>NC_137788.1:110616813-110956813 GCF_963383645.1 Muscardinus avellanarius | reverse complement strand
TCTCAGGTCGTGGCGGCAGCCCGCTCTGAATTCTACCATATTCTCTGGGTTTATACCACGGGCAGCTTTTCCGCAGCATTCAATCAAACTGTTAGACATCTGGCCAGATTCATGGCCCATGAATTTTAACCAGAGATAAAATTTGATAAAATCTATCAATCTTGATGTTGCCTTATCCAAAAATATTTATGCCAGCCATCCATCCACATAAAATATGTAAGGGACACAGACTCCGGGATTGAGATCGGATGGGCAGAAGCTGTGTGTGGCAGTGTGGACACCAGTCCTGAGGAACTCGTGGCCACGAGGACGCTCAGCGTAAGTCGCGTCTTTGCAGGTGCAATCGTTGTTAGTTAAGTCCTCAGTTTACCGTGATGGTAGAAGAGAATCGGTGGGAAATTAAGCACAAGGTGAGGCTGACCGGCCGGAGCAACAACGCTGTGTGCCAGGCCACGGAGGCTCTCGTGGGTACTTTCTATCTTTGATTTATTTATTTATTTTGTGTATGTGTGTGGTACTGGGGGTGGAACCCAGAGGCTTTCTACCTCCGGGCTATACTCCCAGACCTATTTTTGGAAACAGGGTCTCACTAAATTACTGAGACCCTCACTAAGTAGCTGAGGCTGGCTTCGAAACTGTGTGATCCTTCTGTCTCAGCCTCCCAAGTGCGTGGATTACAAGCGTGCGCCACCATGCCCGGCTACTTTCTATCTTTGAAACAGGACTACGAGGGGACTGTGGGGACAGAGAGGAGAGAAGGAGGACCCACCCTCCTGCATCATCACTGAGCTGGAGGAGTCTTCACTTGGCCTGGGCCTGGGAGTATTTTAGCTCATAGTGTGTTAAGAAGGAGTGGCTGAGACAGGAGGATTGCAGTTCGAGGACAGCCTCAGCTACTTAGTGAGGGCCTTTGCAAAAAAAAAAAGGGGGGGCTGGGGGTATATCTTGGAGGTAGAATGGCCCTGGGTTTCATCTCCAGTACTGTAAAAACAAACAAACAAACAAACAAACAATAAAAGGGTCTAACTAAGTTGCAGCGGGCCTCACTAAGTAGCAGCTGAGCTGGCCATGAGCCTGCTGTCTCAGCCTCCCAAGTACTGGGATTACAAGTCTGTACCACCTCACCCAGATGGAAGTTAACATTTCTGTGTACTTGTAGAACCTTTTTTTAGGGGTGGAGGGCAGATCTGGGGTTGGAATCCAGGGACATTCTACCTCTGAGCTACACCCCCTGCCCTATTTTTTATTTTGAAACAGGGTCTCACTGAGTTGCAGAGGGCCTCACTAAGTAGCTGAGGCTGGCCACAAACCGCGATCCTCCAGTCTCAGCCTCCTTAATGCTGGGATTACAAGCGTGCACCACCACGCCTGGCTTCCAAGAATCTTAATAAAAAAGAAGAACTAAGCTGGACGTTGTACCACACATCTGTATTCCAGTACTTGGGAGGCTGAGACCGGAGGATCACAGGTTAGAAGCCAGGCTTGGCAAATTATTGAGATCCTCCCCAATTTAGCGAGACTTTGTTTCAAAATTAAACATAAAAAGGGCTGAAGGTGTAGCTCTGAGGTAGAGTGCCCTGGGTTCAATTTCTAGTAGGGGGGGGGGGAATAAATAAATAAGAGTGAACCAAGACACTTTGAATTATTTTTTTAGCTAATAATTAAGCAAAGCAGTCAACAAGAGACCACATCCCTGTGGGTTCACTTGGCAGCCTATGCGGCTAATTCAACAGACATGAATGTTCACATCTAAACTATCTGCCTCATCCGCAGACTGATTAAATCCCAGCACGAACTGTCGCTGGCAAAGTGCAAGAACATTCAGGCAGACCCAGCAGTTTAAACTGCGCCGATAGCGCCCTCTACTGACGACATGTGTTGAAATTGTACAAATGTGCTCGGGATTGCTTTCCTAAATATTGAACAAGTTAAGATAATGCTTGCGATCCCAGCATTCGGGAGGCTGAGACAGGAGGCTTGCGGTTCGCGGACAGCCTCCGCTAACACTTGGTGAGGCCATTTGCAACTCAGTGAGACCCTGTTTCAAAGTAAAAAATAAAAAAATAGGGCTGGGGGTGTAGCTCGGAGGTAGAATGCTCCTGGATTCCATTTCCAGTGCCAAAATAAAAAATAAAAATAAATAAATAAATAAAAAGACTAAAAAATAGGGCTGAGGATGTAGCTCAGAGGTACAGTGCTCCTCAGTTCTGTCCCCAATACCACAAAGAAAAGATAAAACATAAAAATAAACTAAATTAAGCCGGGCGTGGTGCCGCACGCTTATAATCCCAGCATTCAGGAGGCTGAGACTGGAGGATTACAGTTCACCGACAGCCTCAGCTACTTAGTGAGGCCCTTTGCAACTCAGTGAGACCCTGTCTCAAAGAATAAAAAAATAAGCCGGGCGTGGTGGCGCATGCTTGTAATCCCAGCATTTGGGAGGCTGAGACCGGAGGATCACGGTTCGCCGACAGCCTCAGCTACTTAGTGAGGCCCTCTGCAACTCAGTGAGACCCGGTTTCAAAATAAAGAATAAAAAAATAGGGCAGGGGATGTAGCTCGGAGGTCGAATGCCCCTGGGTTCCACCCCCAGACCCGCAAAAAAAAAAAAAAAATAGGGCAGGGGGTGTTGCTCAGAGGTAGAATGCCCCTGGGTTCCATCCCTAATGCCACACACACACACACACACACACACACACACACACACAAAAAAAAAAAAAAAAAACTAAATTGTCTGGCATGTTATATTATGGAGAACAGTTGTTTTATATTTTATCCGTTTTCTGAACTCAAGCGGGGACATATCAAGTGTCCGTGCATGAGGTGGGTACACCTGGGAGAGATTAGAACAGCATGTCTTGCTTTACGTAAATAATTGTAGTGTGTTACGAAACTGTGAAACTTAACCAGAGAACCACACCACTTGGCCTCTGAAATCCTAGCTCCCACGTTTTCAAAATAAAGGTTGGACTTAGTAGTTTTCAGATGTTTTTAGCTAGAAAATACTTCTGTCAAGTGAAGTAATCGTAGTTAATAATGAAAACCGGTGTCTGTCTTTGCACAAATGATCTCATTTTATCTTTTTCATTTATATATATGTAAATTTATTTATTTATAGTATTGGAGGCTGTACTCAAATGCAGTCAGCCTCCCGCATCCTCCACCCACCTTATTTGTTATGGGGATTAAACCCAGGGGTGTTCTCCTCCAAGCCACAGCCCTGGACCTACTGTTTGTTTGTTCGTTTGTTTTGGTGATACTGAGGTTCCTGGAAGCCCTTCTACCTCTGGGCTACAGTCTCAGACCTATTTTTTTTTTTTTTTTTTTTTTTGGAAACAGTGTCTCTTAAGCCAGCATGGCTGGCTTCAAACCTGCGCAATCCTGTCTCTGCCTCCCAAGCGCGGCTGGTTTGGTTTTGTTTTGAAACAGGGACTCACTAGGTTTTGGGGAGTCTTTCTACATTGCAGAAGCTGTGTGTACGACCATGCAGGGCTACTTTAAATTTTTTTTTTTTTTAAACAGGGACTCACTAAGTTGCTGAGGGGCCCTGCTAAATTTCTGAGGCTGTCCTCGAACATGTGATCCTCCTGTCTCTGCTTCCTAATCCTAGTGGGGTTACGGCATGCGCCATTATGGTACAGTTTCATCGTGGCAAGAGAAAGTAACAAACCCAAGGTCACACAGCTCAGGAATGAGTGGATGGCAACACACTTCATTCTTTCTTTATTTATTTACGGTACCGGGGATGGAGCCCAGGGGTATTCTACTTCCAGGGATACCCCCAGCCCTATTTTTTATTCTTTATGTTGAAACAGGGTCTCACTGAGTTGCAAAGAGCCTCACTAAATAGCTGAGGCTGTCCGAGAACTTCGATCCTCCTGTCTCAGCCTCTGGAATGCTGGGGTTACAAGCGTGCGCCACTGCACCTGGCTGATCTCTCGCTTCTGATGGATTTTTTTTTTTTTTTTTTTGGTGGTACTAGGGATGAAACCCAGAGGCCTTCTACCTCCAGGCTACACTCCCAGACCTATTTTTTATTTTATTTGGAGACAGGGTCTCTTTAAACCAGCTAAGGCTGGTTTTGAACCTGCACGATCCTCTTGTCTCAACCTCCTAAGCGCGGGGATTACAAGCATGCGCCACCACACCTGGCTCTTCTGACGAATATCAAACCAACTCCACTTCTCATTCATCCGAGAAACTGAGCTTCCTGAATTTTTCTATGAAAAAATGAATTTCAACTCAGAGTTTTGACTGTCCAAATAATTATTTTTAATTTTTTCCATCAAAATTATAGCCTGACTTTAAAAACTTACACAGTCCTCTCAGATCTCCCAAACAGATCAAGGAATTCCCAGAAGTCTGCAGACCCAGATTTAAGAAATTAAGGGAGACAGAGACAGGAGGATCACAGGTTCAAGGATAGCCTCGGCAACTCAGTGAGACCCTGTTTCAAAATAAAGGAAAAAATAGGGCTGGGGTGTATCTTAGAGGTAGAATGCTCCTGGGTTCTATTCTTTGTACTGCAAAATAAATAAATAAATAAATAAATAAATAAATAAATAAATAAATATTAAAAAATTTTTTAAAGGGCTGGGGGTGCACCTGGGAAGTAGAATGCCCCTGGGCTCAATCTCCAGTAGAAAAAGGAAGAAAGAAAGGAAGAGTAGTGTAAGGAGGAAAGAAGAGGGGAAGGGACAGGAGGGGAGGAAAAAAGAAACAGGAGCTGGGAGAAGAGATCAAAGGAAAATTTGGCGGCGGGTCTAACCTTATCCACGATACGGCGGTGTACAGTGACATCTACTGGTCATTTGTGATATTGCAGCCAACTTCTTTTCATAGCAAATTTGTAAGACCTAATAGAATTGGTGCCAAATTCTAAGTCTCCAGTATAAATAAAAATGAGAAAAACTCAATTGCTACAGAGAAAGCAGAAGGGAGAGCTTAGAATCTTGCAGCACAGTCAGGGATCTAAGTCCTTGTCCTGATTTTGCCATAAAAGCTGTACTGAAGCTGGGTGTGGTGGGCACGCTTGTAATCCCAGCATTCGGGAGGCTGAGACAGGAGGATCGCGGTTCGCCGACAGCCTCAGCTACTTAGTGAGGCCCTCTGCAACTCAGTGAGACCCTGCTTCAAAATAAAGAATAAAAAATAGGGCTGGAGGTGTAGCTCGGAGGTCGAATGCCCCTGGGTTCCATCCCCAGCACAGGGGGCGGGAGAGCTGTTAGACGTTGAATCTCAGGATCTCCTCTGATCCGGGACCAAGTCATCTCAGAGGCAGAGTCAGAATCACATCTGTGTCCCCAAAGCACTGAAGCCACTTGAGAGGCCCCCGGGGGGAGGGGACCATGGGAGTATGGGCCTCTTTCCACCCTCAAATTTAGTGTGTGTGTGTGTGTGTGTGTGTGTGTGTGTGTGTGTAGTGGGGATTGAACCCAGGGGCATCTACCTCTGAGCTGCACCACCAGCCCTATTTTATTTTTATTTCTTGAAACAGGGTCACGCTAGATTGGTGACAGTCTCACTACTTGCTGAGGCTGTGCTCAAACCTGTGATTCTCCTATCTCAGCCTCCCAGGTCCTGAGATTACAGGTGAGTGCCACCATGCCCGGCTCCACCCCCAAATTTAAGTGTGTCTATCTTTCTCTTTTCTGGTACAGATATTCTAAAGGATATTCTGTTTGTTTGTTTGTTTGTTTGTTTGTTTGTTTGTTTATAGTACTGGGGATGGAACCCAGGGGCATTTTACCTCCACACTACACCCCAGCCACATTTTTTTTTTCCTTTGGTGGTACTGGGGTTCCTGGAAGCCCTTCTCCCTCCGGACTACACTCCCAGACCTTTTTTTACATTTTTATTTAGAAACAGGGTCTCCTAAGCCAGCGCGCGCGGCTGGCTTCGAACCTGTGTGATCCTCCTGTCTCTGCCTCCCAAGCGTGGGGATTACAAGCGTGCGCCACCACGCCCAGCCCCAGCTGTATTTTTTATTCTTTATTTTGAAACAGGGTCTCACTGAGTTGCAGAGGGCCTAAGTAGCTGAGGCTGTCTGCGAACCGAGATCCTCCTGTCTCAGTTTGCAATTGGAACTACAAGTGTGGGCCCCATGCCGGGCTAGGGATATTCTATTTTCAAAAAGAATCCCACAGCATGTTTTAAAGCTTCAGAATATGTTTTGCTTCTGGCAAACAGGTCTGGCCAGCCCTCATCAACGCTTACTGAGGCCACCACATCTGAAGGCCTTGTACCAAGTTTCTAGGGACTGGCGGCGTGGGCGCAGCACAGGGCAGGCTTCTTGTCCTTAACTGAGCATTCTTACCCGTCCATTGTGAGGCTTGTTTTTTTCCCCATGAGCTCATATCTCTGGTTTTATAATACAAGTCAATGAGGCAGAGAATTCTTTTTACATTCAATCTTGCTGGAAGGCATCTTTGCTATAAAACGAATGTCCCGGGGGCTCATGGGAAGAGCCGGAGACGGAGCAGCTCTTCTGGCTTCTCTGCGTGGTAGATAGAGCCCCTCTTCACAGACACTGGCTGAGATTACGGGACTTGCGAGTATTATCTACTGTGCTGAAGCATGTAAGTACTTAAGGCTGTGGTGTCTCAGCCTAGGAAATATGTTTCAGCTCTTCAACTAGAAAAAGCATGAAACCTATCTGCAAATCTCCCAATAACAGTTCATCTTTACCTAGAAATCAAGTTGTCTAGCTGGGCGTGGTGGCGCACGCTTGTCACCCCAGCATTCAGGAAGCTGAGACCGGAGGATCGCGGTTCATGGGCAGCCTCAGCTACTTAGTGAGGCCCTCTGCAACTCAGTGAGACCCTGTTTCAAAATAAAGAACACAACATAGGGCAGAGTGTGTAGCTCGGAGGTCGAATGTCCCTGGGTTCCATCCCCAAACCCACAAAATAATAAAAAATAAAAATAAAAGAAATCAAGTTGTCTGATCTTTAAACATTCTTACTAAAGAAGAGGGAAAATGAGCCAGGCATGGTGGCGCACACTTGTAATCCCAGTACTTGGGAGGCTGAAACAGGAGGATCTCAAGTTTGAGGAGAGCCTCAACTATTTAGTGAAGCCCTGTTTCAAAATAAAAAATTAAAAAAAAAATAGGGCTGGGGGTATAGCTCAGAAGTAGAATGCCCCTGAGTTCAGTCCCCAGTATAAGAAAAAAATGAGAGAGAGAGAGAGAGAGAGAGCGCACGTGTGCATCTGGCCTCAATGAGCCAAGTAAGATAATAATAATAATAATAATAATAATAATAATAATAATAATGGCATGAATAATCAGCATTGATTAAGCACTTTCTGTGCCCCCAAACTAGTCTAACAGTGTTACTGGTTTAACCTTTGCAGCATTTCTGTTGCATTACATTGGTGCTATGTGTTTTAGTTTTTTTGTTTTTCTTCCTCTTTGGTGCCGGGGATAGAACCCAGGAATATTCCACTTCTGAGCTATACCACCAGCTCTTTTCATATTTTATTTTGAAAAAAAAAAAAGTCTCACTAGGTTGCAGAGAGTCTCACTACACTGCAGAGGCTGTCCTCGCACCTGTGATCAATCCTCTTGTCTCAGCCTCTCAAGTACTGGGATTACAGGTGTGCGAGACAGCCATTTTAAATAAATAAAATTAAGTCCTAACTTCTTGTATTAAATCAAATAAAGTACATAAGATAAAGATTTATTTATTTATTTATTTATTTATTTTTGGTGGTACTGGGGGGTAGAACCCAGGGTCTTTGTATCTCCGGGCTACACCCCCAGTCCCATTTTATAATTTATTTGGAAACAGGGTCTCACTAAGTTGCTGAAAGCCTCACTAAGTAGGGGAGGCTGGCTTGGAATCTGTGCCATCCTCCTGTCTCAGCCTCCCAAGTGCTGGGATTACAAGCGTACGCCACCACGCCCGGCTTAGGATAAAGATTTAATTGTAAAAAATGGCCAGGCATGATGGCGCACGCTTGTAATTCCAGCGCTTGGGAGGCTGAGACAGGAGGATCGCACAGGTTCGAAGCCAGCCTCAGCTACTTAGTGAGGTTCTCAGCAACTTAGTGAGGCCCTGTTTCCAAATAAAAATATAAAGTAGGTCTGACAGTATAGCTGGGAAATAGAAAGGCCCTCAGTTACCACAAAAAAAGTAAAATATGAAACAAAGTAGAAAATAGGTAAATATTTATATAATCTTAAATTGGGGAATTTAAAATTTTCTGTATTAAACAATACAGAAATCACAAAAGGGAAAAACAGTCTTGAATACTAACACTTTTTAACCATTTTAGAATCAAAAAAATAAAAGGCTTGTGGCAGACTAGGAAAAATATTGAAGCCAAGCATGGTGGGCACACTTGCAATCCCAGCCTTTGGGAGGCTCAGAAAGGAGAACCGCGGTTCATGGCCAGCCTCAGCTACTTAGGCCCTGTTTCAAAATACAATATAAATGAAAAAAAAAAAAAAAAACACGGATGGGGTGTAGCTCAGAGGCAGAACACCCCTGGGTTCCACCCCCAGCACCAAAGTAGAAAAAAAAAAACTAAAATACATAGCATCCAAGTCCCTTATAGAGAGAGATGGTCTTACAAATCAGTATAGCAAGCGTCTAGGGAGCTGGCAGAGCACGTTATACCGTAAGAAACGCCAAGGGCCAGAGAGTGGAATGTTCCACCTCACTAACAATCTAAGGAATCAAACCAAAGCGACCCTGTTGGCTTGTTTTTTTAACTAGGGGTGGAACCCAGGGGCTTTCTACTGCTGGGCTACACTCCCAGACTTATTTTATACTTTATTTGGAAACAGGGTCTTACTAAGTTGCTGAGAGCCTAAGCAGCCGAGTGTCCTCTGCAGAAGCTGCATCCTTGCGCCGGCTGGGGGACAGCGGCCCCTTGGGATGCTGGTCATGATGAGGACCGCGCCAGCTTGGCAACCTGGGCATCACACACCCAGCCGGGCCAGGGTGCGAGGGAGAGGGCCGCCGCGGGCTCAAGCACCCAGGGACCAGTGCCATCTGCCAGCCACCGCCCCAGCCCCTCCTGGAGCCGTCCCGGCCTCCGAGAGCTGACAGATCACACTCTCCCATCTGCCCCTGATATTTCCTGTGGCTGTCGGCAGCCGGCCCCCTGCCCTGGCAAAACCTAGATGTGCCAGGAATTAGCCAACCACTGTTATCTCTGGATTGTGGAGGTATTATTATCTTCTAAATTGCCTTTGTAAAATGTTTGTTTCTGGTTTGTTATTTTTTATTTATTTTATTTTTGGGGATGCCAGGAATGGAACCCAGGAACAGTCTACCTCTGAGCTATACCCCCAGCCCTGCTTTTTATTCTTTCTTTTGAAACAGGGTCTCACTGAGTTGCAAAGGGCCTCACTAAGTAGCTGAGGCTGTCCGCCAACTGTGATCCTCCTGTCTCTGCCGCCCAAGTACCCGGTTTGTTTCTTGTTTGTTTGTTATATTATTTTGATAACAAGAGGGAATTTTTAATTTTTATTTTACTTGAAAAGTAAAGTGTGACCCTCTAGTAGACCAATTGATTACTGTGGTTACTACTTAGCCATATTAGAACTACATAGAGTTTATATGGAAATATGTACACTATCTCATCAGCAGGCCTGCCTTGTAGTTGTGTTTTGCTTAGAATGGTCTTAAAATAATTAATATTTCCAGGTGTGGTGGGGCACGCTTGTAATCCCAGCATTCAGGAGGCTGAGACAGGAGGATTGTGGTTGGCAGACAGCCTCAGCTACTTAGTGAGGCCCTTTGCAACTCAGTGAAACTCTGTTTCAAAATAAAGAATAAAAACTAGGGCTGGGGGTGTAGCTCAGAGGTAGAAAGCCCCTGGGTTCCACCCCCAGTACTGCAAAAATAAAAAAAGAAAAAGAAGGAAAAAAATGAGGCTGGAGGTGCAGCCCAGAGGTAGGTACCGCTGGGTTCAATCTCCAGTACCCCCAAAATTAATACTCTAAATGCTAATGAGGAGAGGCACCCCAGAAATATGTAAAATGCTAAAAGAGAGCTTAGGCAGTCTTTTTTTTTTTAATTCAGAGACAGACATTGAGATTCATTTAAAAAAGGAAGAAATACACATGCAGGGCACCTCAAAAGTGAGAGAAACCTTCGGCAGGCCTTAGCACTGACCAAAATTAAAATTTATTGCACATAATCTACAAAGTGGATTTTCTGCCTGTGGTGAATTAGAGTAGGCTGTAAGAACCTGGCTTATCCAGGGCCACTTAAAACAGCTAATGGACCTTACACAAATATTTACAGTTCCAGAGAGACATTTATTGGCAGACTTGGACTTCCTTCCAAACCCAGTTAAGGGCGAATTCCTGCCAACCCTTCAAATACACAGAAGGAGAAGTCAGAAAGATTTTAGCAATGATTTAAGCAAGAGGTTTGGAACTGCAGGGGTCATGACACTGAATACACGAATCACAACGTGCATTCAAACTTTAGGTGCAAGAGTGTGAAAAACACAAATTTCTATCTATTAAGCGCTACAAATTCTCAGAGGGAGAATTCCCCTGGGTTCAATCCCCAATGCTAAAAAAAAAAAAAAAAAAAAAGCCCCGCGTGGTGGTGCGCGCTTGTAATACCCGCACTTAAGAGGCTGAGACAGGAGGATCACGCAGGTTCGAAGCCAGCCTCTGCTACTTAGTGAGGCTCTCAGCAGCTTAATGATGCCCTGTTTCCAAAAAAATATAAAATAGGTCTCGGAGTGTAGCTCAGAAGTAAGCCCCTGGGTTCCATCCCTAGTACCCAGTACAAAAAAAAAAAAAAAAAAAAAAAAAAAAACCACACCCAAGCTCCAAATTAAAAAGCCAAACTTTTAAAACTTTACAGCCTTTCTCTGATGTAACCACCCTCCTTGGCCTATTGCTTCTGGACAGACTTTCTAAGGTGGGGCTCCTGGAGCCTAGTCTGGAATGGAACCCAGGGGCATTCTACCTTCAAGCTTTACCCCCAGCCCTATTTTTTATTCTTTATCTGTAAACGGTCTCACTAAGTTGCAAACGGCCCAAGTAGCTGAGGCTGGCGCGAACCATGATCTTCCTGTCTCAGCCTCCCAAATGTGCGCCACCATGCCCGACTCGCCTGTCGTATTTATTTTGAAACAGGGTCTCACAGAGGGCCTCACTAAGTAGCTGTAGCTGGCTGCAATCCTGCGATCCACCTGTCTCAGCCTCCCAAGTACTGAGATTACAAGGGTGTGCCACCCACACCTACCTCAGGAAAAAAAAAATTTTTTTGAAAGAGCTGGATGTGGCCGGGTGTGGTGGGCACACTTGTAACCCCAGTACTTGGAAGGCTGAGACCAGAGGATCGCGGTTCGCGGACAGCCTCAGCTACTTAATGAGGCCCTCTGCAACTCGGTGAGACGCTGTTTCAAAATAAAGAATAGTCGGGCATGGTGGCGCACGCTTGTAATCCCAGCGTTCGGGAGGCTGAGACCTGGAGGATAGCAGTTCACGGACAGCCTCAGCTACTTAGTGAGGCCTTCTGCAACTCAGTGAGACCCGGTTTCAAATAAAGTATAAAAAATAGGGCAGGGGGTGTAGCTTGGAGGTCAAATGCCCCTGGGTTCCATCCCCAGACCCGCAAAAAAAAAAATAAAAATAAAAATAAAAACAAATAAATAAATAAATAAAAAATAGGGCTGGGGGTGTAGCTCGGAGGTAGAATGCCCCCCCAGGTTCCATCCCCAGACCTGCAAAAAAAAAAAAAAAAAAGGGCTGGATGTGTAACTTGGAGGGACAGTGCCCCTACATTCAGTCCCCAGCACCCCAAACAAAACAAATAAACAGAAATGTCTGGCGCATGGAAGGTGCTCAGGGCTTTGAGCTAAGTAGTTTGGTAAATGAAGGGCATTTGCTAAATCAAGGAGGTGGTCACCTGTGGCGAGCCGTCCTCATGCACGCCTGGTCTTGCTATTCGGTGACTCTTTGGCCTTGGAAAGACCTGTGTGTCTGAGCTCAATCTTCTTATCCCTAAAACAGGGATAGTGCCACAGCCTACCCACCCCTCTCCCACCCCCCAGCACAGCATTTCCATGAAACTTAGTGGGGTCTCCTAACGCTGTCCTGGGGGGCCACAGCTCTGATTTCTGTGCTGTCAGCAGCGTGGACTTAGTCTGACTGATCTGAGGCGGGGGCTCTCAGGGCGGCACCCAGGGCTTCGTATGTGCTAGCCATGGCTCCGCTACTGAGCCCCATCCCCGGCCCTCAGAGGACTCGACCGAGGGCCGGGGGCTATAAATAATTACAAAAAGAACAGAGCAAAGGCGGCTACAATTTTCCTTTGTGAAGTGAACAGAGCTTCAACAATTCATCCTCCAAATCATCTTTAAATAGTCACCGTGAGTGTCATTCCACTGCCTAGAGCAGACACAGCCATTAGCAGCTCGAAACGGCCCCGCTTGGTCTGGCTTTTGTCCACGATAACGCACATGAATGCTTGTTTTGACCACACGAAAGATCTTCCCAGAGTGGCGCTGAATACACGCTTGTGCTCTCGGGACGCGCTGACCCAGGGTAGGACATGTGCTCACATCCGCAGAACGCCTTCTCCAAAGATCTCCTGGCACAACCAAGAAAGGAAGTGCTGTGTAACTTTGCATGAGCCAAATCGCCACTGCTCAGAGCCAACCAGCACAAGACGGGAAACACGAGGGCAAATTGCGGGGCTGCGCCAGGCCCTGGAGGAAGCTGTGCATTATATACACCAGGACTCGCCACCTTTTCAAAGAACCCGGTCAACAGCCCGGCGTGGTGGCGCGCATTTGTGATCCCAGCGCTTGGGAGGCTGAGACAGGAGGATCTCGGTTTGAAGCCAGCCCCAGCTACTTAGTAAGACCCCTTTCCAAATAAAATATAAAAATAGGTCTGGAGGTATAGCTAGGAGGTAGAGGGACCCTGGTTTCCATCCCCAGTACCACAAAAATAAAAAAGTAGGAGTCAGGTTTATAGTAAGCAGGTAATTAAACTAAACTTGGGTAGATTCAAGTTCCTGCCTATATCCTTTAGACTGGGGGAAGGCAAAGGCTGGAATCTCAAAGGAGCTTGTTCAGAGGTATGGCTTGTTGGGCTTTCACGCTGAGTCCGTCCAGGACGAGTTTTAATTACGTGAACCCACAAGGTCTACTGCACAGCAAGGGAAGCTTAACAATGGGTTTTGGACAGTGGTCAGACTTGCCACAGCTCACTGCGGATGGAACCCAGGGGCATTCTACCTCTCAGCTACAGCCCGGAGATGATATTTTGAAACAGGGCCACACTAGATTGATTAGTCTCCTTACTGAAGCTGTTCTCCAACCCGTGATCCTCCTGTCTCAGACTCGTGAGTACTACAGGCCTGTACCCCGTGCCCAGCTTAGCGTGTAGTTTCAGAAGAAAAGCCCATTTTTAGGAGATGCATGCTGATTTAGTGAAAAAGTTCATGTTTGCAGCCGGGCGTGGTGGCACACATTTCTAATCCCAGCACTTGGGAGGCTAAGACAGAAAGACCACAGGTTTGAAGCCTGTGATTGCAGGGGGTGAGAAGTCAGAAACAGAAATCTGTGGTTTTAAGGGAAAAAAAAATACATATATATATATATATATTTTTTTTTTTTTTTTCTTTTGCAGTACTGGGGATGGAACGCAGGGGCATTCGACCTCTGAGCTACACCCCCATCCGTATTTTTTATTCTTTCTTTTGAAACAGGATCTCACTGAGTTGTGGAGGGCCTCACTAAGTATAAGTAGCTGAGGCTGTCTGCAAACAGTGATCCTCTGGTCTCAGCCCCGCACATGCTGGGATTACAAGCGTGCACCCCCCACGCCTGGCTCAGAAAACATTCTTTTGCTGGGGTAGGCACTGGGAAAGCATTACCTTTCCCAATAAACCTAATCCCTGCCAGACGTGGAGGCACACACTTGTAATCCCAGTACTTGGGAGGCTGAAACAGGAGGATCGCACAGGTTCGAAGCCAGTCTCAGCTACTTAGTGAGGCTCTCAGTAACTTAGTGAGACCGTTTCCAAATAAAATATAAATAGGTCAGAAAGGCCCCTGGGTTCCATCCCTAGTACCACTAAACAAACAAACAAACCAAATCCAGGAACCATAGTTTAGGACATTTAGGAACTACATTTTGAGGGCATTAAAAGGGCAATTATAGGTGAGCATAGTGTTAGACACCTGTAATCCCAGTACTTGTGAGGCTGAGACAGGAAGATTACATGTTCAAGGCCAGCCTCAGCAATTTAGCAAGGCTGTTTCAAAATATAAAACAAAGTAGGGCCAGGCGTGCTGATGCACACCTGTAATTCCAGTACTTGGGAGGCTGAGATGGGAGGATCACAGGTTCACGACCAGTCTCAGGTACTTAGGCCTCTGCAACTCACTGAGACCCTGTTTCAAATTTAAGAATAAAAAATAAGGGCTGGGGGTATAGGTCAGAGGTAGAATGCCCCTGGGTTCCATCCTCAGTGCCAGAGAGTTAAACAGAACTAAGCAATTACAGAACAGAACAAGTTAGGCGGTACCTCTAAGACAGCCCTCCTCATCTCGTAACTAATGCTTACCTATGAGCGGCATGCTGATCGCAAGGGCACTGCTCTGGACTGGGCATGAAGTGGCCCCAAGGCCCGTGTCCTACAGGCCTGTCCCCAGCCCCGGGCACTCGAGGCGCTTGTCTCTGGCGCCCAGCCAGGTGGATGGTGTGCCGTCCACCTCGTCAGAGGGCCACAGAACCGCGCCAGCCAAACTGGATCGAAACAAACAATTGTGCAGCAAATAACCCAAAGTGTTATTGTTAAACTAAGGTAATTGTTAAAGGTCCAATAGAGAAGCCCAGAGAATTGTAAGAGGGAAGGAAGAGAGGGTGGTATTGGGGAGTGAAACTGACCACACTGTTTTTATGGATACATGAGTATGCCAAAATGAAACTACCATTCTGTATAATTAACATGCACAGATCAAAGGCAGATGTGGTGGTATACCCCTGTGATCCAGCAACTGGGAAGGGAACCTGAGGCAAGAGGACGACAAGTTCGAGCTGACCTGGGCAACATAGTGAAATACTATTTCAAAGAAAGGGCTGGGAGCCCCAGCTACTGAGTGAGGCTCTCAGCAACTCAGTGAGACCCTGTTTCCAAATAAGGTATAAAATAGTATAGCCTGGAGGTAGAAAAGCCCCTGGGTTCCAGCCCCAGTACCACACATACACACACAAAAAAAGGGGAGGCTAGGAGCCAGGTGTGGTGGCACATGCTTGCTATCCCAGCATTAGGGAGGCGGAGACAGGAGGATCTTACTTTGAGGCCAGCCTCAGCTACTGAATGAGGCCCTCTGCAACTCAGTGAGACCCTGTTTCAAAATAAAGAATAAAAAAATTGGGCTGGGGGTGTAGCTCGGAGGTAGAATGCCCCTGGGTTCCAACCCCAGTACCGCAAAAAAAAAAAAAAAAGAAAGAAATATAACTATAAAAAAATTAGGGCTACAAATAAAGACAACTGAGATGATGAAATTCTATTTCCCACCTCTTGCCCTTCCAGCTCTAAAAAAAAAAAATTCAGTTGGAAGGCCCAACACCAGGTACAGGACCAGATGTTACGAGAAGGGTCACGGCCCCCAACAACCGTCACTGCTGTTTCACCCGTGAAAAAACACCTTTTAATGTATAAAAGAAATTGTCTCTCACATTTCATTACAAAATGCATGTTGCCAATAACTTGAATAACCCACTCATGGGTTTTTTCGGCTGGTTTTTGTTTTGTTATTTCCTTTTTTCTAATGCCAGGTCCCAAAAGACATCTGGCAAAGAAAACCACCAGGTATGGAATTATGACCTGCCTGTACACATTTTATCCTCTGAGGCTTTTTTTAGGCATGAGTTAAAATAAAAAAAACACTACTTCTCCTGGTGCTTTTTGTTTGTTTACAAAACGGGGTTTGCCCTTTGTTTTACCTCAGACTGCGAAAAAAATAAATAAAAGATAAAATTTAAAACTATAATCACAAAATCTTCATTTGCTACTGCATTATGGAATGTTAGGAAGCCCACAACCTAGACAAGACTACACTTTAAATAAGAACACAAAGTTTGAGGATGCTTGTTCAAACAATTCAGAAAGCATCCTTCCTCCCCCAAAATACAATGATAAAGGAAACAGATGTGCCCAGCAAAGCTTCACTTCCCCACCGCCTGCCCCAAGTTTCTTGGTCCAGTAGACCAGGCCTCCTGAGGATGCTGCGCCTGCGTTTTCCCGCTGTCTCCCTTGAAGATCTCTAATTCCAACATGTCATTTTCATAAATAGAATATTCTTATGCTAGGAAATGCCTGGCTGACAATTCAGGTGATAACACTTTAGTTTTCTTTTCTTTTTTTTTTTTTTTTTTTTTCCCCCGGCACTACTGAGAATGGATTCCAGGGGCATCTACCTCCGAAGTACACCCTCAACCCGTTTTTTTTTTTCTTTTTTGCAGCATTGGGGATGAACCCAAGAGCAGGTACCTCCGAGCTACACCCCTAGCCCTATTTTTTATTCTTTATTTTGAAACAGGGCCTCACTGAGTAGTAGCTGAGGCTGTCCGGGAACCGGGAACCGTGATCCTCCTGTCTCAGCTTCCCCAATGCTGGGATTACAAGTGTGCGCCACCACTCCTGGCTCCAATATTTTATTCTTTATTTTGAACCATGGCCTCACTAAGTTGCGGAGGGCCTTGCTAAGTAGCTGAGGCTGGCCAAGACCTGCAATTCTCCTGTCTCAGCCTCTTTATTTCTGGGATTACAATCACACACCACCATGCCCGGCTCAAAACTTCTGTTTTCTAATTCAACTAGTATTCTTTTAAGACAGCCAACACCACATTAACCTAAATTCTAGATGAAAAATCTTTTTTAACAATAAGACACTTACAACTAAAGGGATAAGAGTATACTAAGATGTCCTAATAGTTTATGTGTTAAAGGCCCTTAAACATCAAAAGCAAGATATTTTTAAAAATGCAATAACTTGGTCAGGCGTGGTAGCCCACGCCTATAATCTCAGTGTATGGGAGACTGTGACGGACATCAAGGGCTCAAGGCCAGCCTCAGCAACTTAGCCAGGCCCTGTATCACAACAAAAAATAGTAAGGGCAAGGGGTACAGCTCGGTAGCTCAGAGGTAGTCAACCCCCAGTACAAAAAAAAAAAAAAAAAAAAATCAGTAATTCAAGCCCAAGTCAAAGTAACTTAAATTTTTAAATCCTTTTTATATAAAATCAAATGCTAATCTAACACCCCCGGGAATGCTGAAAAACTAAACTATGAAATGAATACATTAAGCATGATTTCAACTACAGCATCTTTGGACTGTTCATCTTCTAAGCCCCCTACATTTAATACAAAATTTTAAAACTTTCCCATAGTATTATTATTTAATACCTTGGATCTTTAAAAAAAATAACTGTACATTAGGTATTGTTTGCGAGTTTTCACAGTGGTCAGGAAAGTTTTAGAAAGAAAAAGTCGGGGTTTGGAGACACAACTCAAGACAGTGGTACAATACAACTGGCACTGTACTGGGTGAGCTCTTGTCTCTATTCTACGACAATGTTTTAGCACCTGGCAGTTTCATCAGCCTTCCCATTTTCAAACAAGTAACCTTAACTCCCCATGACGTCCCAAGCAAATGAGTCCCAAAGTTTTCTAAACAGTGGACGCCCCTTACTGACTCCTCTTTAGGTATAAGGCAAACGCTGGTTTTCATTTGTTGTAACAAGTGAACTTTCAGTAGAGTGCTTATGTTCAGGGAAAATTCCCAGAGCGCTTTTCTGGTCCACGCAGAAGAGCCAGAATTTCGGAGACGCCGCAGAAGATCGAGAACGCACATCAGTCGTATTTGAGTCTCTCTGTCAGGGCTTCCTCCTTGTAATGGGAAATAATTTGAATCAGGATGGAACAGTTGATGAGGAGGAAGAACAGGCTCGCTAACCAAATAAACAGAAAGGTGTTTTGCCCTTGAAACTCCAGAACGTACGCGGGAGCCAGCCACAAGGCCTGGCCGATGAACCACAACAGGAGGAGGCCCACGGCCCTCTTCCAGGGGATTCTCACCAACGGCATCACGAGCGGCAGGAGGCACAGATACCAGAGAAAGTACTGCGAGGTGCAGACTTTGTTAAAAGTCACAAAAATGGACGTCTGGAGGAAGCAGCAGAAGATCAGGTCTCGGTAATAGGCGAAAGACACCGCGGAAATCAAGATGAACTGAGGCAGGAAGGCGGCGATCCCCAGGGAAAAGCTCCACTTGCTCTCCGCCGTCAGGTACAGCATGTAGAAATAGGGGGAGAAGTTATGGCGGATATCCCGCCTGGTCAGATGATACAGGTAGGTGTGCTCCAGGAACTCCCAGCCGTATTTATAGTAAAAACCACAGCTCAGGGCGAAAAACGTGAGCCCGGAGACGGCTACAAAGAGCAGCACGGCCCGACTGCACAGCCTCCTGAGGAACTCGTACAGGCGCGCGTGGAAGGCACGGGCCGCCGGGCGCGGGCCGCGGCGCTCCGGGAGCAGGTGCAGGGCGATGGGAAGGAGGTAGGTCACCGGGTACATCTTCATGTGCACCGCGAAGCCGTAGAACACGGCGGCGCACGCGATCAGCCGCCTCTCCACGAAGTACAGGGCCGTGAGCACCAGCGAGGCCACGATGGAGTCCGCGTTGCCCCGGCTGGACACCGCCATGGGCAGGGGGTTCAGGAGCCAGAAGACGCAGTAGGCGCAGGCCCGGCGGCGGCCCAGCCCCTGCAGCAGCAGCAGGCGGTACAGCAGGAAGGCGGTGAGCAGGTCGCAGCTGATGAAGAGGAACTTGCCGAAGAGCGGGCTGAGGACCACGTTGGGCGTGAGCAGCCAGGCCAGCAGCGGGGTGTAGCGGTAGGTGGCCCTCAGGTAGGGCGAGCGCCCCTCGGCCACGAAGCGCGCGGCGTCCGTGAACACGTGGTAGTCGACGTCCGTGTAGCGCACCAGCAGCGTCCGGTCCTGGAAGACCCCGTAGAACACCAGGGCGACGCGGGCCAGGAAGGCCACGCCGAACACGCCGGCGGGGGGCACCCGCAGGCTCAGGAACCACTCCCCCCAGTGCCTGCCGGAGCCCGCCATGCTCCGCGCCGGCTCCGGGCCGCGCCGGCGTCTCTACCGCACGCCGGGGCTCCGCATCTCCCACCCGCCGCCGCGACGACGGCACCGACCGGCGGAGGCCGGCCACTTCCGGCGCGAGGCCCCGCCCCCAGCACCACTTCCGTTCCCCAGCCTCGCGCGGGACGCTCCGGATGGGCTCTTTCGCTTCCGCCTCTCCGGATTGGCTCTTTCGCTTCCGCCTCTCCGGATTGGCTCTTTTCCTCACTCCCGCGGAGGCGGGACTTCCTGTCCCTGCTTAGCGCGACTTCCGGTCTCCGAGAAAGTCGGCTCTGGCTGGGGTCTCCGGGTGCGTTTCTTTCTCTGTCTCGTCGCCAGTTGGTGCAAACGGACCCCTGAAGCCGATCGAGTCACACCTGCTTCCCTCGGGCCTGCGCTGGGGACCCGAGAGTGAAAATAATATGGATAAAAGGAAAATAAGCCTAAGATGTTTTCTCGTGGGTTTAACCGCCCCCCACCGCGATCTGCCTAATTCGCGAGGGGTGGGCTGTAGGAGGCCCCGGAAGTGTGTGTCCCCTGCAATATTGGGGAGATATACTTTTTTTTTTTTTGGTGGTGCTGGGGTTCCTGGAAGCTCTTCTACCTCCGGGCTACACTCCCAGACCTATTTTATGTTTCTATTTGGAAACAGGGTCTCTTAAGCCAGCGCGGCTGGCTTCGAACCTGCGCCATCCTCCTGTCTCAGCCTCCCAAGCGCGGGGATTACAAGCGTGCGCCACCACGCCCGGCTATACTTCATATTTTTAAATTGTTAGCTCTCTTCGTTTTAAATTGCTCTAGCATTTAAGAGCCAGGCATGGTGGCGCACGCTTGTAATCCCAGCATTCGGGAGGCTGAGAGAGGAGAATCGTGGTTTGAGAACAGCCTCAGCTACTTAGTGAGACCCTGTTTCAAAATAAAGAATAAAAAATAGGGGTGGGTGGGAGTGTCGCTCAGAGGTAGACTGTCTCTGGGTTCCATCCCCGGTATCGCAAAAAATAAATAAATAAATTCCTCTAGCACTTAAAGTTTGGCCTGCGTGGTGGCTGAGGAAAGAGACAACCTCAGCAACGCGAGACTCTTAATTTTTTTGAGTCTGGCAGTGGGGGTTGAACCCAAGGGCTTTCTACCTCTGAGCTACATCTTCCAGTCCTATTTTTATTTTTTGAAACTGTCTCATTTAAGTTGCAGATAGGCTTGCTAGATTGCTGAGATTGGCCTCCAACCTGAGATCTCCTGTCTCAGCCTTGCCAGTACTAGGATTGCAGGCGAACACCACCACACCCAGCTGCGAGACCTAATTTCAAAAAGAAATTTAAAAAAGGGGGGGGCCGAAGGTGTAGCTTAAAGGTAGAATGCTCCTGGGTTCAGTCCCCAGTACCACAAAAAAGAAAAATAATAATCGTTAGCTGTTTATCTAAAGTTCAAATTTCAGTGTTGAGCCTGTATTTCATCTGGCAACCACAAGTGAAGAGAATGAGGGAGAAGATAAGGAAGCCTCCCGAGTGTTCTTTTTATCCTCCCGTGTGTGTGTGTGTGTGTGTGTGTGTGTGTGTGTGTGTGTGTGTGTTTTGCTGGGGATTGAACACAAGCATTCTACCTCTTAGCTACACCTCCAGCCCTTTTGGGGGCAGGGGGGAAACATGGTCTTGTTAGTTTGAGAGCCTCACTGTTTGCTGAGGCTGTCCTCGAACCTGATATCTTCAGCCTCCCAAGAACTGGAATTAGGTCCATCCAAGAGTTCACATTCATTCTTTGGATGAACTATATTAATATTATGCATATTCATTATTCATATTATGATATCTCTGTCTTGCAGTATTCCTTAGATTGATAATTCTAACGTGTGTGTGTGTGTGTGTGTGTGTGTGTGTGTGTGTGCATACCGTACAATGGCCATATATACAGCACTTGTAATCCCAGCACTTGGGAGGCTGACATAGGAGGATCGCAGGTTTGCAGCCAGCCTCAGCTACCTAGTGAGACCTTGTTTCAAAATAAAGAAAAGAAAACATAGGTCTGGGGGTGTAGCTCAGAGGTTAGAATGCCTCTGAGTTTAGTCCTGAGTACAAAAAAAAAAAAAAAGAAAGTAAGAAAGAATGAACCAATCCCAAATCATTTTTTCTAGGTAAATTGACTAGCTTACCTTTAATTTAGTTCAATGAATGAAAATTACATGCCTGGAGACTTTTGCTTCCGTGGACTTAGCCTGAGGCCCAGCTGGCTCTATGGCATATGTTGTATGTTATTTTACTAATAATAAACCAGGTTAAACTGGGTGTGGTGGCACATGCTTGTCATCCCAGCATTCTGGAGGCTGAGACCATAGGATTCTAGTTTGCAGACAGCCTCAGCTACTTAGGCCCTGTTTCAAAATAAAGAATTAAAAAAAAAATAGAGCCGGGCATAGTGGCGCACACTTGGAATCCTAGCATTTGGGAGGCTGAGACAGGAGGGTCACAGTTTGTGGACAGCTTCAGCTACTTAGTGAGGTCCATTGCAACTCAGTGAGACCCTGTTTCAAAATGAATAAAAAAGCCGGGCCTGGTGGTGCACGTTTGTAATCCCAGTATTTGGGAGGCTGAGACCGGAGGATCATGGTTCTCAGACAGCCTCAGCTAGTTAGTGAGGCTCTCGGTAACTTAGTGAGACCCTGTTTCAAAATAAAGAATAAAAATAGGGGGTATAGCTCGGAGGTTGAATGCCCCTGGGTCCCATCTCCAGACCCGCAAAAAAAAAAAAAGAATAAAAAAATAGGGCAGAGGGTATAGCTTGGAAGTAGAATGCTCCCTGGGTTCTGTAAGATTGGCCAGTAGTCCCTCTGCACCCACAGACACGTGAAACCGTCGGTGCAGGTGCCATAAGTCTTTATTAGTTCAGCCCACTATTCCCGAGCAGCTCCCTTCCCCACACCGTGTCGCGGGTGCTGGGTGGGGGTGGTGGTGTGTGGAAGAGAGCCTTCCACGAGTGTAGAAGTCTCTGTCTCTTCAGATCGCCGCGTCCCCTTTTTATCAAAGGGGAGTGGTTTTCCGTGGGAATCCCAGAGCTCAGGACGGTAAGAAGGCGGGTCTTCCTGCCTCCTGGCTTCCAGCCCCGCCCCTGCCCCTGCCCCGTGGAGGCTTAGAACCTAACAGGTTCCATCCCTGGTACCACACACACAAAAAAAAAACTAGGGCTGGGGGTGCAGCTTGGAGGTCGAATGCCCCTGAGTTCCATCCCAGCCACACACACACAAATAACAATAATAATGATAATTAAAACAAACCAGATTAGCTAGCAAGGTAAAGGACCAGGGTGGGGAGGACATAGTGTTCTGAGCTTGAATCAGTAATATGGCTGGCTTCCCTTTCCTGCTCAGACCCCATAGGGTCTCCCTGCCTGGGTGAGCTTAGCTGACAGGTGTTACTAGTGAGGCAAAGCATAGCGTCTTGTGAAACTGCACCCTCCCCCAGGGCTGACGGTGGCCCCACACCCTGTCCAGGGCAAACGTCAGGGTCAGGAGTAAGCGGGGCTCTCCTGCCGGCGATGGCTCTCACGTGGCAAGGCCTGGGCCTCTGGGCGGGCAGACCTCGGCTCGGCTGCTCACAGTCCTGGAGAGAGGCTCCAGGCCGAGGCCTCCTCCGCTAGTCCCCCCCAGACACCGCAGCAGCTGCGTACTTCAAGAGAGGAAAACGAGGAGCTTGCTTTTATTCATGTATTTATTCATTTTTTATTTATTCTTTCATTCATTTAAAAAGGTGCTACAGTGGCAAGCTGCTGCTGGACGTGGGGCACTGGGTAAGAAGCAGGCGTCCTTGGGTTCCCACAAGGAGAGCGCCTCCACTCCCAACTCCTCCTGACCCTCCCTCCGCCCTCAGAAGTGGGGATGGACGTCCTTGCATTCCTGGAAAGGAGCTCTGGCCCTCCCACCCCCTCCAATGGAGCCTGAAGCCCCTCCCCAGCCCTCTGTTTTCGGTGTAGAAGCCAGGACCACGGGTTGTAAGTGAAGGTCCGGGTGTCCCACCCACAGCCAGGACAAAGGCCTGCCTCCTTTCAGATGTCTCTGAATACTTTCTACACAGTCAGTATATTTGGACCTAGATACATTTATACACATCTCTGTATATATTTATATATTTATATATTATCTCTGTTTTTTTCTCCTTAGATAAACCTGTCATACGTACCACATTCTAATTCCCAAGCCTCCACCCGCCTCTCCTTTGGCAGCCCACAGCTCAAGGGTTTCATCAGTTTCACTATGTCCCCCAAACCCATCTTTAACCCACCCCGTTGTTCTGTGCATCTGCTGAAGACCCCTCCCCAGCATCCGTGCCACTGCTTGCCTGACAGGCCAAGCCTGTAGCTGGTGTAGACGGAGCCATTTCTCTCCAAACCTGGCCCACCCTACACCTGAAAGACGCCTTCAGGACAGAGGAGACATCTGTGGTCTAAAGAACCACCTAGGGTTGGGTGGGGGACTTGTTTCTTGGGGGAAAGTGGCTCATTGGAGAACAGGGCAGATTGCATTAATAGGACAGTATGATTTAAAGTGCGACTCAGAGCAGAGCCGGGGGAGGAGAGGAGATTCAAAAAAAGGTTAATTCAGCCAAGTGTGGTGGTGCACGCCAGTAATCCCAGTTCTTGGGAGGCTGAGACCAGAGGATCGCGGTTCACGAACAGCCTCAGCTACTTAGTGAGGCCCTCCGCAACTTAGACCCTGTTTCAAAATAAAGAATAAAAAATCGGGCAGGGGGGGTGTAGCTCAGAGGCCCAATGCCCCTGGGTTCCAGATAAAGACCCGCAAAAAAAAAAAAAAAAAAAGAAATGTTAATTCAGAAAGTGAGAACACCTTTGTACCTTGTTAGCCAAGGGCCTGAGGATCTGGGAACTTCTAATAAAGAGCAGAAGGGACGAGCAGAGAGAGAGTCCTTCAGGAAGGAGGCGGTAAGGTACAGAGGAAGCCAGTGCAGCACAAGTCGCCATTATGCAAGACACTTGGGGTATTGGTGCACACGCGTGTGCGTGTGCGTGCGTGTGCGTGTGTTGGGTGTGGTTTGTTTTGCCCCTACACATTGAAAGAAATCAGGTAAGTCTAATGTTGGATAAACCTAGGAGCACAAAACCTGGCTCTCTGTCTCTAGTTCTTTGTTTCAGACTTTCAAGTTTTTCTGGTTCTTTTTTTTTTTTTTATGAGCGCTAGAGAGTAATAGTGGGGTTTGCCGTGAGTGAGACCGAAGGATCATCGATTTTTAGATAAAGTTAGCTGAGTTCAAGGAGGAATCCGTGCAACAGGCCTGCACGGGTGGAGCAGGGCCAGCCCCAAGGTGCTGTGAGTTTTCTGCCGGTCTCTGCACACAGCTGTATGTGTACACTCTGAATAAGTGTGTAGCTCGTAGCAGTCAGTCCACCTTAAACTACCACTTGGTCCACATGGAACTTACGGGGCTCTTTCCTACCTAAATGAGACCAGAAAGCACCCATGGCATTTGGGGTGGGAGAAAGTTCTGGTGCTTGCAATCCCTTCAGAGACCCCCCCCCCCACCGCCCCTGCCAGGAAGCAGGGGCCGCCTGAGCTTATCCCTTAAATACCTTTCGTTGTGTGTGCGGGTCTGGGGATGGACCCCAGGGGCATTCTACCTCCCAGCTGCATCCCCAGCCCTATTTTTTATTTATTTTTGAAACAGGGTCTCACAGAGTTGCAGAGGGCCTCACTAAGTAGCTGAGGCTGTTCGCAAACCATGATCCTCTGGTCTCAGCTTCTCAAATGCTGGGATTACAAGCGCGCGCCATCATGCCCAGCTCCTTAAAGTACCTTTTAAACTTGCCTGAAACTGGCCCGATGGCAGAGGGTTAGGGTGAGAGCGGCCCTGATTCTCATCATTTTAGACCGAGTCTCAGGAATGGCTGAGGGAGACCACGGTTACCTGATCCGGAGGTCTAATTTCCTCCCCTCCCCACATGGCCCAATGAAGTAACCCGCACTCTTCAGAAAGGCACAGAAGGTGTAACCAAATAGCAGCCACCAACCACAGCGTGCTACTCCTGCCAGGCCCTTCTCAAAGCATCGCCAATTCCCAGAGGCCCCGCGCAACGCCTGGAAATCTGAGAACTGACCCATCCCACTTGGCGGGGTGGGTTTAACATCGCCCGGAATTATGCCCTGAAATCTAGTTTCAGTTGCGCATCAGTGTTAAGAGAGGGAAGCCCTTGGGTCCCCTTCCCCTTCTCTAAAGGGTAAAGGGTCTGGGCTGGACAGGAAAGGGAGAGAGAAGCCAGGAGCAGGGACTCTGGCGTCGCCAGCCTGGGAACGTGTCCCATTCACAGAACACAGTTGGAAACAAACTCTCTCCGGGGCCGCCTGGAAGGGAGCTTCACAGTTTGGGACAACAGCTCCACAGTCCAGGTGTTCAAAGCCCCCAGGTGGTACAGGTGACGTTTCTAGAGTGAACCCCGGTTCACTCGAGCACCCAGCTGGGTTTCTAGAGAACAAGGTAGAGACCGAAGCCCAGGTTGTGGTCAGGAGTTGCCAGCCCAAAGTCGGAAGACCAGGATGGAGCCGGAGAGACCCCAGGCTAAAGCCATTTCAGATTCCGTGTTTCTGAGGACGCAGGCTTGCAGGGTGACCTTTGGAGGGAGGCGTGCCTGAGGACACAGCTGGAGGGGGGCGCCACCTTCCAGTCTCTGGTGGCTGCACAGCTAGGGGGTGGGGGCTCTGCAGCCAACCACCTGGTCTTCCTAAAGCCTGATGGCTTCAGCCTGCTCTTCCTTCTCCTTCTCCATCTCAGCTTAAGGCGCTGTGTGCATTGGGGTAGAAGCAGGGGGCAGTAAAAGGGGGCAGGGAAGGGAAGCTTGGGCTCCAGGTGGCCTGCACCACCCATGCCCCTGGGTGGAGGGGGACAGTGGAGATGGGGCAGCCTGGGGCTCTGCCGTGGGCCCAGATAGTATCATCTGACAGAGAGACCAGAGGGCTGGGGGCGGGAAGGGGCCCGTCAGACATTGCTGATGCGCACGCTCAGGGCGCTGCCCTCCTTCTCGGCCTGTTCCCTTAAGGACTCCTCCAATTTGAGCTTCTCGGGGTCCCCGTAGCGCACGGTGCCGTCCCGGAGGCCAGTAGGGGGCGCCACCTTCACGACTTGGTCGAAAAGGCTGAAGTCAGCAATGTACTTGCCGCTGGCCGACAGGGAGATGGCGGGGGTGAACTCGTAGCCCCAGAGGATCTCCTCGGGCAGGTAGGAGGTGCGCACCTGGCAGGTGGCGCTGGTGGACTCCACCGTCCCGCTGAGAATCAACACCAGCTCGAAGTCGCCCTCGCCGCTGCGCAGGGGCAGGTCCTTCAGGGGACTGGTCTCGTCCACCACGTGGTAGAAAGTGAGGGGCAGGATGAGGAAGGGGCTGTCGGAGGCCGTGTCCACCTGGAAGGCCACGTTGACCTGGTTGAGGCGGATGTTCTCGCCCTCCTTGGTCTGGTGGGTCTGCAGCAGCTTGCCCGTCACCTGGCAGCCGATGAGGAGGCTCTTGCGCATGTTGGCCACGCGGATCATAAGGCAGGGCTTCCCGTTGTGCGAGGCCACCACGGCGTGCTGGCTGAAGCGGATGGTCTCGGCCCGCTTCTTGGGCCGGGCGATCTTGGCCAGGAAGGTGCCCGTGATGA
The DNA here is from genome assembly GCF_963383645.1 of Muscardinus avellanarius. Taxonomy (NCBI): domain Eukaryota; kingdom Metazoa; phylum Chordata; class Mammalia; order Rodentia; family Gliridae; genus Muscardinus; species Muscardinus avellanarius. The sequence continues at coordinate 110,930,048 of NC_137788.1, read as the reverse complement.
AGATCTCCAGGATGGTGGTGAGGACCAGCTGGGCGATGAGGAGCACGATGGCCAGCGGGCACTCCTCGCTGATGTAACGGAAGCCGTAGCCGATGGTGGTCTGGGACTCCAGCGAGAAGAGAAAGGCCCCGGTGAGCGTGTGCACCTGGACCACGCAGGGCGTGTGGTTGGCCGGCGGGCCCAGCTCCAGCAGGTCCCCGTGGGCCACGGCCACCAGATACCACACCACACCAAAGAGGAACCAGGTGCCCGCGAAGGTGGCCGAGAAGAGCAGGAGCTTGTAGCGCCACTGCATGTCGATGAAGGTGGTCCAGAGGTCCTTGAGGTAGAGGAAGCGCTTGTCCGCGATGTGCTCCATGCGCACGTTGCTGCGGCCGTCCTTGGTCAGGACTCTCCGCCGGCGGATGCCCGGGGCCACCAGCGGCCGGCTCTCCGTCTGCGTGGTCTGGCTGTAGTACACCTTGGCGACCGAGCTCATCTGCAGGGAGGACAAGCGGAGGGGGTTATTGTAGAGGACTGGCGGCTCACACAGAAACACTCGCTAGCGATGCTTAGGGAGCAGGGGCTACAGCAGCCGGCCACGTGCAGGGGAGGTCCCAGGTGCACACAACATCCTCCTGGCCAAGACCCCGCCGCCTAGAAGACAGAGATAAGCCAGACAATCGAATACTTGTGACTGTGTGTGTGTGTGTGTGTGTGTGTGTGTGTGTGGTACTGAGGCAGGGGCATTCTACCTTCAAGCTATACCCCCAGCCGTGTGTGTGTGTGTGTGTGTTACTGGAGATGGAACCCAGGTGTTTTCTACCTCCGAGATACACCCCCAGCCCTAATATGTTTTATTCTTTATTTGGAAACAGGGTCTCGCTGAGTTGCAAAGGCCCTGAGTAGTTGAGGCTGGCTGCAAACACAATTCTCCTGCCTCAGCCTCCCCAATGCTGGGATTACAAGCGTACACTACCACACCCAGCTCCCAGACCTATTTTTTTTATTCTTTTATTTTGAAACAGGGTCTCACTGAGTTGCAAAGGGCCTCACTAAGTAGCTAAGGCTGGAAGCGAACTGCGATCCTCCTGTCTCAGTCTCCCCATTCTGGGATTACAAGCGTGCGCCACCACACCTGGCCGAATACTTGTGAATTTTAGAAGAGGAGAAGAAAGAAGAAAGACTAAAAAGTTTGTTGAAAGTGGGGGAGAGCCGGGCATGGTGGTGCACACCTATAATCCCAGGACTTGGCAAGCTGAGACCGGAGGATGGCAGTTTGGAGGCAACTTAGGGAGACCCTTAGCAACTTAGCAAGACTCTGTTTCAAAGTTTTAAACAAGCGCCGGGCGTGGTGGGCACACTTGTAATCTCCACACTTGGGAGGCAGAGACAGGAGGATCGTGCAGGTTCGAAGCCAGCCTCGGCTGGCTTAAGAGACCCTGTTTCAAAATATAAAATAGGTCTGGGAGTGTAGCCCGGAGGTAGAAGGGCTTCCAGGAACCCCAGTACAAGTTTTAAACAAAATTTCAAAAAGGGATGGGCTCAGAGATAGAAAGCCCCTGGGTTTACTCCCCAGCACCACAAAGATGGAGGAGGAGGAAGAGAAGGAGGAGGAGGAGGAGGAGGAGGAGAAGGAGGAGGGGGAGGAGGAGGAGGAGGAGGAAGAGGAGGAAAAAAAGGAGGAGGAGGAGGATTAAGAAGGAGGAGGAGAAGGAGGAGGAGGAGGATTAAGAAAAGGAGGAGAAAAAGAGGAAGAAAAGGAGAGGAGGAGGAGGAGGAGGATTAAGAAAAGGAGGAGGAGAAAAAGGAAGAGGAAGAAGAGAAGGGAGAGGAGGAGGAGGAGGGAAAGGAGGAGGAGAAGGAGGAGGAAGAGGGGGAGGAGGAGAAGGGAGGGGAGGAGGAAGAGGGAGAGGAGGAGGAGGGAGAGGAGGAGGAGGAGAAATAAATAAACAGACATCAACATGCTGGCGCTTCCTGGCAGCCCTGAAGCGCTGTGGTCGGATGGACAGAAGCGCCAGCGCGTGGGTAGCCAAGAGCCAGGGACTGGGTGAAGCAGGAGAGCTAGGCGCGCGGCCCAGAGCCGCGGCCCAGGCTCCGGTTCTCCTTCGCTTTTTGTCCCGGAGGTAGAAAGTGGGACACGACGCTGAAATAAGAGACAGTTCCCGCGACACAAGGTGCCTGGCACCCCTGCCCAAGGAGGAACCTGTACTTTTCCAGCTGAAAAAATGTCATTCGCCTGAGCCCTCAGACGCCGGATCTGCGGACCAAATCCTCTGAGAAGGAGCAGGGTGGGCTGTGAGGAGTTCAGCCCTTTGGGGTGCGAGAGGCCACCACACCCTCGTCTCTAAAGTCTGAACCGCCCTGCCTCATCCTTCTTCCTCATACACCTTCCTTCACTCCAGGGTCTCGCCCTCTGCAAAATCCCAAGTGGCCTAAATCACACATAAACAAGCGAGTTGTGGGGGCGCACACCTGTTATCCCAGGACTTGGGAGGCTGGGACAGGAGGATCGCAGGTTCAGGGCCAGCCTCAGCAACTTAGCGAGACCCTGTTTCAAAATTAAAGAAAAAAAAAAAAAAGAACTGGGGGCCGGGCGTGGCGGTGCACCCTTGTAATCCCAGCATCTGGGAGGCTGAGACAGGATGACTGAGGTTCACGGCCAGCCTCAGCTATCTAGTGTGAGGCCCTTTGCAACTCAGTGAGACCCTGTTTCAAAATAAAGAATAAAAAATAGGGATGGGGTGTAGCTTGGCAGCTGAATGCCCCTGGGTTCCAAGCCCAGTACCATAATAAACAAATTAATTAATAAGTAAGTAAAAAAATATAATCATACCTTCTCATTTGATCCTCAAACTCTTGAAAAGAAGATATAAAAACTTTTATAAGAGATTTTTTGAGCCTGGTGTGGTGGCACATGCTTGTAATCCAGTACTTGGGAGGCTGAGACAGGAGGATCTCAGGTTCATAGCCAGCCTCAGCTACTTAGTGAGGCCCTCTGCAACTTAGTGAGACCCTGTTTCAAAATAAAAAATAAAAGCCAAGCGTGGTGGTGCACACTTGTAATCCCAGCACTTGGGAGGCTGAGACAGGAAGATCGCACAGTTTTGAAGCCAGCCTCAGCTACTTAGTGAGACTCTTTTGCCAAATAAAGTCTGGGAGTATAGCCCAGAGGTAGAAAAGCCCTGGTTTCCACCCCCAGTACCACACACAAAAAATTTTAATTTAATTTAAAAAATAGTAATGGGGGTATTGCTTGATGGTAGAATGCCCCAGGGTTCCATCTCCAGTTCTGTGTGCGCATTTAGAGATGAGTAAATACAATTTTAATTTTCAAAAATAAAAATGGGCTGCATTCTGCAAACTATAGATAAACCGATACGATATTGATTGATAGTAGGCAATATTCTTTTTTATGCTGCTAGGGATTGAACCCAGGGGCATTCTACCTTTAAATATCTCCAGCCCTATTTTTAAATTTTATTTTGAAACGGGATCTTGCTAGCTAGGTTGAGGAGAGCCTCACTACATGCTGAAGCTGTCCTCATGCCTGCGATCCTCCCGTGCCAGCCTCTCAAGGACTGGGATTACAGGCTTGGACCGCCATACCCAACTAGCAGGCAGTATTCTCTAGGGAAAATGTAAGATTATGAGTAGTTGACAGGATGAGAAAAAGGGTGTTGTCAATAAGATTCAGGGTGAATTTACTGACAGAAAGTCATGTAAAAGTAACAGTGTCCTTCCATGACCAGCTTTTTTTTCTTATTTGTCTCGGTACTGGGGATGCAACCCAGGGGCATTCTACCTCTGAGCTACACCCCAGCCCTAATTTTTATTCTTTATTTTGAAACAGGGTCTCATTGAGTTGCAAAGGATCTCACTAAGTAGCTGAGGCTGTCTGCGAACCATGATTCTCCTGTCTCCGCCTCCCAAATGTTGGGATTACAAGTGTGCACCACCATGTCCAGCTCATGATAAGCTTATTAAGCTGACAAATCAGAGAAATGCAGTATATCAGGTGTGCCTATACTTCAGCAAGACTTTTTTTTTTTTTTTTTTTGCAGCATACGGGATGGAACCCAGGGGCATTCTAGTTCTGAGCTACGCCCCCAGCCCTAATTTTATTCTTGTGTGTGTGTGTGTGTGTGTGTGTGTGTGTGTGTGTAGTACTGGGGTTCCTGGAAACCCTTCTACCTCCGGGCTACACTCCCAGACCCATTTTTATATTTTTATTTGGAAACAGGGTCTCTTAAGCCAGCGCGGCTGGCTTCTAACCTGCACAATCCTCCTGTCTCCACCTCCCAAGCGCGGGGATTACAAGCGTGCGCCACCACGCCCAGCAAATTCTTCTTTTTTTTTTTCCCCAGTACAGGGATGGAACCCAGGGGCATTTGACCTCCGAGCTATACCCCTAGCCCTATTATTTAGTCTTTGTTTTGAAACAGGGTCTCACTGAGTTGCAAAGGACCTCACTAAGTAGCCGAGGCTGTCCAGGAACCGCGATCCTCCTGTCTCAGCCTCCCAAATGCTAGGATTATAAGTGTGCGCCACCACGCCTGGCTCTTATTTTTTATTCCCTATTTTAAAACAGGGTCTCACTCAGTTGCCAAGGGCCTCACTAAGTAGCTGAAGCTGGCTACAAACCTGGGATCCTCCTGTCTCAGACTCCCAAATGCTAGGATTACAAGTGTGCGCCACCACACCCGGCTAGCAAGATTTTTTCTTATAAGGTCTATCATTGTGTCCTTGGGGATATGATGGAGAAAAATTAACAGAAGGGTCATCTAATTAAGCAACTTGAAAATTAAAAAACCCGGTGGTGCTGGTGAAAGCCGCAGCCAGCCTGGCGTTCATCTCCAGCACACTTTACCAATGCTCTGGTCCTCGTCAGTGTTCTCAACACTGATTTCATTCAGAGCGAGAGAACATTATAGCCATCAATTATGTGGGTGACACAAAGCTGGGGCAGATGCAGATGCCAGGCCAGGCAGGACTCGGGCCCTAGAGGAGCCGGAGCACTGACCCCCATCTGACCAGAAGGAGAAGCGGCGGATTGTGCTCTTGGGTCTGAAATTACCTGAGCAAGTTTAGAACTGGGAAAGACAAGATTTAGAAAGCAGGGTCGCGGGTGGGTGGGGGAATCTAACATTTTAAACAGGAAATAATCCAGTGTGAGTTGTTTATGTATTTTGGTTGCCAAAAACAAAACAAAAAGCCAATGTAATTATAAGCTACTTTAGTTGAACTAGTGTGTGTGTGTGTGTGTGTGTGTGTGTGTAAGAGAGAAAGAGAGAGAAAGAGAGAGAGAGAGAGAGAGAGAGAGAGAGAGAGAGTGTGTGTTTGCACGAGCAGAATGGGGATTAACCCAGAAGTGATCTATCTCCGAGCTATATGCCCAGCCCTATTTTTTTTTTTTAAAACCAGGGTCTTACTGAGCTGATGGTCACCCCTGTAAATCCCAGTACTTGAGAAGCTGAGACAGGAGGATAGCAGATTTGCGGCCAGCCTCGGCTACTTAGTGAGGCCCTCCATAACTTTGTGAAACCCTGTTTCAAAATAAAGAATACAAAAGCCGGGCATGGTGGCACACGCTTGTCATCCCAGCATTCGGGAGGCTGAGACAGGAGGATCGTGGTTCCTGGACAGCCTCGGCTACTTAGTGAGGCCCTCTGCAACTCGGTAAGACCCTGTTTCAAAATAAAGAATAAAAATAGGGCTGGGGGGTGCAGGTCGGAGGTAGAATGCCCCTGGGTTTCATCCCCGGTACAACAAGAAAGAAAGAAAGAAAGAAAGAAAGAAAGAAAGAAAGAAAGAAAGAAAGAAAGAAAGAAAGAAAGGAGGGAGGGAGGGAGGGAGGGAGGGAGGGAGGGAGGGAGGGAGGGAGGGGAGGGAAAGAAGGAAGGAAGGAAAGGAAGGAAGGAAGGAAGGAAGGTGAAAAGACAAGAAAGAAAAGATGAAAAAGAAGAGAAAGAAACTAAGACTCAGAGAGACTGATGCCCCTAAGTAAGTTTTTGTTAGAGCTGGACCCTAGCGCAGTTCTTCTGTTTTGTTTTCATTACTGGAGGTTGAATCCAAAAGCACTCTCTGAGCTACACCTCCAGCCCTAGTTTGTTTTGTGGTGCTGGGGATGGAACCCAGGGGCATTCTTCCTCTGAGCTACACCCCAGCCCTATATTTTACTTTCTTTCTTTATTTTTGGTGGTACTGGGGGTGGAACCCAGGGACTTTTCTACCTTCGGGCTACACTCCCAGACCTATTTTATACTTTATTTGGAAGCAGGGTCTCACTAAGTTGCTGAGAGCCTCACTCAGTAGCTGAGGCTGGCTTCAAACCTGTGTGATCCTCTTGTCTCAGCCCCCCAAGCACTGGGTTTACAAGTGTGCGCCACCACGCCCGGCTTTATTTTTTATTTTGAAACAGGGTCTCACTGAGTTGCAAAGGGTCTCACCAAGTAGCTGAGGCTGTCCACAAACCACAATCCTCCTGTCTCAGCCTCCCAAGCGCTGGGATTACAAGCGTGCGCCACCACGCCCGGCTCCGTTTTTTTATTTTGATACAGGGGCCAGCTAAGTTGCTGAGGGACCTCCCCTAAATTGCTGAGGCTGGCCTCAAACCTGCATCCTCCTGTCTCAGCCTCCAGGTACTGGGATTACAGGTGTGCACCACCACACGTGTAACACTAATTTTTCTGGCTCCAGATCCAGCACTTTCTAACTAACAACTACCTCTGTGGACCCCTGGTTTATCTCCTGGGCCTCCTGCCCTGGGGAAGGGCATCTGTATGGAGGATGGGGCTGACACCAAAAAGGCCGACCCTGGAGTCCTGGTTAAAGCTGCTGGCTGCTGCCCAGGAGGCTTGGGCCCCCAGCTGTTATGTTTACAGCCTCCAGCTGTTGGGTCTGATGTGACCACCTCCGGCTGCTGTCTGCAGCTCCAGGTGCCGGGTACCTCCCACAGCCCGGCGCTTTGTTCTCTGCGGTGGCCAGAGTCAAACGGATAAACACTCCGCGCACTCCACCCCCAAGCTGCTGGGCCCTGGGGGAGGAAGCCAGCCACACTCTGCGGCCGCTCCGCCTAAAGCGCAGTCCGCCCTCTAGAGGGCGCTATTCCCTCTGAACGATCCCTGCCAAATACAGGGAACCGCGTTCTGAAGACCAGGAGGGAGAGAGAGCAGTCCACCTCCTCTACCACGGGGCTAGTGACCCTCTTCCCCAAACCAAAGTCGATCGCATCTGCAGGGTATCCAACATGTCCCTTCAGCCAATACCCCTTAGCCGGGCGCCATGGTGCCCACCTCTAATCCCAGGACTTGGAAGGCTCAGGCAGGAGGATTGCAGGTTTGAGGCCAGCCTGGGCAATTTAGTGAGGTCCCTCGGCAACTTAGCAAGCCCGTTTCCAAATAAAAAATACAAAAGAAGGAGAACAGGGCGTGGTGGTGCACACTTGTCATCCCAGCATTCGGGAGGCTGAGACAGGAGGATCGAGGTTCACCACCAGGCCCTGCTACTTAGTGAGGTCCTTTGCAACTCAGTGAGACCCTGTTTCAAAATAAGGAATAAAAAAAAAAAAAATAGGGCTGGGGGTGGAGCTCGGAGGTAGAATGCCCCTGGGTTCCATCCCCAGTACCACAAAACACATACATACATACGTAATAAAAAATCGGGCTGGGCATGTAGAATAACCCCTGTGTTCCATCCCCAGAACTATAAAACAAAACAAAACAAAAATAACAAAACAAAATGGGCTGGGGGTGTAGCTCATTGGTAGAGTGCCCCTGGGCGCAATCTCTCAGTACCTCAAAACAAAATAAACATAAGCTGTCCCCCTCGCTCTCACAGGCTAGGCTCCAGCTCAGAGCTGTCTGTCTGTACCTGTGAGCTCCTCGCTCTACGGTCCTCATTTACCCTCCGGAACACTTGGGTTTATCTCAGAGCCTTCCTTGGGTGCAGGAAAGCCTCCCCTCTGGACTAAACCGGGCATGGTGGAGCATTCCTGTTCGTAATCTCAGTACTTGGGAGGCTGAGACAGGACGATCTCGGGTTTGAGGCCAGCCTCAGCAATTTAGCAAGACCTTCAGCAACTGAGTGAGACCTTGTTTCAAAAATACAAAATAAAAAGGGCTGGGGAGGGGGTGCAGCTCAGAGGATTAAAACGCCCCAGAGTTCAATTCCCAGGACCAAAAAAAGTAACTAGTTCTATAAGTAATATGGAAGTAGCTGCTTCTCCTCAATTTGATCAAACTGCATAAAATTCATTTTTCTTTTTTGCACTGTTCGCTTATTTGTGTTATTTTTATTTTTATTTTTATTTTTCTGTGGGTCTGGGGATGAAACCCAGAGGCATTTGACTTCCGAGCTCCAGCCCCAGCTTTACTTTTTATTCTTTATTTTGAAACAGGGTCTCTCTGAGTTGCAGAGGGCCTCACTAAGTAGCTGAGGCTGTCCTCGAACCGTGATCCTCCTGTGTCAGCCTCCCGAATGCTGGGATTGCAAACGTGCGGCACCACGCCCGGCTTCCATGTATTCTTAATGGAAGAAGAGGCGAGAGGAGGAGAGGAGAGGAGAAGAGAGGGGAGGGCAGGGGAGGGGAGGAGAGGCACTAAGGAGCGCACTATAGGATATGGAGTCTGGAAGAACATAGCTGGGTTTGGGGTTCTTTCCAAACTCAGTGTCTTTATTCATTAACCTCCCTCCTGTTCTGCCCTGCGGGAAGCAAACTGATAGAAACGGATCCAGAGGCGCACAGATCTCGAGGTGTGTGGGGCGGGCAGCGTGTCCAGCCGAGCTGCCCCGGGTCCTCCCGCCCCAGCCCCTTCCCGGTGGCCCTCCCGTCCTCTAGCCCCAGCCTGACACCAAGGCCCTGGCTCGGGGAAGAATGGGCTTTTCTTCTCTTGTGTCAACGTTTGGAAAGTTCTCATAGTTTGATCAAAAGGAAGGATAAACGCTTTCAAAGCGTTTCCTGGGAGCCTGTGACCTCTGCCTGGCCCTCCTGACCCCCCTCCCCGGGTATTTTCCAGTCCAGAGAGGGAGGAACCAGGAGATGAGACCATGTCGGATGTTCTCCCCAACGATGCTAACCATTACCCTCCGGGCTGGCCGGGACCACCCCCCATCCGCCACCACAACCTCCAGGCCGTGCGGCTGGCTCCTTCCTAAAGGGGTCATCTCAGGGTCGCATCTCGGGGACCCTTCCCCTGACTGGGCGGTACCATGACTTCATGACCTGGCCCTCCACTCCGTCTTCCCCAGCCTTGGCCTCCCGCTTCTAACCCACGTGAGGACTGCAGGGCTGCCCACCCTGGGCCCTGCAGAGAGCTTGGCACTGAGCGGGGTTCAGCGGAGGACAGAGGCCATGCCCTCCTGCTTGGCCCCAGCCCCAGCAACCCCCAGAGCCTCGGGGTGGGCTGCGCCCCTTCCCAGAAGGGCGCTACCTAGAGATGTTAACTCAACCCTCCTCCTCGCCTAACCTCAAGAGCCAGAGAAATCAGGAGACCGTGGGCTTTCTGGAATGATGTCTACTGTTGCTGTCTCTGTTGTACTCTATGGCCTCCACTAAGACCCGAGAGGCTGAAAAGGTTCCCAAGGGCACTGGAGGAATCCAGGGTTAGGGAGAAACTGGGTGGCGGCCATGTCTACTCAGGATCAGGGGAGCGCCTTCCATGGCAGCTCTGCCCAGGAGCTCCAGGCGGCCTGAGAGTCTCCGTGGATACTGGTGAAGGGAACCAACCAGTTTAGATATTAGAAGTAACTTTCCAAGCCAGGCATGGTGGCACATGCCTGTAATCCTGGCACTTGCGAAGCTGTAACAGGAGGACTGCAGGTTTGAGGCCAGCCTTAGCAACTTAAGGAGACCTTTCTTCTTTCATTTTTCTTTTCTTTCTTTTTATATTATTATTATTATTATTATTATTATTATTATTATTATTATTATTATTATTTGGTACTGGGGATTGAACCCAGGGGAAATCTATCCCCAAACTATACCCCCAACCCTATCTTTAAATTTTTTTTTTTTTTTGCAATACAGGGGATGGAAACCAGGGGCAGTCTACCTCCGAGCCATCCCCCCAGCCCTATTTTTTAGTCTTTTTATTTTTGAAACAGGGTCTCACTGAGTAGTGAAGGGCCTCGCTAAGTAGCTGAGGCTGGCCATGAACCGCCATCCTCTGGTCTCTGCCTCTTGGATGCTGTGAAATTTCTTATTTTGAAACAGGGTCTCACTAAGCTGCTGAGGCCGTCCTTGTTCCTAAATTAATTTATTTATTTATTTATTTATTTATTTATTTATTTATTTATTTTCGGTACTGAGGATGGAACCCAGGGGCATTCTACCTCTGAGAGATACCCCCAGTCCTATTTTTTCTTTATTTTGAAACAGGGTCTCACTGAGTTGCAGAGGGCCTCACTGAGTAGCTGAGGCTGTCCGCAAACCACGATCCTCCTGCCTCAGCCTCCCGAATGCTGGGATTACAAGTGTGTGCCACCACGCCGGGCTTGTTCCTAAATTTAAAATAAAATAAAGTAAAATAAAAGGGCTGGAGGTGTAAGCTAAGTGATAGACTGCTCTTGGGTTCAGTCCCCAGTACCAAAAGAAGGAGGAGGAGGAGGAGGAGGAGGAGGAGGAGGAGGAGGAGGAGGAGGAGGAACCTTCCAGACAAAGCCCCCTCGGCAGAGCCCACCCCGCCGCAGTCTCTGCTGAGTGTGCAGTGGAGGGGCTGGCAGGATACTAGCTGGGTGGTTTGTGGGGGGGGGATGAGAGGGCCAGACTGCCAACCCCAAACTTCCCCAGCTACCTGTTGCCCTCTGCCCTGTGCTGAAGATTTACCTCCCACCACCAGGGGGCGGGCTCTCCAGGCCCAAGACAGCCTACCAACAGCTCACTCCTAATAGGTCCACCCATAAAACTGCCAATTGAAACTGAGTGGGTCTCCATTAGCAATATCACATGACTCCGTTTAATAATACCAGCAATAAAAAAATAGTAAGAACAGTCAGTAGCCGGGTGTGGTGGCACACGCCTGCTGTCCCAGTACTTGGGAAGCTGAGACCGGAGGATTGCGGTTTTGAGACCAGCCTCAGCAACTTAGCAAGACCCTCGGCAACACAGGGAGACCCTGTTTCAAAATAAAAAGGGCTGAGGGCACGTGGCTCAGAGGTTGAAAGCCCCTGTGCTCGGTCCCTAGTACCAAAACAGAAGGATATACTAGGGCACCTTCAGCACAGGGCGCTCTCAGCGACCCAGCGCGGACACATCTAGCCACACAGCAGCTGACAAGCTGGCTCCAAGGTCACCGCTGACCTTCCTGTCATTAAACCCAAGGACATTTCCCCAACCCTCAAGCCCAGCAGTCCCTCTGCGGCACTGGACACCAAAGACCAACCGCGCATTCCTATGACTCCCTTTTACCTTCCCAGGCGGGCGGTGAGGCGGAGACCCACGGACCTGCAGGCCTCCACCGGCTGTTGAGTGGTTCCGTGTTTCCATTCCCTTGAACTACAAAGGGGTCTAATCATGCGGAGTGTCGAGAGAAGAAAGTGAGATTGTGGATGGAGTGCTCTTCCAGGGTCCAGGAAACCCTGAGGGTGTAAGACGACTCTCTGACCCCATGGACTCCAGAACAGGGAGAAGCTCAACCTCTGTTTATTTTGAGATCTCCCTCTCATATCTATCTCTATCTCCATCTCTCTCTCTCTCTCTCTCTCTCTCTCTCTCTCTCTCTCTCTCTCTCTCTCGTCTCTCTCTGTGTGTCTCTCTCTCCCCCTCTCTCTCTTCTTTCTCTCTCTCTCCCTCTCTTCTCTCTCTCCCTCTCTCCTTTCTTTCTCTCTCTCCCTCTCTCTTCTTTCTTTCTCTCCCTCTCTCTTCTTTCTTTCTCTCTCTCCCTCTCCTTTCTTTCTCTCTCTCCCTCTCTCTTCTTTCTCTCTTCTTTCTCTCTCCCTCTCTTCTTTCTTTCTCTCTCCCTCTCTCTTCTTCTCTCTCTCTCTCTCTCTCTCTCTCTCTCTCTCTCTCTCTCTCTCTCTTTGCAGCACTGGGAATGGAACCCAGGGGCATTGTGCCTTGGAGCTAGACCCCCAGCCCTATTTTGTTTTCTTCTTTTTTTTCAGTACTGGGGATGGAATCCAGGGGCATTCCACCTCCGAGCTACACCCCAGCCCTATTTTTTAGCCTTTATTTGGAAACAGGGTCTCGCTGAGTTGTGAAGGGCCTCACTAAGTAGCTGAGGCTGTCCGCGAGCTGCGATCCTCCTGTCTCAGCCTCTCAGATGCTGGGATGACAAGCGTGCTTCCCCACGACCGGCTCCCTGCAAACTAATCTCCCACTCAGCGCCCAAGCTTGAAACCCCAGAGCCACGGCAGGTTTGTCCTTGCTGATCACCAGGTCTTATCAGTTCTGCCTTGTGGGTGTCACTCTGCGTCCTTTGAGGATGCCCTAGTTCGACGTGGTTTCTTCTTTCACCTAAAGAACTGGGAGGATCTCCTGGCCCTCCTTCCCCAGGCTCACCTTCTTCACCCCAGCGCGGGGCCATCATTCCATCGCTCTGCTTCAGCTCCGAATCCTTGACTGGGCCCTCCAGCTTTGGTGATGACGCCCAATCGGCTGGTAGAACTTCGGAACCCTTCTCCGCTTGGCTCGGCCTCCCCTTCCTTCCTCTTGCTCCTTCTTTTTCTGTGGTACTGGGGATGGAACCCGGGGGCTTTCTACCTCCGGGCTACACTCCCAGACCTATTTTATACTTTATTTGGAAACAGGGTCTCACTAAGTTGCTGAGAGCCTCACTCAGTAGCTGAGGCTGGCTTTGAACCTGCGCGATCCTCCTGTCTCAGCCTCCCAAGCGCGGGGATTACAAGTGCGCCACCACGCCCGGCTTTCTTGCTCCTTCTGAGTCCCTGTGGTCCAGGCACAGAGCACAGAGTCTGCCCTCCATTTGCCCATCCCGAGCCCTTGCCCCTGGAACGCCTCTCCCTCCGCCCAGCACCCCTCCAGGTCCTTCTCTTCCATTAGAATCCTTCCCGCCCTTCCAGGCCTCGGTTCAATGTTTTCTTTGCTTTGTGGCTTTGCCCGCGCCCCCACGTAGAAATGTTTACTCTCCGCCTCTGTTCCTGAGAAATTTTGCCGCAGCTTTGTTTTCCCTTCTGTAGAGATTGAGTTTGTTTTTTTGTTTTTTTTTTTTTTAAGGCAGAGACTACCCTCTGTCGTCTGTGTATGATGATATCTTGAAATTTAACCTAATTGTGCCGGGCGTGGTGGCGCACGCTTGTAATCCCAGCATTCGGGAGGCTGAGACAGGAGGATCGCGGTTCACAGACAGCCTCAGCTACTTAGTGAGGCTCTTTGCAACTCAGTGAGACCCAGTTTCAAAATAAAGAATAAAAAATCAGGCTGGGTGTGTAGCTCAGAGGTAGAATGGCCCTGGGTTCCATCCCCAGTACGGCAAAAAAAAAAAAAAAAAAAAAAAAAGGAAGGAAGGAAGAAAGAAAGAAAAGAAGTTCAACCTAATTGCTGAGTGCAGAAGCAGGACATGAACATAAAATCTCTGGGTGATTCTGGGCCAAGGGATGTCAGCGTCCAGTTATCACCAGCCCCCACCCCTTAGTAGACATCACTAATTCATCACCGGTGGAGCATCAGAATCCTTCTTAACCTGGCGACACAGAAAACCATTCTCAATCAACTGGAGCAAGCCAAACAAATGAGACCTGTTTGCTAGCCGGCCATTCCTGGGCCACCGCCAAAGGCCCTTCCTTACCTCTTCTTCTTTGCCACCGTGGCCACCCTGGCCTGTCACTGACCAGCTGTGGGAACTCCAGTCAATCTCTGAATCTCTCTGGGGCTCAGTTTCCTCGTCTAAGGAGGCTAGAAAACTTCGCATTGTGCGCTCGGGGTTCTTGGAGATAAAGTCTGTGAAGTCAGCAAGGTCCTTGTGCAAAGAGGGACGTCATTATTATCCTACTTTGCAGATCCTACTGGACTAGAGAAACCAAGGCCCGCGAGAAGCAAGGTAGCTGGCGATATTTATGCCCCGGCAAGCCAGAAACAGGACTGGGAGTTCCATCCCACCCGCACACACGCACCTTGGAAGGTAGCCCTGTTTTATTTTTTATTGGAAACAGGACCTCGCTAAGTTGCTGAAGCTGGCTTTCAACCCGGGGCCCTCCTGTCTCAGCCTCCCGAGTGCTGGAATTACAATCGTGCGCCTCCATGCCTGGTGGTATTAGTCGAGATTGAATCCAGGGGCATTCTGCCTCTGAGCTACACCTCTACATCTGTAGCCCTTTTATAAATATTTATTTTGCAACAGGGGCTTACTCGGTTGCTGAGGCTGGCCTTGAACGTGGGATCCTCCTGTCTCAGCCTCCCAAATACAGGAATGACAGGCCTGTGCCACCACGCCCAGCTCCAAGCCCTCTCAGCCTGCCAAGCGTAAGGAAGGCACTGTGGGGTGCTGAGTAGAGCAGTCCCCCCAGTCTCTGCCTCTGTCTGTGTCCCTCCTCCCACCTGTCCCAAAATTCAGGGTCATGGCAGCCGCCGGCTTCTCCAAGCCAGGCCCCAGCAGATAAGGTTCTGCCATTAGATCTGTTAGCAGAGCCTGGGAAACCAGAGAGGGTACCAGCTTCTGAGACTCACTCTTTAGGGTTCCGGGGCCATGATGGGAAACCATGCCTTGGGGAGGAGGGGAGTCTGACAAGGTCCTGGGTGGAGGCCCCTTCTCTAGGGCTGTCTCATTTGCCTTCCTGGAGTGCTGTTGGCTCCAGGAAGGGAGGGCTGGGACCTCGCTGGAGGGGGGACCAAGAGGCAGTAGAGGAGGGGGAGGGGAGGAGACACCCAGTGTGTAAGTCCCCGGCAGCTCCCACAGTTCCCGGGAGGACCAGCGCCGTCTCCCCAAAGCAGGGTCTCTTCCCTGCCCCTTTCCTGTATCTTCTTCATCTTTCTTTTTAAATATTTATTTATTTATTTATTTTTATTTGTTTATTGTGGTACTGGAGTATTCTACCTTCAAGCTATTTCCCCAGCCCTATTTTTTTATTCTTTTTATTTTTGAAACAGGGTCTCACTGAGCTGCAGAGGGCCTCACTTAAGTAGCCGAGGCTGGCCACAAACCGCGATCCTCCTGTCTCAGCCTCCCGAAGACTGGGATGGCCAGCGTGCACTGTGGCTACCTAGCAGGAGCGCCTGGACGCCAGAGGTCCAGGGTCTTCCACGGCAACTAGACTTTCTGTGGTGGGAAAAGAGAGATGAGAAAGATGTCGGATCCTGGCCCCAAACAGCTGCAGAGCCAGACGGGGCTGGAGCGGATGCCTCCGCTGGAGGACCAAGGAGAAGTCTTGGAAGAGACAAGAAACCTTGGAAGAAAGAAAAGCATAAAAGGAGGCAGAGGAGGAGCAGAGGGCCTCCATCTACATCCCTTAGAGGGACAGGTGGACCAAAGTCTCCATCCTCACCCCCTTCGCAGCAACCGCCCTCTTCCAGCCCTGTGGGGTGCCGGGGTTACGCTGAGTGCCCCGTGAGGCTCAGCGCCCTGCCTCCCCGGGAGGCTGAGGACAGAACTGCCCTCATTTGATGGTGTGCAAACCAGACTTGGCAGGCCCGCTGATCTCCCAGGAGGATGGCTCGTAAGAGCTGGCGCCGCACGCTGAGCCCAGGGCTCTTCAGGCCCAAGTGTGTGCTCAGGCCCGGCTGTTCTGCTGTGCCATGGGACGCTGGCGCTGGGGCCTCCACCGCCACCCCAGCCAGGCCCCTTGCTCCACGGAAGAGGAAGTCGAGGGTTGGAAAGTACGTGTGACTTTCCCCCATCACATGGCTAGCTGGTGGGGCATGCTATTTTCTACCAGAATCAGAGCTCTAACCCTGGCCTCCTTCCTCCCAAAACCTACGGAGTCAGACTGTGAACCACAGAGCGCTTCCCCCACCCAGCCCCAGCCACGCTGGGATGGGCTCCATCCGACCTCCCATTCCCCCCCCCCCCCGCCCGCAGCAGCTGGCCCACAAATAAGCCAACAAGAAGAGTCAGAGTAAGGAGCCTGTCGTGATAGCACACACCAGTCATCCCAACACTTGTGAGGCTAAGAAAGGAGGGCCGTGGGTTCAAAGCCAGCTTGTGCAACTCAGCCTCTCAGCAACTGAGCGAGACCCTGCTTCAAAATAAAATAAAATAAAATAAATAAAAAGGGCTGGGGGTGTGTAGCTGGGAGATAGAATGCCTCTGGGTTCCACTCCCAGCACCAACACAAAAACGCAAAATGAAATAAAAAGAATTAGAATAAGCCAGGTGTGGTGGTGCACACTTGTAATCCCAGCATTTGGGAGGTTGAGACAGGAGGACTGTGGTTCGTGGCCAGCCTCAGCTACTTAGTGAGGCCCTTTGCAACTCAGTGAGACCCTGTTTTAAAATAAAGAATAAAGCCGGGCGTGGTGGCACACGTTTGTAACCCCTGGGATTTCTCTCCTCACTTTAGTGCATCTGCTTCAGGCTGCTAGAAGACGCTCAAAACCAGAAGAGTAGGAGACACAGAGACCCTGCCCCGACCCCCTTATAGGACATTCGTGGGGAGGTCAGGCCCTGGGGAACAGGTAATCAACAAAGATCTCCAACTCTAGGCCCCAGCTGAGAAGGCTTGGGTCAGTGTCTCTAGAGACCCAGGGTCAGTGGGCTGGGGGAGGAGAGAGGCTCGCCAGGCCTTGAGGCTGTGAACGGTCAGCGTGACCTTTTGAGGCTCTTTCTAGGCCCACAAGCCTTCAGTAGGCTTCTAGGTCTCTGCACCTGTCGTCCTAATCCCCACCCCCAGCCCCCACGCTGCCCTATTCCTCCCCAAGGAAGGTGAGCAAAGATGGCTCTGTCAGTCAGGCACCGTGGCGCACACCTATCATCCCGGTACTTGGGAGTCTGAGACAGGAGGATGGCAGGTTTGAGAGCAGCCTCAAGACCCCGTTTCAAAAATTAAAATGAAAGCCGGGCGTGGTGGCGCACACTTGTAAGCCCAGAATTGGGTAGGCTGAGACCGGAGGATCGCGGTTCACGGACAGGCTCAGCTAATTAGTGAGGCCCTTTACAACTCGGTGAGACCCTGTTTCAAAATAAAGAATAAAGGCCGGGCGTGATGGCGCACGCTTGTAATCCCAGCGTTTGGGAGGCAGAGACAGGAGGATCGTGCTGGTTCGAAGCCAGCCTCGCTGGTTTAAGAGACCCTGTTTCCAAATAAAAATATAAAAAATGGGTCTGGGAATGTAACCTGAAGTGACAAGGGTTTCCAGGAGCCCCAGTAGCACAAAGAAAGAAAGAAAGAAAGAAAGAAAGAAAGAAAGAAAGAAAGAAAGAAAGAAAGAAAGAAAGGGAATAAAGCCAGGTGTGGAGGCACAAACTCATAATCCCAGCATTCGGGAGGCTGAGACAGGAGGATCGTGGTTCCTGGACAGCCTCACTACTTAATGAGGCATTTTGCAACTTGGGAGGCTGAGACAGGAGGACGGCAGGTTTGAGTCCAAAGTCAGCAATGTAAGGCCCTATTTCAAAATAGTAGAAATAATAACAAAATAAGGCCCTGTTTCATAAAGGGGTTGAGGTGTAGTTTGGAGGCAGAATGTCCCCGGGTTCGATCTCTAGTACAAAGAAAAAAAAAATCCTATGGGTAACCTGGGAGGAACCGAGAGACCAGTGGTACAAAGCCAGTCTTGTCACCAACTGCGGGGACACATGGTCTCTGGGTCTCGCCTTTCCTTCTGAGAAAAAAAAAACGACAACTGTCCCGCCTAGCGCACCGGGAAAATGCAAAGAAGGGCGGCCACCATGGTCAGAGGGGGGCTTAGTTGTCCGGAGCCAGCCCTCCCCGCGGTGGGAGCCGGGTGGGGCAGCGGTGCCCGTGGTTAACCTATAAGCAGGTGCGGTCTGGGCAGCGGGTCATTCCTGCCCCAGGGCCACATTCTTGAGGTCGGAACAAGTGCAAACTTGTTAGAACCTGTGTCAGAGCAGCAGTGAGGGCAGCGGGGGCAAGGCTGGGGGGCGGCGGAGGAAGGGCGGCAGGCACCTGCTCGGGCACGGCCCACAAGGTGTCCAGGGCGCAAGGACTGGGCGTGCGGGGACGGGGTGGGGGAGCCGGGTGTGGGGCCGCATACATGAGCGGCGGCTGTGTGTCCCTGCATATATGAGCCCCGGGTCATGGCTGGGGGGGTGGGCTGGCCCTCAGCCATACAGAAGGAGGCGCGGGCGGCTGGGCTGGGATGCCCTGCCTGTCGGGGGCCTCAGAACCTGCATTCCATGCCAGTCTGGCCTGCCCTTTCCCCAGCGAGCTGGCCTGGCCCTTGCGCTGCCCGCAGTCTGCTGCCCCGGAGTGAGTGGGGTGCGTGGCCTGCCCATCCCCCCCCACCCTCCGGACACTGGGGCGGGTGGGGGTGGTGGGGGGAGGCTCTGAAAGCAGGTGACTGTTTGGGGGAACTCGGGGACAGAGCCCCCATTGTGGCCGCCCCAGAGCGGCCTCAATGGGGCTGTCCGGCACAAAGGGGCTTTGACAATGGGCCGGGCATTAGTATGCAGAGCCAGCCCCTCGGTCCCACAGCCCAGGGGCGGGAGCCAGGGGGCCGCTGGCAGCGGAGAGGCGGGGGCGGGGCAGGGCTGAGCCCCAGGAGACCTGAGCCCACGGGGCTCCCCCGGCACAACCTGGGAGTCAGAGGAAGGAGACTAGACTAGGGCCCCGAATCTGCCAGTGGCCAGAGATGTCCTTTAAATGGAGACACCGGGGAGGGGAAGGATGGAGCAGTGGCCAGGCCCTCCATGTGGGTGGGCCTCCGTGTCCACCTGCTTCTCAGACCTTGACTTCCCTGTTTCTTCAAGGGGATATGTGGGTAGGAGAGGTAACCGGGGCACTAGCCGCAGGGCTCCATCCGAGCCCGACCCCCCTGAAGCAGAGGCAGGCTGTCACCTCAGAGCCACCAGACTCGCAGGCTGGACCTGCAAGTATGTCGTTAGCGTTCGGGGGTCTTTGGGCTTTAGCATGTGTGTGTAGTGCTGGGGATTGAACCCAGGGCTGTCCTACCTCTGAGCTATACCCCAGGCCTGTTTTCTTTTTTCTTTTCTCTTTTTTTTTTTTTTTTTTTTTTTTTTTTTTGTGTGTGTGTGTGTGTGTGTATGGTACTGAGGATGGAACCCAGAGGCATTCCGCCTCCAAGCTACACCTCCAATCCTATTTCTTATTCTTTTTGTGTGTGTGTGTGATACTGGGGGTGGAATTCAGGGCTTTTCTGCCTCCAGGCTGTACACTCAGACCTGTTTTATACTTTATTTGGAAACAGGGTCTTACTAAGTTGCTGAGAGCCTCACTAAGTAGCTGAGGCTGGCTTCAAAACTGTGCGATCCTCCTGTCTCAGCCTCCCAAGCGCAGGGATTACAAGTGTGCACCACTACACCCGGCTTTATTCTTTATTTTGAAACAGGGTCTCACTGAGTTGCAAAGGGCTGTCCTTGAACCGCAATCCTCGTCTCAGCCTCCCAAATGCTGGGATTACAAGCGTGTGCCACCACACCCGGCTCTTTTTTTTTTTTTTTTTTTTTTTTTTAATCAGGGGTTTTCTGAAATTGCTGAGGGCCTCACTGAGTTGCTGAGGCTGGCTTAAAACCTGCGATCCTCCGATCTCAGCCTCGCAAGTACTGGGATAACAGGTGTGTGCCACCATGCCTGACTAGTCTTTGGGTTTCTGCTTCCTTGGGGAGCCGGCCTCTCACAGACGTCCACTGCTGGGCCTAGACACTGCGGATAGAAGCAGGGGACGCTGGTGTAGTGACAGGGAGGGGAGCCCTGCTCCTCTTCTAGCGAGTTCAGCCAGACTGAACGAGGCAAGCAGCTACCCATCCTTGGGGAGTTGTACCAAGGACAAAGAAGCCAGGACTTGCCCTTTTCCGGTGGAGGCATCTGTCCCCAGCCCTGTGCTCCCTTCCTCTGTGTGGAGAGAGGCCTCGCAGCCCGGCATGATGGCACAAGCCTATAATCCCAGTACTTGGGAGGCTGAGAAAGGAGGATCGCAGGTTCAAGGCCAGCTTCTGCAAACTTAGTGAGACTCTCAGTAGCCTCACAAGACCCTGTTTCAAAACAAAAGATAAAATAAAATCAGGCTGGGGTGTAGCTCGGAGGCAGAATGTCCCTAGGTTCCATCCCCAGGACCACCAAAGGGAAAAAAAAAGGAAGAGGAAGGAGAAGGAGGAGGAGGGGGAGGAGGGGGAGGAGGAGAAGGAGGAGGAGGAGGAGGAAGAGGAGGAGGAGGAGGAGGAGGAGGAGGAGGAGGAGGAGGAGGAGGAGGCTCTGTCCTGTTCCTGGAGGCCAGCACAGCACATCACCTGCCTTCCCTAAGCCAAGCCGGCCCAGGTACCAGGACTCAGGGAGATCCCAGACGAGGGAGGGGACTGCACAGGGCCGCAGGTGGCACTCTGCCTCTAGGGAGCCCAGGACACAGGGCTGGGGCACTGTACAAGGCTGTTCTCAACACTTTCCCCGCTGTCTCCCTCCTGTTGGTGGGGCTATCTATGTCCGGAAGCCCTCCCGACAACTTCTCCCTGGAGGCCGCCTGCGTGCTCGGTGACCCGGCTGGCCGGCCTCCCTCGGCTGAGACATACTCTCCTCACCCAGGGTGCAGGGCCCGGGCCCGGGGCTCAGAACCAACTGTCTGTCAACTCTCCCCTCTCCCTAGGACCTCACACAAGTCACTTGCCACTCTGAGCCCGGAGGCCGCTCTGTGATCTATCTCTCGGCCTGGTGAGTTGGGACCAGGCTCTGGAGGTGATTAAGAGTCACATTTAGCCGGGCATGGTGGCGCACGCTTGTAATTCCTGCGCTTGGGAGGCTGAGACAGGAGGATCACACAGGTTCAACTTAGTGAAACCCTGTTTCCAAATAAAATATAAGATAGGTCTGGGAGTATCCAGGAGGTAAACCGCCTCTGGGTTCCACTCCCAGTACCACCAAAAAAAAAAAAGTCACATTTAGCCACTATGAAGGGGCATACTTCTTATCCCAGTACTTGGGAGGCTGAGATGGGCAGATGGCAGGTTCAAGGCCAGCCTCAGCTGGCTGGGAGTGTAGCTCAGAGGTAAAACGCCCCGGGTTCAACCCCCCAGTACCCTCAATACACAATAAATGTGTGTGTGTGTGTGTGTGTGTTTGTTTTTGTTTTGTTTTATTTTTGTAGTACTGAGGATTGAACCCAGGGGCATTCTATCTCCAAGCTCCACCCCCAGCCCTATTTCTTATTCTTTATTTTGAAGCAGGGTCTCACTGAGTTGCAGAGGCCTCACTAAGTAGCTGAGACTGTCCTTGAACCACGATCCTCCTGTCTCAGCCTCCCAGATGCTCTCAGCCTCCCAGATGCTGGGATGACAAGCGTGCGCCGCCACGCCCAGCTTAAATAACTGCTTTAAAAGTTCATATTTAGTGGAATCAGAAACCAAGCTCTGGAGTTCAGTAAGAGTCAGTTGCCGAGGACTGTGCCAAGCACTTTGCCGGTGCTCTGATAGTTCATTCAGCAAGTCTAAGAAGTAGGTGCTTTACAAAAGTCCCACTTCATGGATGAGAAAACGGTGACCACAAAGATGCTTCAGATTTGCCAAGGCCACACGGCCTGGGGAACTAAGCATCCAGCTCACGTAGGTAGTTGGGCTCCAGCACCCCTGTGATTAAGTACAACCCGGACTCTCACAGGTGCAGGCTTCAGAAGGACCCAGCCCGGAAGTCGGCCAGGATGTTCAGACTGGCCCAGGCTCTCTGCACACGGCCACAGAGCCTCCTCTGCTCTCGGTCCTCAAGGTGTGGTGGTGAGCACGCGAGGCTCCCGAGAGCGCGCAGAGGCTCCCAGGTCAAAACCATCGTCCTGACCATGCTAGAGCTGCACTGTCTGCGTTCTTCACTTCCATTCTTTCTAGAGAATTCTGCCGAGTTTTCTGGAAGCTACATTACATAAGATATTGCAACATATTGAATACAGAAACAGAAACCAACTGGTTTTTTTAAATTAAGCTAGACACTAAAAAGACGCGAAAACCTAAGACAATGTCACTCTTATTAAACCTTTTGTTTTAGAAAATACAGTCTTTTTTGTCAATATGTCACTTATGTTAAAAAGGCAATATATTTATTATTATTATTATTTCTAAATCTAGAGGTTCCTTTTTTTTTTTTTTTTTTTTTTTGCAGTACTGAGCTGGAACCCAGGGTCATGCTACCTCCGAGCTTCACCCCCCAGCCCTGTTTTCTATTCTTTATTTTGAAACAGGGTCTTTATTTTATTATTTATTTTTAAACAGGCCTCACTAAGCATCTGAGGCTGTCCGTGAACTGTGATCCTCCTGTCTCAACTTCCTAAATGCTGGGATTACAAGTGTGCACCACTATGCCTGGCTCTTTTTTTTTCCCTTGGTACTAAGGATTGAACCCAGGGGCATTCTACCTCTGAGCTTCACTCTCAGCCCTCTATTTTATTTTATTTTATTTTTATTTTGAAATAGGCTCTCTCTAAGTTGCTGAAGGTCTCACTAAGTAGCTGAGGCTGTCCTTGAACCTTGGATCCTCCTGTCTTAGCCTCCCAAGTACTGAAATTACAGGCATGCTCCACCACGCCTGACTTATCATCACCACACTTTTCTAAATGAACTGATAACCATTCTAAGTTTCCCCAGTCTTCATTTCTAAAATAGTAAATGCCAATGAAAAGAATCCACACAAAACAAAGCTGTTTGGAGTCCGTGTGTGTGTGTGTGTGTGTGTGTGTGTGTGTGTGTGTGTGTCTTTGGTGCTGGGAATGGAACCCAGGGGCATTCTACCTCCAAGCTACACCCCCAAACCTATTTTATTTTATTCTATTCTATTTTTTATTTTTGTGGTACTGGGTATGAAACCCAGGGGCCTTCTACCTCTGGGCTATACTCCCAGACCTATTTTATACTTTATTTGGAAACAGGGTCTCACTAAGTTGCTGTGAGCCTCACTCAGTAGCTGAGGCTGGCTTCGAACCTGTGTGATTCTCCTCTCTCAGCTTCCCTATTTTATTTTTATTTTGAAACAGAATCTCAGTAGGTTGACGAGAGTCTCACTATTTGCCTAGGCTGTCCTCGAACCTGTGATTCTCCTGTTCCCACCTCCCAAGTCCTGGGATTACAAGTGTGCACCACCATGTCCGGCTGGTGTCTTTGGCAATTTCTAAGTGTGCAGGGGTCCTCAGATCAGCAAGGCTGAGGGTCGCACATTTCTCTGTAACCCAGACACCCCCAGCCCTGACCACCTGCATGAGTCCAGCGGGAGCCTTGGACACAGGGAGAGGGTGTGCGCCGGGGTCTGTCAGTGCGGAAACAGAACTGGGGCGGCCAGGCCAGGGAGGACGTAAGGCCAAGACGGCACACCTGCAGCCTGCAAGCCCCTGCTCAGAAGTCTGCAGGAGAAAGCGGGCCTGTCCCTAGATGGACTGAGTCCAAATGGACCTCCGGCCCTGTTCTTGCCCTAACCGCTGACAAATAGCCTCAGCCTGGAGTCAGAGGGCGCTGTGGGTCCGGATACCCAGGTGGGCTTTCTGTGTTTGTGCCAGCGTGCTTAGAGGACTGGAAATTGGAGGTTCTAGGCTCTGTAATCCACTGAGGCCACCTCCATAGGACGGGGCAGGTGGTCAGACGGGAATCTCTCTTGAGGCTCCCAGAGAGCGCCACAGTGGGATTTTTAAAATTGTTTTTTACTGGGTTTTTTGTTTGTTTGTTTGTTTTTGCAGTACTAGGGATGGAACCAGGGGCATTCTACCTCCAAACTACACCTCTCAGTCCTACTTTTTATTCTTTATTTTTGAAACGGGATCTCACTGAGTTGCAAAGGGCCTCACTAAGTAGCTGAGGCTGGCTGCGATCCATGATCCTCCTGTCTCAGCCTCCCAAATGCTGGGATGACAAGCATGCACCCCCACTCCCGGCTCACAGTGGGACCTTATAGTGGGATCTTATAGCTCCCCTGTTGCAGGATAAACAGGTTAGCAGGAAGCTGGGCTGTGGACACTCTTCGTCCAGGAGCCAAGCCCTCTTTTGGGTACCGAGGGGTCGAGAGGGGAAGAGACACCCGGCTACAGGGCATAGGCCTGACCCAGAGGAACCCCAAGCTGATGAGGGAGACAGGACACCCCCTCCAGTATCGCCATGCATGGCGTTCTGGGCAAGGTCATAAAAGAAAGGGAAAAAACAAGATGGCAGAGCAGAGAGGGAGACAGGAGGCTGTTTGCAGGAAGGTGGGGCTTCAATGGCCTACACCACGGCCCAGGGGGCTCAGACTCCACTTTGAATATGGTTCCCCAGAGCAGGGTTGGAAGAATGCAGTCCCAAGCAACAGGGGGTGCTGGAGGGAGGGGGAGGGGCAGAAGGTTTTGTGTTTTTTTTTTTGTTGTTTTTTTTTTTTGCAGTACTGGGGATGGAACCCAAGGGCATTCTACCTCTGAGCTCCACCCCCAGCCCTATTTTTTATTCTTTATTTTGAAACACGGTCTCGCTGAGTTGCAGAGGGCCTCGCTAAGTAGCTGAGGCTATCTGCGAACCACGATCCTCCTGTCTCAGCTCTCAACGACTAGGATTACAAGCGTGCACCCAGCAGAAGGTCTTTTGAAGACTGTTACCAGGAAATTTGGCCTCTGATGCCCATAAGAAAGGGCAGGATAACCTTGATGCTGAAGACCGACCGCGTTAGCAATGGCTCCACGGAGGAGCCTTGGAAGAGAGAGGCTGGAGTCAGGCGGTTGGCATGGGCACCCAGGCTGGTGGGATGGACAGGCTGATCAGAACCAGCGAAGAAGACACTGAAACCTGAGAGAATTCGGGGCAAACCCGGGCAGGTAGTGAGATAGTTTGAAGAGGAGGAAAGAGACAGGCAGGGCTGTGCCGGGAGAGGGGCTGGCGTCTTTGGCTGAAAGACAGAAGCTGCTGAGACCAGGAGGAGAGCTACTGAGTCCAGACTGAAGAAGGGCATGTGCCTGGGCAAAGCCTCAGAGGGGGAAGGGCCTGTGGGTGTGGAGACCCAGCTGCAGGTGCCGGCAGCCAGCCAGCCGCCGGGGCAGAGCAGGGGCCTCATCTTAAAATGCCTAACCATCCTTCTACCTGCACCAGCTCCAGAAGGGAGAAAGATGGAGACCTTAGACAGATCCTCAGAAAAACCATCCTGGGGGGCTGGGATAAGGCCCAAGAGCCAGGGTAGGATAGGGGCAGCAGAAAGTCCCAGGCAGGAGAACCCCACAGACAACAAGGGCACTTGGTGGCACTTAGGAGGCGCGGAGGCCCCTAAGCCCTTTACAAATATTGACTCTTTTAATCCTCACAACTATTCTTAGCCCCATTGTCTGGGTGAGGAGATGTGTGTAGCCGCTAAGTGGTAAAGCCAGGATTTGACCCGGGAAGTCTCCAGGCTGTGCTCTTAACCAGGAGGACACAGTCTCGAGCGGAAAGGAGGCCAGGCACCCCAAGATGCAGCGGCACCTGCCGTCTAGAGCGCCGCCATGACAGTCACCGAATCCCCACACCTCTGAGCGTTGTAGCTTCCCCGAGACACCTTCGTGATGGACTTTTGTGTTTGGGGGTTATACTCTGTTGCTGTTTCCTTCCAGAGGTCTCCCTCCTTCCCTCCCTCCCTCCCTTCCTCCTTCCTTCCTTCCTTCCTTCTTTCCTTCCTTCCTTTTCTCCCTCCCTTCTTTTCTCTCTTGTGGTACTGGGATTTGACCCCAGTGGTGTTCTACCTCTACCCCCAGCCTTATTTTATTTTGCATTTATATCTTTATTTTTTTTGCGGAACTGGGGATGGAACCCAGGGGCATTCTACCTCCAAGCTCCACCCCCAGCCTTATTTTTTTATTCCTTATTTTGAAACCGGATCTCACTGAGTTGCAGAGGGCCTCACTAAGTAGCTGAGGATGCCCTCAAACCGCGACCCTCCTGTCTCAGCCTCCCGAATGCTGGGATTATAAGCGTGCGCCTCCACGCCCAGCTCTTTGTTTTTTATTTTGAAACAGGATCTCACTCAGTTGCTGAGTATCTCGCTAAATAGCTGAGGCTGGCCTCGAACCTGCTACCCTCCTGTCTCAGCCTCCCTATACTAGGATGCCAAGTATGTGCCACTACACCTTTCTTTCCCAATCTGCATTTCCAAAGTAAAAAAGCCATATAAACCCCCTCCCCACCTTCCCCAAGCTTTACACCTTTCTGGTATTAAGTTCCCAGCATCCCCCGCTCCTCTAACCTCTTCGGGGCCCTCACTGCCTTCCCACATTTCTTAGTCCTCTCCACATTCCAGAGCCAGCCCCCTTCCCCCACCACCTCAAATCCAGGCTCCAGGCTGGCACACACCCACGGGAGGGTTTCTCTCACAATCCCGCTCACTGTGCCCTTTCAAGGTTCAGATGGGGGAGGGCGGAGGGCCCACCCAGGATGCACTCCGTCCAGGAAGAGCCGCTCCAGCTGTGGACGAATCCCAGGCAGGAAGGAAGCAGAGCTCTGAGCTCGGCTGGGGGAGACCCAGGTGGCTGAGAAACGTGGGGGAGCTCCCCGGAGGTGTCCCCGTCGGCCAGCCTTCCACAGCCTCTGAGTCCCGGGCCTCCCGTTCCCTGAGGTCTTTCTGCAAAGCCATCTCACTGCATCCCTGCAGTCAGCCCTGCCCTCCTCTCTGTCCCCGTCCAGGGCCTCGCAGCTATCCTGGACAACTTGGCCTCAGCCTACACAGTAGCGCCGATCAGTCAGGCAAGAGAGAATCTAGGCCGGGCCAGGGAGTGAGAATGGAGGGTCCCTCCTCCCCGGCCTAAATAACCTTTGGCAGGAAAATGTAGGGGCTCCGCCACAAAATGTCTTTCCCTCCTGCCAACCGCCAGGGGCCTTGGCCTCTGGATCTTTTTCCTTTTTTTTCAGTTCTGGGGATGGAACCCAGGGGCGTTCTACCTCTCAGCTACACTTCCTTCCCTATTTTTATTCTATATTATGAAACAGGGTCTCACTGAGTTGCGAAGGGCCTCCTCACTAAGTAGCTGAGGCTGTCCGTGAACTGCGATCCTCCTGTCTCAGCCTCCCCAATGCTGGGATGACAAACGTGCAGCTAACTCCCGGGAATCTTCTTTGAGGAAACGTGTCTTGCCGCATGACCCACCCCAAGAGCCATACATCCCTCCTCCCATCAATCCAGGGTCACTCCAGAGAACTTCTCCTGAGTCCAGCCAGACCCAAGGGTCCCAGCCTCTCTGGTTCCTAGGGAGCAAGGGAAGGAAGACCCCTGGCTCTTTTGCCAGTTACTTTTCAGTGAGAAACAAGTTCCTGCAGAGCCTGGGAGGTGGGGCCTGGCAGGAGGGCATGCCAGAGCTGATCCCCCTGCAAACACACGCACCCACAATCCAAGCAGGCATGGCAGATGTCGGGGAGACAGAGTTCTTGGTTCCCTCTGGGTAGGGGGCAGCAGTGGGATTCTGCTTTGGCACTACAGAAGAAACAGGACCATCACGCCCCCCCCCCCCCAGTGGAGTCATTGCTATTTGATATCCGCTGAGACAACTTGGCTGCTCTGAGCTCTGGGTAGGGGGTGGGGGGGTGGCTCAGAAAACAGCAACTTCTTTCAGAACCCAGGTTGGCAAGGGCTTTGGGAGGCCGGACTGGCCCAGATCACCCCAACTCCCCCTCCTTCCCGCCCTGCCTCCCTCGCCACCACCACCACCACCAAAGGATGTGGGGGGGCAGTTGGCACCGCCCGGGCCAAGCCTATTTCTCCACGGTCTAGCCCTGGACCCTCTCCCTGGCATGATGCCTTCCCTCTCCCTCCTCCCTCTTCCCTCCTCCCCGAAAAACCAGCTATGAGCCAGGACACCTGGTTCCTTTCTAGACTTGGTCCCCCACACCCAGACTTCACCCTGAGGATTTGCCCTACCCCTTGGCCAGAATGGTGTCCACCATCATGACGGGAACCTGTTCAAAACTCCTTGGAGATGGGGGAAAGCGGGCCAGGACACAAGTGAACTGAGCTTGGGGGTGGCCTGGGTGCTCCTGGAGCTGGTCCCCCTTCCCGCTCCCCACATAGGAGGGCACCCGGTTTCTCCATGGCCACCTCCGACCCAGGCGGTCCAAAGCAGTCCCAGCGGCGAAAGGACGATGGGAAGACTGCAGCCAGGGCGGACTGGCCAGGAGCCTTCAGTGAGAATTTGTGTGGATAAGCAGCCTCAGAGGCATCACGCCCCGGCCTCCTCGGGGCCCAAATGTGTACAGGCTTCCTGGAGACCTCCACGTCCCCATCTGCTCAGCCTAGCGGGGGCACTTGGTTTATGGGAATAAAAGAAATCTCCAGTACCAGGGGACCCCACCCCACTTTCTCCCAGTTTTCTCTTTCTACCCCTCCTGGGGGGCTCAGCTCTCCTAACCCAAATCAGGACATTTCAACCTTCCTCTTTCTAACGCAGGTGTCCTCGGCTGATTCCTGGGGTGTGTGTATGGGGAGGGGGAGATTGGATGGGAGGGGAGCCTCCATTTGGAGGATAAATCTAAATTAGATTCTCTGTCTGACCTTATATTTCAGAGAGGTCCTGCTTTTTTTTTTTTTCTCCTCCTGGGATTCTTGTTGCAAATCAGGTGGGTTGGGTAGGGGTTGATGGGGGGGGGGTCTTGAAGTCCCCGTGGAAGGGAGACCATGGGGGGCTGGGCCCGGGAGTAATGTGTCCACACTGGGAGGAAGGGGCACCGTGTGATGGGGTCAGGGGTTACGCGTGGTGGTCACTGCAGCCCTATTTGGACAAACAGGAATGCACCTGTGGGTCTGCCCAGTGGGAGAGGGCACCGGGAAAGACCCTTCCGTGGATTAAAGCGCTGGGGTGACCTGCCTGGGTGGAATGTCCTTCCTGAGGAGCCCTTCCCAGGAGGGTTTGTGGCTGCCCTAGGCGGCAGGAGGGGAGCCCAGGAGACCAGCCGGGGTCGGGACCAAGAGTCAGGGGCCCCGATGTCTCCGGAGAGCCCCATGGGCGGGACCCCGGCCAGGGCGGCAGGGCCAGGGCCTTACCTTGGGTCGGAGATGGAGCGGCCCCTCGGATGGGCAGTGGACAGAGGCACGGACGGGGCGGGCGCGGTGAGGAGCGGAGCGGGGAGCCGCGCGGGGCCAGGACTCTTAAGCCCAGAGTTGGATCAGATAAGGGCTGGTCCGGGGGCCGCGGCCGGGGTCGGGCGGGCCGGGGGCAGAGCTGGGCCGGGCCGGGCCGCCCCCTCCCTCCGCGAGGCCGGTGCCAAACTTTGTGTGAATGGAGGGCCCGGGCGGGGGCCGGGCGGGCGGGGGCGGGGGACTCGGGGCGGGCCAATGGGAGAGCGGAGCGCAGATCCGAGCGAACGCGATTGGAGGGCGCGGCCGGGGGCGGGGCGTCGGGGGCCGGGGAGGCCGAGCGACCCAGACAGACGGAGGCGCAGAACACCCAAAGACAGACCCAGACGGAGCCCGGACAGGGGAGATGGAGGGGCGATAGGGGAGGCGGTAGAGGCCGAGCTGGCCAGGTGACAGGGGAGGAGAGGAGGAGGAAAAGGGAGGCGGAGGAGCGCGAGCCGCGGGGGCCCAAGAGATGCAAATGGCTGCGGGACGGGTCCTCGGCGCCCCGCACCCTTGGGTCCTGGCACCGTCGTCCTGTCGTCCACGTTCCCTACAAGCCGGTGGGCGCTGGGGGCGACCCTTGCAGAACTGCATCGCGCCCTAGCAGCTTGGCCTGGGAGGAAAGAGAGTGGCTGGGATGGGGCAGAGTTGTGCGAGATGCCGAGGGGACCGTCTACATAGGGGGAGCCCAGCAGGCAGAGGAAGAGGTGCCCATTTCTGATGGTCCCAAGAATACAGAGGACCCAGGGTACAGCCAAGGCGCACGCTTGTCATCCCAGCATTTGGGAGGCCGAGGCAGGAGGATCACAGTTCGCAGACAGCCTCAGCTACTTAGTGAGGCCCTTTGCAACTCAGGGAGACCCGGCTTCAAAATAAAGAATTAAAAATAGGGCTGGGGGTGTGGCTTGGAGATAGAATACACCTGGATCCAATCCCCAGTACTGCCAAAAAAAAAAAAAGAGTTGGGCTTGGGAAACAGCTTCATATTCCAGGGCTGGGCTGGGGTACGGACTGCTGGGTCTCAGCCTGAGCTCTCCCAAGGACTTCTCTCACTACCCCCAAACTGTTCTGATCCACAATCTCCCCGCACTGGGCATTTATTCAAGAAGAAAATAGCTGGGTATGGTGGTTCGCCTCCACAATCCCATACTCAGGGGGCTGAGACAGGAGGATAACAGATTCGAGGCCAGCCACAGCCACTTCGTGAGACCCTGCGGCAGATGTAAAATAAAATAAAATGGAGCTGCAGGTGGAGTTTGAGGTAGAATGCCTCTGGGTTCGATAACCAGGGGGCAGGACGGGGGGGGGGCTGTGTTGGTGGAAGGAGACTGGCAGGAAGAAGAGGGCGTCCCGCGTCTAGAGGAAAAGGACCAACAAGATACAGAATCCACCACGCAGGCAGAAGGCATCAGCGAGGGGGATGTCACAAGAGCCCAGGAGGAGGCTGTTCAGGCGCGGGCTGCACACACCGCCAGCAGGTGTAGAGAGGAAGCATTGGAGTGGGCCACGAGAAAGCCACTAGTCATTTGAGAGGCGTTTCAGAAGCGTGGTCAGGGGAGGAACCAGGTTACAGGGTTACCAGGAGTAAGCGAGGGAATGTTAGCAAGAGCAGGTGACTTCTTGCAGATTTTGCTCCAGGGAGAGAAATGGGACAGAAGGCAGAACAAGACTGGAGACCACCTGCCAGCCTTTCTTCCAGCCTCCATCGCCTCCTGTCCATAGACACAGGGGCTGGGGCAAGGCGCTCTATTTCCAGGCATGGTGGAACATGCCTCTAATCCCAGCAGTTGGCTGAGGCTGAGACAGGAGGATCGCAGGTTTGAGGCCAGCCTCAGCTAATTTAGCAAGACTCTCAGCAACCTAGTAAGATCCTGTTTCGAAATAAAAAATAAATAAAGAGCCGGGTGTGAGTGGCGCACGCTTGTCATCCCAGCAGCATTCGGGAGGCTGAGACGGGAGGATGGCGGCTCACGGCCAGCCTCGGCTACTTAGCGAGGCCCTCTGCAACTCAGTGAGACCCTGTTTCAAAATAAAGAAGAAAAATAGGGCTGGGGGTGTAGGTTGGAGATAGAATGCCCCTGGGTTCCATCCCCAGTACCACAAAAAATAAATAAATAAATGCACAAATATATAGATAAATAAATAAGGGCTAGGGGTGTAGCTCAGAAGTAGAATGCCCCTAAGTCCAATCCCCGGTGAAAAGAGAAAGATAGAGATAGAGAGATGATAGATAGATAGACAGACAGACAGACAGACAGATGATAGATAGATGATAGAGGAGAAGGAGATGCTCTAACAACCACCCGTTAGAGATCTGCTCAAGAGTAATGGGAACGAGGTATTCCTAAGAGGCCCACAGTTTTGACACTCAGAGAGAACTGAAGTCTTTGCTAAGTCAACAAAATGCAGGCAACGCTCATCGGAGAAATGAAACCAGAGAGCTGCGGTGACTCTGGAGTCGCTAACAGACATTTATTTTGAATTTACTCTTTCCCCAAAACTGTTATCTGAGCATCTGGCTTCAACTTCCAGCCATGTGTCATTATCTCCAGCCTCCCTGGAGGAAGGTCCATTGCAAACTCAACAATTTTTTTTTTTGTCCTGGGGATTAAACCCAGGGGCATTCTACCTCCAAGCTATCCCGTCAGCCCCATTTATTTATTTATTTATTTATTTATTTATTTATTTACTTATTTATTTATGTGGTACTGGGGTTCCTGGAAGCCCTTCTACCTCCGGGCTACACTCCCAGACCTATTTTATATTTTTATTTGGAAACAGGGTCTCTTAAGCCAGCGCGGCTGGCTTCGAACCTGCGCGATCCTCCTGTCTCCGCCTCCCAAGCGCGGGGATGACGAGCGCGCACCACCACGGCCGGCTTATTTATTTATTTTACTTGAAACAGAGTCTTGCTGCGTTACTGAGTCTTGCTGAATTGCTGAGGCTGGCCTCAACCAGAGATGCTCCTCTCTCAGCCTCCTCCCAAGTACTGGGATCTCAGGGGGGCACCACTCACCTGGCTTCAAACTCAACAGGACCCAAGTAGCACATGTTACAAGAGTATGTGTGTTCGGTTTTTTCCCGTCCACAGTGGATTTACCAGCATCTCCCGGGAGAAGGGCAGCAGCCCAGTGGGCTCTTTATTCCTTCTGTCTCCTCCTCCTCCTCACGTAATCGGTGATTTTGCTCTCTAAATACCCATCTCCTGCCTCGCAATCCCCGCACCCTTGCTTCAGTCTGCAAGAGCCCTGCCTCCTGGGACTCCTGTAGCAGTCAGACTACGGTTCTTACCTTCAGGTTTTTTTGTTTTGTTTTGTTTTGTTTTTGGTACCGGGGATGGAACCCGGGGGCACTCTACATCCGAGCTACTCCCCCAGCCCTATTTTTTATTCTTTATTTTGAAACAGGGTCTCACTGAGTTGCAAAGGGCCTCGCTAAGTAACCCAGGCTGGCCACAAACCCAGATCCTCCTGTTTCGGCCTCCCAGGAACTGGGATTATAAGCGTGCACCACCACACCCAGCTTTATTTTCATTTTGAAACAGAGTCTTGCTAGATTACTGAGAGTCTTGCTAAATTAGTCTTGCCGGCTTTACTTTTCCACTCGAATAATCCTACAGCTTATGAATCTCTTTGTGTGAGAAGAATTCAATACCAATAATGTATAGCTCTCTGAAACGCAAAACTGTGTTGCTTCCCAGTTAAAACACCTTTAACAGAGCTGGGCATAGTGGTGCATGTGTGTGATCTCAGTACTTAGGAGGCTGAGACAGGAGGATCGCAGGTCTAAGGCCAGCCTCAGCAACTTAGCGAGGCCTGCCACAATTCATTGAGACCCTGTTTCAAAATAAAATAGGAGCCGGGCGTGGTGGCACACGCTTGTAATCCCAGCATTCGGGAGGCTGAGACAGGAGGATCGCCGTTCGGACAGCCTCAGCTGCTACTTAGTGAGACCTTGTTTCAAAATAAAGAATAAAAAATAGGGCCGGAGGTGTAGCTCAGAGGTCAAATGCCCCTGGGTTCCATCCACAGTACTGAAAAAAAAAAAAAAAATCCTTCCCCAGTTCACTGAGCTCAGCATACATTCTCTCTGTACACCTTCCTTGCTCCTTGAACCTTTGTCTCATACACAGGGTCTCTGAGTGAGGCCCACATCTCTGTCTTCATCCCCAACCCTCTTTGGAACTCTGGCTCCAGGATCCCAGGCTCCGGCAGGAGATACCCACCCCGACTTGCCAAGCTCCAGGCTGAACGCAGCGTCTTCCCCTCCAAGGCTGGCTGTGCGCGTGACTGCCTTATTATGGAACTACTCCTGGTCAAGCAGACTGAAAGTGAAACATACTCTCTTCCCTGGCTTCTGCCCCATCCCTTGGTGTATCAATCAATCTCCCAAGTTCCAAATCACCCTCAGGTACGCCTCGCTCCATTCCCAAGACCTCCACCAGGAGCAGGCAGCCCAGGACCTGACCCCGTCTTCAATCTAAGGGAAGAGGCCACCTGACTCTAAGCTGTCAGGCCTGCCGGCAATCGAACAGACGTCCAAGCACCCGTCCCCCTTTTTACAAGCCACAATCCAAACGCCTCGCTCAACACTCAGGAGGAAGGACAGAATCAAGGCTCAGAAGCAAAAGAAGTGCCCTCGGCCGGGCGTGGTGGTGCACTCTTGTAATCCCAGGACTTGGGAGGCTGAGACAGGAGGATCGCGGGTTTGCGGACAGCCTCGGCAACTTGGGAGGCCCTCCGCAACTTAGCGAGACCCTGTTTCAAAGTAAAGAATAAAATAGGGCTGGGGGTATAGCTCAGAGGTATAGAAGAAGAAGAAGAAGAAGAAGAAGAAGAAGAAGAAGAAGAAGAAGAGGAGGAGGAGGAGGAGGAGGAGGAGGAGGAGGAGGAGGAGGAGGAGAACCCTCAAGAAGTTCCTTCCTTCCGGATGGTCTCCATCTTCTCACAAAGCAAAAGAATCAGCTATTAAAACTCGGGATGGATGGGGGTGGGGTGGGAGCAAGAGAAATGGTTCTAGAACAGCAGGGCTTCAAGACGGAGGGAAGTACACAGGTCTCTTCAGCAGCACTGTGGTATGTGTGTGTCGTACTGGGGCTTGGACCCACAGCCTCGCACATGCTAGACAAGTGCTATCACCCTCTGACCCATATCCCCAACACCCCCTTCCTTTTTAAATTTGAAATCTGGCTAAGTTCCTGAGGCTGGCCTCGAACCTGTGACTCTCCTGTTTCAGCCTCCCAAGTCCTGGGATTATAGGCACATGCCCCTCTGCTCCAAGCCCTTCTGAGACAGACTTGCCAAGTTGGCCCAGGTTGTCCTTGTCATCCTGCCTCAGTGTCCCAAGTAGTGGGCATCACAGACGCGCTGTCACACCTTGCTTATAATGTTCTAATTTTTTTGTGAGTGATACTGGGGATGGAACCCAGGGGCATTCTAACTCCAGCTACACCCCCAGCCCTATTTTTTACTCTTTACTTTGAAACAGGGTCTCACTGAGTTGCAGAGGGCCTCACTAAGTAGCTGAGGCTGGCCACTAATCTGGATCCTCTTGTCTCAGTCTCCCAAGTACTGAGATTACAAGTGTGCACCACCACGCCTGGCGTGTTCTAATTTTAAACAAGTGACTTAAACTGAGTTTCCTTCTTAAACTGTGCCTTATATGTGTATGTGTATATATGCATATATATGTATGTATTTTTATCATCTATATATTTTTCTCTATCAACTGTCAGTTCTCTCTCTCTCTCTCTCTCTCTCTCTCTCTCTCTCTCTCTCTCTCTCCTCTCTCTGCCAAAGAAAAGCCCTAAAATAGTCAATAGGAGTTCAACAGAAAATGAGTGATAGAGAATCAAGAAATTTGTATTTGTAGCTGGATGTAGTGGCGCACACCTGTAACACCTGTACTTGGGAGGCTAAGACAGGAAGACTGCAGGTTTGAGGCCAGCCTCAGGTACTTAGTGAGACCTCTGATCAGGGCCGTCCTGATCTTCGGTTGTTGCTACTTTCAGATTTCAGACACCTCATATCCATTTGGGGCAGGGAAGAGGGAGTAGAGGCAGAGGGCGCGTGAGCGGCCCATAGGAGAATCCACAGGCGGGCGTCAGGGCAGGCGCCTTTGCTGCAAGACGCAGGTGTGGACAGAGGGGATCACGGAAGGTCTGGGTCAGAGGGACCACAGCGCTCAGGACACAGATGCCTGATGAGCCAGGGGAGGGGACTGGAAGGGACAGAGGCTGTGACGTCTTCGTCCAGGACCCCAAGGACACGTGGCACTCGGGCCCCATAGAATGCTAGCAGTTCTCCACTTGGGAGCTAGCGGATGACTTGGGAGAAATCCCAGAGAGGGGCTGAGCTACATCCCCCGGTCGCCACCAGACTCCGTCTAGGCAGACCACCACCTTTAAATAAATGCAGTCTACACACACCCACGTTTGCAAGGCACAAGTCGGGAGAGGCGTCACTGCACCATGAAAGTACTCTTTCCTTAAAAACAGAAAGAAAAATGTTTGAGCTATATGGCTCCTCTCGAAGAGCCAGGTGTGGAGGGGCGCATCTATCGTCCCAGAGATTCACAGACCGAGGCAGGAGGGTTACAAGTTTGAGGACCGCCTGGGCAGCCTAGTGAGCCCCTGTCTCAAGATAAAAAATAAAAAGCGAGCCGGGCATGGTGGCGCATGCGTGTAATCCCAGCATTCTGGTGCAAAAGAGGAACTGCAGCCCCGCTCTGGGTAATTCCTTCCCCGCGGCATGCGGCTTGGAGAGGCCAGGGGACTTTTGGGGAGGAACTAGGGATTGAACCCAGGGGCATTTTACCTCTCAGTTACATTCCCAGCCCTCTTTTGTTATTTATTTATTTATTTATTTATTTATTTATTTCTATGGTACTGGGGATGGAACCCAGTGGCTTTCTACTTCTGAGCTACACCCCCAGCCCTAATTTTTATTC
Source organism: Muscardinus avellanarius (assembly GCF_963383645.1). Lineage (NCBI taxonomy): Eukaryota > Metazoa > Chordata > Mammalia > Rodentia > Gliridae > Muscardinus > Muscardinus avellanarius. The sequence continues at coordinate 110,894,039 of NC_137788.1, read as the reverse complement.
TTTATATTGAAACAAGGTCTCACTAACTTGCAAAGGGCCGCACTAAGTAGTAGTTGAGGCTGTCCTCGAACTTGCCATTCTCCTGTCTCAGCCTCCCAAATGCTGGGATTACAAGCGTGCGTCACCAGGCCGGCCTCGCCTAGGAAAACTTTTTTTTTCCCTCCCACTTCACATGAAACTCAATGATAAATAAGGAACCGGGGTTAGGCCGTAGGATCAGCAAATCAATCCCGTCAAGTGAGGGCATTTCTTCCTCCTTGGGGGAGGCTGGGCCCGGGCGGGCGCCAGGTCAGAGGCAGGGCTGGCCTAGAACACCTCTACCAGCAGGGCCAGCTCCAGGCAAATTTGCGAATTCGTGCTCGGCCTGGAGTTGGGTTTCTTCTTTCTTGGCGCAGTGGAACCACCGGCTCTTGGCAGTCAGTCCCAAGTCTCGGGTGACGAGGCGAGGCTCCGGAGGCAGGGATGTTGACTGGGGCCTTAACAGCACTCCTGATGCCAATCTCGGGCTGAAAACTCGATATTTCCACTTGGAACGACAAGAAACACAAGCCCGAGAGGGCTGGGCAGCGCGGGCAGCGCGCCCGGAGCGCCCCCTGCAGGTCTTGCTGGGCGGTGCAGGACGGGGGAGGGATGGGATGGCCGGAGATGGGGAAGAGGAGGAGGGGCTGGTGATGGAGGACCAGGACAAAGGAGGAGCGGGAGAGGAAGCAGAGCGAGCGCCTAGCTTGGCACTTTCTTACAAACTAAACATACCTTATCTTTCGATCCAGCAAACAGGTTACTTGGTATTTACTCCAAAGACTGGAAAATTGTGTCCACATGAAACCTGCGCAGAGATGTTTATAGAAGCTTTACTTATAGTAACCTAACCCTGGAAGCAGCTAGATGTCTTCCTGTAGGTGAATAAACAAGTAAAATGCAAGCATCCAGACAATGGACTATTACCCAACACTGAGGAGAAATTATCAAGCCATTAAAACGTACAGGGCACGCCAAGGTGGGCGTGGTGGTGCACGCTTGTAATCCCGGTGCTTGGGAGGCTGAGACAGGAGGATCGCAGTTCACAGCCAGCCTCTGAAACTTAGTGAGGCCCTGTTTCAAAATAAAGAATAAAAAATCAGGCTGGGGGTGTAGCTCGGTGGTAGAATGCCCCTGGGTTCCATCCCCAGGAACATACACACACACACACACACACACACACACACACACACACGATATGGTGCTCTATTGTAGTGGTGCAAGCCTAGAATCTGAGTACTTGAGAGTCTGCAAAAGGAGAAGCACAGGTTTGAGCAATTTAGTGAGACTCTGTTTCAAATTAAAAAAAAAAAAAATTTTTTTTTTAAGGGCTGGGGTTGTAGCCCAGAGGTAGAAGTGCCCTGGGTTTAATCCACACTACCAAAAAAACAAAACAAACAAAAGATATGAAGTAACCTTAAATGTATAAGTGAAAGCAGCTAGCCAAGTGTGGCAGCTCACATCTGTAATCTCAGTACCTGGGAGGCTGAGACAGGAGGATTGCAGTTTCAAAGCCAGCCTCAGCAGCTTAGTGAGGTTATCAGCCATTTAGTGAGACCCTGTCTCAAAGCAAAATATAATAATTAGAGCTGGGGGTGTAGCTCAGAGGTAGAATGCTTTTGAGTTCAACTCCCAGCACTACAAAGAAAATTAAAAAATAAAAATAGCTACTCCAGAGCCCGGAGTGGTGGTGCACACTTGTAATCCCAGCATTCGGGAGGCTGAGACAGGAGGATCATGGTTCGTGGACAGCCTCAGCTACTTAGTGAGGCCCTTTGCAACTCAGTGAGACTCTGTTTCAAAATACAGAATAAAAAAACAGGTTTGGGGGTGTCGCTCAGAGGTAGAATTGCCCTAGTTTCATCGCTAGTACCGCAAAATAAGAAAGAAAGAAAGAAAGAAAGAAAGAAAGAAAGAAAGAAAGAGAGAAAGAGAGAAAGAAAGAAAGTCCAAGCTGAGCATGGTGGTGCACACCTGTAATTCCAGTACTTGAGAGATTCTTGAGACAGGAATATTGTACATTCAAAGCCAGCCTCAGCAACTTAGCAAGACCCTGTTTCCAAATGAAAAATCAAATAGTTCTGGGGGCATCCCCAGTACCAAAAAAAAAAAAAAAAAAAAAAAAAGACAGAAGGAAAGAAAGAAAAAGAAAGAAAAAGAAAGAAAAGAAACTAGCCACTCTAAGATTTCAGGATTCCAATGATAGAACACTCTACTCTGGAGACAGCAGGAGGGGTAGAGGTGTCTACGGGCATGGTAGTGCACAGGTTTAAAGACAGCTTCAACAAGTGGTGAGACTCTCATCAATGTAGCAAGCCCTGTGTCAACATAAAAATAAAATAGGGCTAGGGTGTAGCTCAGAGATAGAATGCCCTTAGGTTTAATCTCCAGTACCACAATAAAAGAAAATGAAATCCTAGCCAGGTACAGAGGACCTGTAAATCCTAGCTACTTGGGGAACAGAGACAGGAGGATCACAAGTTCAAAGCCAGCCTGGTGACTTAGCAAGATATTGTCTTGGAAAAAAAATTTTTTTTTTTTCAGTACTGGGGACAGAACCCAGGGGCATTCTACCTCCAAGTGACACCTCCAGCCCTATTTTTTTTTAATTCTTTATTTTTAAACAGGGTCTCACTGAGTTGCAGAGGGCCTCATTAAATAGCTGAGGCTAGCTGTGAACTGTGATCCTCCTGTCTCAGCCTCCCAAAGGCTGGGATTACAAGTGTGCGCCACCATGCCCAGCTTTGTCTTGAAAAATAATTTTTTTTTTTTTTTGGTACTGGGAATGGAACCCAGGGAATTTCTACCCCTGAGCTATACCCCAGCCCCTTTTTTTATTCTTTATTTTAAAATAGGGTCTCAGTGAGTTGCAAAGGGCCTCACTAAGTAGCTGAGGCTGTCTGTGAACCGTGATCTTCCTGTCTCAGCCTCCCGAATGCTGAGATTACAAGCGTGCGCCACCATGCCTGGCTCATCTTGAAATTGTTAACAATTAAAAACAGTTAAGGGCTGAGGATGTCCCTTGAGGGCAGAGTATTTGCCAGGCATGTGTAAGGCCATGGGTTCAATCCACAATACCACACACACACAAATCTTTTGAAAGAAATGTATGGGTGGTGTGTGAGTCTGACTCTTTGTCTAACTCTGTGGCATTTAATAAATCACCTAGCCTTTCTCAGTTTTAATTTCCTAATCTATAAATGGGGAAAATAACAATTATAGATTTTTCATGGGAATTAAATAAGGTATGTGACTTTTTTATTGTTTGTTTATCTGTTGTGGTACTGGAGATTAGAAGCAGAAGCATTCTTCCTCTGAGATATACCTCCAGACCTCTTTTAAATATTTTTTGTTTTGAAAGAGAGTTTGGCTAGGTTGCTGATGGTCTCTCTAAGTTGCTGAGGCTGGCCTTGAACCCGTGATTCTCAGGTCTCAGCCTCCCAAGTACTGGGATTCCAGGTGTGTGCCACCACAAAGTGACTTTCACGCGTGACTTCCTCATAATTAGAGACATATGTATTTCCACCGGGCACATTGCCTGGCACTTGGGCTCAAAAAAACTAGTGTCCAAATGCCCTGATCTGAAACATTTCTTTCAAGACGGATGTGGTAGCTCACACTTATTATCCCAGCATTTCGGAGGCTGAGATAGGAGGATCACGGTTTGAGGACAGCCTCAGCTACTCAGTGAGGGAGGTCCTTTGCAACCAAATGAGACCCTGTCTCAAAATGAAGAATATATAGGCTGGGCGTGGTGGCGCACGCTTGTAATCCCCGCGCTTGGGAGGCAGAGACAGGAGGATCGCGCAGGTTCGAAGCCAGCCGTGCGCGCTGGCTTAGGAGACCCTGTTTCCAAATAAAAATGTAAAAATAGGTCTGGAAGTGTAGCCCGGAGGAAGAAGGGCTTCCAGGAACCCCAGTACCACCCCCCAAAAAAGAAGAAGAAGAAGAAGAAGAAGAAGAAGAAGAAGAAGAAGAAGAAGAAGAAGAAGAAGATAAAATAGGGCTGAGGGTGTAGCTTGGAGGTAGAATGCCCCTGGGTTCCATCCCTAGTATCCCCCCAAAAATAAATAAATTAAATTAAACATTTCTTTCTGTTGGACAGTCTGATTGCTTCTCAACTTTTGTCTGTTAATAAAACACTTCCAAGTCCTTCTATTTATATTTCCCAGTTTGACCCGAGCACCATGTGAATCGGACAGAAAAGCGTGACCTGCACACGCCCACCCTGTAGAACAGAGGAAGCAGGTGGAGCTTGAAGAATAGGTGACCAGGCCGGGCGTGGTGGCGCACGCTTGTGATCCCCGCGCTTGGGAGGCGGAGACAGGAGGATCGCGCTGCTTGGAAGCCAGCCGCTCTGGCTTAAGAGACCTTGTTTCAAAAATATAAAATAGGTCTGGAAGTGTAGCCCGGAGGTAGAATGGCTTCCAGGAACCCCAGTACCACCAAAAAAAAAAAAAAAAAAAAAAAAAAAAAGAAAAAAGAATAGGTGACCAAGATTCACTGGAGCTCCCGCACTGCCTTCCATCCCTTCCCTCTAGCTGCTTCCTTCTGGACCAGAGACCTTTCCCCAAACAGAGCCCGTGATGATGGAACGCCTGCTCCCAGAGGCTCCTTTTGGGGGTGATGAGCCATAGCCCCCAGATGACCCTCTAAAACCCCAGGACACCAAACATTCCCAGACACCTTGGGCCTGTGTTTTCCCAGAGTGAGCCACTTCCCAGGAGAGGCCCAGCATGCCCGCCTCTCTTTTCTCTCCCTGTGTCGCCTCCCTCTCTCCACGAAGGGGAGAGGAGGCGAGCTTCAAGCCGTCCAGGAGGAGGGACTTTGACTAAAAATAGCTGCAGCGTGTGGCTCAGCCCTTAGTGGTACCCAGGACCGGGGGAGGGAGGGGGATGCTCCGGAGCTGTCGCCAGACTGGTTGCCGTGGAAACCAGATAGGAGCAGGGGAGCCTGGGAAGTGGGGATGACACAGAGTCCTAGGCAGTGCTGCCGCTCCATTTAGGAGAAGCAGCAGGGTCTGCGGCCCGCTCTCCACGGGGCCCTGGGGGGCGGTGTCAGGGGCATGGACGCCACCCCCCAAGGGTCTCCGCTGCCCGCTACTGGCCTCTGCAGGAGCTGTGAGTTGAGTGGTGGGGACTTGGGGCTGGGGCTTCTATTTCCAAGGAAGTGGGGCTTGGGAGGGGCTGGTTCCTGAGGGTGTTTTTGTATTTGCTGTTGTTTTTAAGCAGATCTTCTTAAAAAAAAAAAAAAAAAAAAGCCCCCTTGCTGCCCCAGACTCTCCAGGGGAGTGTTTGGATGCTGGGATCCTCTGGATTGGGGTCATAACATGCCAAAGAAGTGAGGAGAAGCAGGCTTGGAGGGACCAGAATGATTTGGAGGAGAGACACAAGAGTCCTTCGAGTCCAGAGGGAATAGCCGCTGTCTTCCCCTTCCCCCTGAGGCCCCCAGCCTCGGAAACAGGACGCAATCAGACCAAGTCTCACCTGGAACCCTAGGGCAAAGGAAAGCCAAAGAGTTCCGAGGTGATCGGGACACTGGAATCCCTTCCCGTCCCTAGGTCCCTAGGAGAGAGTTGGCGGTCAGATTATCTAAGACCTCGAGAGATGTGTGAAGAAGTCCACCCGGGGGGGTGGGGGGCTGAAGCCAGGGCGGCTCAAACCCAGGTACCGTGCTGCCTGGACCTGGGGTCTCCGAGCCAGGTCTGAGATGCAGAGAGAGGGAGGGGGGAGCTTGCTGAGGTGTGAGGGGAGACACTGATAACATGATTCTCCATGACCCTGTGTCCCTGACTCCATGGCAAATAAATGTAGGGGCACCCCTAATTCCTAAAACATCTCTTTTTAGTTTCTCCCTAAGCTCTCAGACATCTTTTTTTTTTCCCTTCGACCCTTTACCTAGCTACCTACCTACACACACACACACACACACACACACACACACACACACACTTTCTGGAGGTCTTGCTGCAGGGCACTTAGGCCCAGAATTTGAAGCCTGGAATTCTGGTTTTGGAGTTTCAAATCCAGGTGGTTTCTCCCCAGGACCTGGTCAAACATCCAGGCCATCTGTGATCCGGGTCCCACTCCTGCTCCCCGCCCCCACGGCCAGCCCAGGTGGCCTGGGAGTCCAGGGAGAGGACAATTCCCAGGAAAGAGAAGGATGACAAATCTACGCTCCTTACTAGAGACCTTCTCTCGTGTGGTCCCTAGTTCTTAGGGGTCCCTGGGTCCCTAGGGAAGAACTCTAGACCTTTGTTTTTTAAGGGTAAATTGCAGCTCAGAGAGTTCCTTGGGAGGGAGAGTTTGAAACGAAATCAAGTGGGCTTTGCTTAGAACGTGGCTTTGCTTGGAGTGCGGGGCTTGGGGCATATGGCGGTGGGGTGGGGGCGGTGTTAGGATGATGAATGGGAAGTAGGAGGCTGGGGAAAAATGAGTGGGGGTGGGAAAAATAAGGTGCTAACTGCTTTGCTTCATGAAGAATAGGGTGCTGGAGCTGGGCGTGGTGGCGCAGGCTTGTAACCCTAGGATTTGGGAGGCTGAGACAGGAGGATCGCGGTTCATAGACAGCCTTAGCTACTTAGCCAGGCTCTTTGCAACTCACTGAGACCCTGTTTCAAAATAAAGAATAAAAAAAAAAAAAACCAGGGCTGGGGGTGTAGCTCGGAGGTAGAATGCCCCTGGGTTCCATCTCCAGTATCAAAAAAAGAATCGGGTTCTTGAGGTATGTAGAATATCTTTTTGGATTTTGTTTTATTGTTTTGTTTTGTTTTCACAGTTCTAGGGCTTGAACCCAGGTGTGCTCTGCCTCTAAGCCACACCCCTAGCCCTTTTTTAATTTTCAGAACAGGGTCTCTTAAAGTTGCCCAGGTTGGCCTCAAATTCATGACCCTCCAGTCTTGGCCTCCAGAGTCACTGAGGTACAGGTGTGTGCCACTGCCCCCAGCTGCAGATGCTAACTGCATGAGCCCCAAGCTCCTTTACCCTGGCTGTGGGAGTCACCCTCCTGCCCTCTGACCCCCCAGCCCTGCCCATTTTGGGGGCTGTCTCCTTGGGAGAAAGAAAAAACCCAGAAGAAACAGGTGGACACCAGGGATTTCAGAATGTGGGAATATTCAACCTTCAGCTGGAGGGAGGGAGTGTGTGTGTGTGTGTGTGTGTGTGTGTGTGTGTGTGTTTGTGTGTGTATGTGTGTGTTTTACTGGGGATGGAACCCAGGGGCCTTCTACCTCTGGGCTATACTCCCAGACCTATTTTCTATTTTGTTTGGAAACAGGATCTCACTAAGTTGCTGAGAGCCTCACTCAGTAGCTGAGGCTGGCTTTGAACCTCTGCGATCCTCCTGTCTCAGCCTCCCAAGTGTGGGGATTACAAGTGTGCGCCACCATGTGGGGCTGGAGGGTGTGAACTTTTTTTACCTACTTGCTATGGCCTGCATTTCTTTCTCCTTGGTAAGTTTGTTGTGGGGAAGAGATGGAAGAGAGGGTGGAGAGGTTGAGAGCCCAGGAGCAGGAAAGACTTTCTGTGCTTCAATCTTGGGGTGAACTTTAAAACAATCTTCAGAAGCCGGGCGTGGTGGTGCACGCTTGTCATCCCAGCATTTAAGAGGCTGAGACAGGAGGATCGCAGTTTGTGGTCAGCCTCAGCTTCTTAGGGAGGCCCTTTGCAACTCAGTGAGACTCTGTTTCAAAATGAAGAATTAAAAATGGGGCTGGGGGTGTAGCTTGGAGATAGAAAGCCCCTGGGTTCCATCCCCAGACCCAAAACAAAAACAAAAACAAAAACCTTTGGCTGGGATGTAGCTTGGAGGTAGAATACCCCTGGGTTTTATCCCTAGTACCACAAAAAATAAAAATTAAAATTAAATAAAAAAATAACCTTGGGCTGAGGTGTAGCTTGGAGGTAGAATGCCCCTGGGTATTATCCCTAGTACCGCAAAAAGTAAAAATAAAATAAATATAAAATTAAATTAAAATTAAAATTAAAAAATAACCTTGGCCTGGGGTATAGCTCAGAGGTAGAATGCCCCTGGGTTTTATCCCCAGTACTGCAATACATACATACATACATACATACATACATACATACATACATACAAAATTAAATTAAAATTAAAAATAATCTTGGGCTGGGGTGTAGCTCATAGGTAGAATACCCCAGGGTTTTATCCCTAGTACTGCAATAAGTAAATAAATAAATAAATACAAAATTAAATTTAAATTAAAAAATAACCTTGAGCTGGGGTGTAGCTTAGAGGTAGAATGCCCCTGGGTTTTATCCCAAGTACCACAAAAATAAATAATAAATAAATAAATAAATATAAAAAATCACCTTGGGCTGGGGTGTAGCTCAGATGTAGAACACCTCTGGGTTCAATCCCAGGTATAAGAAACAATAAAAAGGGCGTGGCACGGGGTCCAGGTGGCGGAGCGCCTGGGCTCTCAGCCTCACCCCTCCTTGCGCCCAGGCCTTTGGGGCTGGGGATGCGCGGGGCAGGGTCCACTGACGTCCACCCGTGTGAGCCCCCAGGCCTTTGGGGATGCTGTCAGCCCGTGCTCCCCCTGCGCATGGGGAAGCCAGGCAGGGGCGGGCAGGGGGCGGGCTCGCGGGGCGGGGTCCACCTGTGTGAGCCCCCAGGCCTTTGGGGCTGGGGATGCCGTCGGGCCGTGCGCCCCCTGCGGATGGGGAAACTGAGGCAGGCGCGGCAGGGAGCGGGCTCGCGGGCGGGGTCCACTGACGTCCACCTGTGTGAGCCCCGCAGGCCCCTGAGCCGACGGCATGGCGCAGGACAACGCCGCCTTCTCGCCGGGGCCCGAGGGCCCGCCGCGGCGCCGCGGCCGGCAGCGCTACGTGGAGAAGGACGGGCGGTGCAACGTGCAGCAGGGCAACGTGCAGGAGACCTACCGCTACCTGACCGACCTGTTCACCACGCTGGTGGACCTGCAGTGGCGCCTCAGCCTGCTCTTCTTCGTGCTGGCCTACGCGCTCACCTGGCTCTTCTTCGGCGCCATCTGGTGGCTCATCGCCTATGGGCGCGGCGACCTGGAGCACCTGGAGGACACGGCGTGGACCCCGTGCGTCAACAACCTCAATGGCTTCGTGGCCGCCTTCCTCTTCTCCATCGAGACGGAGACCACCATCGGCTACGGCCACCGCGTCATCACCGACCAGTGCCCCGAGGGCATCGCGCTGCTGCTGCTGCAGGCCATCCTGGGCTCCATGGTGAACGCCTTCATGGTGGGCTGCATGTTCGTCAAGATCTCGCAGCCCAACAAGCGCGCCGCCACGCTGGTGTTCTCCTCGCACGCCGTGGTGTCCCTGCGCGACGGCCGCCTCTGCCTCATGTTCCGCGTGGGCGACCTGCGCTCCTCGCACATCGTCGAGGCCTCCATCCGCGCCAAGCTCATCCGCTCGCGCCAGACGCTGGAGGGCGAGTTCATCCCGCTGCACCAGACCGACCTCAGCGTGGGCTTCGACACGGGCGACGACCGGCTCTTCCTGGTGTCCCCGCTGGTCATCAGCCACGAGATCGACGCCGCCAGCCCCTTCTGGGATGCGTCGCGCCGCGCGCTGGAGAGGGACGACTTCGAGATCGTGGTCATCCTCGAGGGCATGGTGGAAGCCACGGGTGCGCAGGGCCCCGAGGCGGGGAGGCGGGCCCAGGGGCCGGGGGTCGGAGGGGCAGGCCGGACCGGGCATCTGGGCCAGTGTGGGAAGAGGTGGGCGCCTGGCCATTCCGCAGAGGGCCCGGGAAAAGCTTGGGGGGGGGGGTTCTCCAAAATGGAACTAGCTTGGGGGGTCAAAGGCGGGGAGGTATGTGTCACTTGCAAAAGAGAAGTAATAATCTCAGTGGTGTGGCAGACGTTTCTAGAGCACTGTATGTATGCCCCTCTGAGTGCGTTTAATCCCAGCAAGAACCGTCTAAGGCCCGGAAAGTTAGCCAGACCTTCAGCAATTTAGGGCAGGCTTGTAATCCCAGCATTCGGGAGGCTGAGACAGGAGGATCGCAGGTTCACGGGCAGCCTCAGCTACTTAGCGAGGCCCTCTGCAACTCAGTGAGACCCTGTTTCCAAATAAAGAACAAAAAAAATAGGGCTGGGTTGTAGCTCAGAGGTAGAATGGCCCTGGGTTCAATCTCCAGTACAGCAAAAATATAAATAAATAAATAAAATAAATACAAAGGATCTAGCTCAGAGTCAGAATGCCGCCAGGCTCAATCGCCAATTCCAAAGAAGAATAAGAACTCTATGAAGGTAATTTATTGCTGTGCTCAATTTTGAGAGGGCGGGGGAGGCCTGAGGAGAGGTTGACTAAATTGTCCCCTGTCGTAAGTGGATACACCGCTTGTCTCAACTGGACCCAGAAGTTGCAGCTCCTGTGTTCCCTGATCTGAAATTGGAATGAAAGTTTAAGCACAGAGTTTTTTCGTGTTAAAGAAAGGCTTGGGCCTCTGGGATTTGATGGTATAAGTTCTCCGTGGATTTGGCTACTCCTGGGAGAGGCCTTTATGGAGAGGTTGACGCTGGGTCTCACTGGGGTCTCAGTTACCCCAAGCATCACGACACAGCTGGGGAGGGAAACAGGTGTTCCCATTCCCAGCCCCTCCCCGACTGAGCCTGTACTGCCAGTTTCCCACACGGGGAAAGGTTTGGGAGCAGAGAGAAGACCAAACACCTCATTTTGTGATGTGAGGTGCCTCGGGGCCTAAGATCTAGGCTGGATGGGGGTGCAGAAGGAGCCGGGCGTGGTGGGCGCGCTTCTAATCCCAGCATTTGGGAGGCAGAGGCAGGAAGATCATGGTTCTCAGACAGCCTCAGCTACTACTTAGTGAGGCCCTTTGCAACTCAGTGAGACCCTGTTTCAAAATAAAGAATAAAAAATAAGGCTGGGGGGTAGCTCAGAGGTAGAATGCCTCTGGGTTCCATCCCCCAATACTGCAAAAATTTAAAAAAAAAATTTTTTTTAAAGACGCCGTGAAGTACCAAAGTCCCACTAGGGGGCGCTGGGGCCAGAACCTTCCCATCCCAGGTCCCTTCACTCTGACCCCTGCTTCAACCAGGCCCCATCCATGCCGCCTCCCCGTTTCTCCTTCACGTGTTCTGGGCCCTGTCACCCTGTCTTCTTCCTGTGTCCCCAGCTGTCTAGTTTGCCAGTGTCTCGGGCAGGACCCTCGCCTTCGAGGGCAGTTCCTTCCTACCTCTTTTCCCTTGGACCCCAGCCTCGCCTCTTCCTCTGGGCCCTGGGCCTCTTCTGGATTCTTCCTATTCTAGCCATCACCAAAGCATGCCACATTAGCTGGGCCCCCGGGTCAGCTAAAGCTGGTTTCCTCTCCCCTTTTCTGAGATGGGTAGAGGCCTGTCCTGGGGTAGAAGGACACAGGCCAGGGGGAGCTGGGGTGGCAAGCCGAGGGTGGTGGCTTGTCTGGTTTTTCTAGAGCGATGAAGCTGGGAAGGATGGTCATATTTTGGGATTTGAAATGCTTCTGAAAAGTGAGAATAATGAGCCTAAACCTAACAAGATGGCATTTAAAAGGAATAAATATAAAATTCTACATTTAGGCTTTAAAAAAAAAATCCCACTTATGTAAGCACAGCATGGAGCTCTGGTGAAAAGGATGGGGCTGTGGGGGTGTCTGAGCTGGCCTGGCTTGGTGTCGCAGCAGCGAGAGCCTGCAGCCTCCAAGAGCACTTATGTAATGCCATTGCCGGCCCTGGTAGTTAAAGCAGGCGCTGGCCAGAGGCACAACTGGAGAATTTCTCGGAGTCTGAGGGGGCCTCAGGGACCCCCCTTGGCCTTCCTGGATTGCAATCGAGAAAGAAACATTCCTGCAAGACCCGTCCAGTGAGGAATGGTCAGGGGTAGTCACTCTGAAAAAGGGAAGATATAAGGGACCCCGAGATTCCCGTCTTCCCAGGATCAAAGGGGTGTCAAGCACAGAGAAAGAGAAGGCAAGGGGTAGAGACCCCAGGAGACAAGCCGGGCATATGCAATCCCAGTAACTCGAGAGGCCGAGACGGGAGGATCACGGGTTCGAGGTCAGCCTCGGCGACACTGCAAGACTCTCGGCAACCCAGTGAACCCCTGCTTCAGGTGGGGCACGCTTGTCACCCCAGCATTTGGGAGGCTCAGACAGGAGAATGGAGGTTCGCGGCCAGCCTCAGCTACTCACTGAGGCCCTCTGCAACTCAGTGAGACCCTGTTTCAAAATAAAGAATAAAAAATAGGGCTGGGGGTATAGCTCGGAGATAGAATGTCCCTGGGTTCAACCCCAGTACACACACAGACACACACACACACACACACACACACACACACACACACACAGAAAAGAAAAAGAAGAAAAAGCCTAGAGACATATTTTAGCTTGTATAAAAAAGAACCACCCAAGTCGGGCCTGTTGGCACACACTTGTCATCCCAGCATTCGGGAGGCTGAGACAGGAAGATAGCAGTTCGAGGACAGCCCCAGCTACTTAGTGAGGCTCTTTGCAACTCAGTGAGACCCTGTTTCCAAATAAAGAATAAGGCTGGGGGTGGAGCTTGGAGGTACAATGCCCCTGGGTTCAACCCCAGTACCACAAAAAATAAAAAGAAGAGAGAAAGAAAGAGAAGAGAGAGAGAGAGAGAGAGAGAGAGAGAGAGAGAGAGAGAGAGAGAACCACCCAACAATTAGAACCATACACCATGAGTGGTTCCTTCTGAGGCAGTGAGCCCTGGGTCCTAGGAGGTAATCAAGTATAAGCAGATGTCCTTCCTGGGGAAGGTTCCAACATGGAGCCTGCGTGAAGTGGGCATGGGCTAGAAGGTCTGCAAGGCTAGTTTCAAGGTCGGGCTCTGGTGTTGCCAAAGGAGAGATGGGAGGCGTGGGCTGGCAAAGAGGGAACTGGGCAAAACCAGGAGTTGAGATGGGGAAGAAAAGGGGGCTGGACAAAGGGGAGCGGGGCCCGTGGTGAGGGGCGGAGGGGTGCAGAGGCGGGAGAGGCCCTGACCCTGCCCTCTCCCCAGGGATGACCTGCCAAGCTCGGAGCTCCTACCTGGTGGACGAGGTGCTGTGGGGCCACCGTTTCACGTCGGTGCTGACCCTGGAGGACGGCTTCTACGAGGTGGACTACGCCAGCTTCCACGAGACCTTCGAGGTGCCCACCCCCTCGTGCAGCGCCCGCGAGCTGGCAGAGGCCGCCGCCCGCCTCGACGCCCATCTCTACTGGTCCATCCCCAGCCGGCTGGATGAGAAGGTGGAGGAGGAGGGCCCGGGGGAGGGGGCGGGCGGGGATGCCGGTGCGGACAAGGAGCAGAACGGCCGCCTGCCGCCCCCCGAAAGCGAGTCCAAGGTGTGATCAGTTTTCTCTGAACCCCTGCGGCAGACCGGGGGCCAGACGCAGCTGTGTGGGGAGCTGGATGTTTGGAGGTGGAAGAGAAGGAGACAGGCAAGATCCCGGGGAGCAGAGAATGTGCTAGAGAACCCGAGCCTAGGGTCCGATGGGGAAGGGAGGGGTCCTGGCTTCAGGAGAAGGGGAGATGAGGACGGTGAACATATTGGTCTGTGTCTGACCTTCACATCTGTTCATGGGCGGGTGGATGGACGGACGGATGGATGCAAGGATGGCCTTACCAGGGTTGGTGGAGGCAGTTGACGGATGGGTCCATGGACCCAACCATGCACCTTTGTGCAAATTCTAAAAAGGCACCCTTTTCATCCAGATAGAGGCAGCCCCAAACCCGGGTACATGGCTTGGGGAACGGTGTGTGAGGGGCCACCTCCTCCCCTGCCTCTGTGCAACGGGCACCCCTACTTTAACTGAATACGGCAGCCCAAGGTGACCCAGAGGAGCGGGATCGACCATCCTCCCGCAGGAGAAGGGGCTGCCGGGTAGCTCAGAGAGGCAACAGTGACCTCACTCCTCAGGGTGCGGGTCAGGAGGCGACAGAAGATGCTGACGCTGGGGTAGAGAGCCCTGGGCTGGGTATTTGGTGGCAGTGGAGTGAGCACTACAGGTCCCTCTGCAGAGGCAGGAAGGGAAAGAGGGCTTCTGAAACAGAAGGGCCAGGAAAAAGATCCAGAAAGTGCATTCATGGAGAGAGAAGGGTGGACCTTGGGAAGGCAGAGGCAGGGAGATTGCTCAAATCACTGATTGGGTGCTGGATGGGGTGGACATTCAAAGGCCTGGTTCCTCTCTCTCTCTCTCTGTACTGGGGATGGAATCCAGGGGCATTCTACCTCCGAGCTACGCCCCCAGCCCTATTTTTTATTCTTTATTTGGAAACAGGGTCTCACTGAATTTGAAGGACCTTACTAAGTAGCTGAGGCTGGCCGCGAACCTGCAATCCTGTTTCAGCCTCCTGAATGCTGGGATCGCAAGCGTGCACCACCACGCCCACCCGGCTACTGTGCAGTCTCTGGGAGCAGGAAGCTAAGGACTGAGTCAGGCAGCGCAGGAGTGTTGGAGGCTGGCAGTGAAGCCTCCCTGAGCGCCACAGGCACCTGGAGGGCTTGTTAAAGCGGATTGCAGAGCCCCACTCCCAGGTTTCTGACTCAGTAGCTCTGGGTTCGAAACACAAGGTCCAGGTCCTGCTGACACTGCTGGACCAGGAATCACGCCTCGATGGCTGGCTTCAGCTGAGGAACAGCTGGGGAGAAGCTGGGCATCCCTGGGGAGCAGAAAAATAAAGGGTGGATTTGGGTGGTTAAAAGGAAGGGGACTGAGCCCAGACTGGAGAGTTTAATTTTGGGCCCATCATTAGTGGCGGGAGCCAGGGTGCTGTTTGGAAAGGGGAGTGGGCAGGAGAAGGAAAGAGAAGCTGCCAGAAGGTGTTTGAAGAGATTTCTGGGGAGGTGATGGTGCGCTGAAACAGGAAGTCCTTTGCCTTATGGGATGGGATATGGGAGATGAGACAGGCTGTCAGCGGGGCACAGGCACCCCAGTGACTCTGCTCGAGCTGGGAAGTCAGGATACCAAAACAGATCGGTATGCCCTGGGAACAGAGGGCGCCTCTGCCAGCTTGGGTCCACTCAGAGAAGGCCCAAGCCCCAGCCCCTTTTGCCTCCCGTGCCAGAGCCCACTGGACCACCCTCAAAGACCTAAATGCTGATGTCGGCTGATGTTAATTCAGGAAAGCAGGTGGACTCTGGACAGGAGCGGGTGGGCTGCTCGGCACCCCACCCCCACACGGCACTCTAGAACCAGACAGAGAAACTGAGGCTAGCGCAGGTCCTTCCCGCCCCTGGAAGTCACTGAGACGCGTCCCGTCCCCACCACTGTCACCGGGAGGGAAGGTCCTGGGGCTGACCGCCACTCACCGGCCAGCGGCCCCGGGCTTCAGCATCCTCATTTGTAAAAACAAAGACATGTGGCCAGCACGAGTGATACTCAATAAATGTCCAGTGGCTGAACCGAAAGAGATGGACTGGTGGCTCTCCAGGTGTGGACATCAGGCAAGGGTGAGGCTGGGCGGGGTGTGTGTGTGTGTGTGTGTGTGTGTGTGTGTGTGTGTGTGTGTGCAAGGGCTCAGTGGACTGGCAGGCACCCGCTTCCCGTGGTCCTCCCTGCCACCCCGCAGCTGCGCTCCCAGGCTCCTATTCTGCTACTGTTAGGCAGAATAATTAAGGTCAGGAGGGAAAAACTGAGGCCCCAGGGCTTGGTGGGAGGAGTCCAGCTCCCAGACTAGCCGGACCAGGAGCCTGAGACAGGTAGAGGGGTGTGGCCCAGACTGGGGAGCTCAGACGGGCCACACCCTGCCCTGTGGGGAAAGGTTAGGAAGGGGACTCAACCTCCTTTTTTTTTCTTGCAGTGCTGGGGATGGAACCCAGGGGCATTCTACCTCCTAGCTACACCCCCAGTCCTATACTTATTTATTTATTTATTTATTTGCAGTACTGGGATGGAACCCAGGGCTTTTCTACCTCCAAACTACACTCCCATCCCTATTTTTACTTATTTTATTTATTTATTTATTTATTTATTTTTGGGTACTGGGGGTGGGACCCAGGTGCATTCTACCTTCGAGCTACACCCCAGCCCTATTTTTACTTATTTTATTTTATTTTGCAGTGCTGGCGATGGAACCCAGGGGCATTCTACCTCTGAGCTACACCCCCAGCCCTATTTTTTATTCTTTATTTTGAAATAGGGTCTCCTGAGTCACAAAGGGCCTAAGTAGCTGAGGCTGTCCTCGAACCGTGATCCTCCCATCTCAGCCTCCTGAACACTGAGTTTACAAGCGTGCGCCACCACGCCCAGCTATTTATTCTTTATTTTCAAACAGGGTCTCACTGAGTTACAAAGGGCCTCTCTGAGTAGTAGCTGAGGCTGTCTGCAAACCCGGGATCCTCCTGTCTCAGCCTCCCGAATACTGGGATGACAAGCGTGCGCCACACGCCCGCTCTCACCCTCCCTTTGTGCACTTCCCAAACAGGACCCTGTTAGCAGGCAGCCCGGCACTGGGGCTCAGGCAGCAGATGGGACTCAGGCACCCTTCCCTGGGTGGGTGGTGAGGCCCACGGGACCAGATGGTGGGGAGGGAGGCTGTGCAGGACAGATGTCACCCCGGCCTCCTCCCTGCGACACACTGCCATTTTACAGCCTTGTGGCAGGGAAGACGCAGCCAGGCCGGGTTTATAAAACGAAGTTTATTCACAGTTTAGAAAATCAAGTCTGAGGTCAGGGCGGCCTTCCTGGGGGGTGGGGGGCAGGTAGGAGAGCAACCACAGGAGGCCGGGAGAGGGACTTGTAGGGAGGCTGAGGGAACGCTGCATGGGGGGGGGACGTCAAATAAATTAACGGAGGGAGGCAGGAGGCATCCAGGTAACCAGAGGAGGGCCTGGAGTTGGCAGGCCCAGCGACACCTGCAGAACACAGAGTGGTCTTAGGACGGAGCCCCAGTGGCCCTCCACCCCAGCCCACGGGGTCCTGCAAAGCTGGGTCACGCCCCCTCCAGGTTGGGCCCAGGCAGGAGGGCTCTCAGCATGATACAAGAGCCAAAGGAAAGCAGCCGAGGGGTTCTTCTCCCTCACCTGGGGGCGGGATCACCGTTTCCGAAGCCTCTTCATGAAGCAGCAGGTGATGGTGCCCAGAACGGTGGCGCCGGTGACCAGGGCCACGGCTGTGCCCACCAGCAGGGGCACGAGCAGAGTGTCCATAGCTGGGGAGAGACGCTTCATCAGAGGTGCTGCGGCCCCACCCCCTGTCACGGCTCCCCACCAGGCCCTGGCACCCAGCCCCCCACACACAGGTGGGGACTCCCAGGAAGAGGGGCGGGAAGAAGGCGCATCACTCACCGTGGGTGTAGGGGTAGACCGTGACAGGCCCCGAGCGAGCACTGCCCGCCTGGTACCAACTGTAGTCGGCATGCTGCACCCAGGCGCTGGGGGCGCAGTGGTAGACACCTTCGTCCTCGGGCCCTAAGCCGTGCAGTCTCAGCCGATGGCTTCGGGGCCCTACCAGCTCCACGCTGACCGGGCCTCCTCCGGGGCGCTCCCCCAGCTCCGCCACACCGTCCTGGCCCACCCCGCCCACCAGCTGGGCAGGGGCGGAGCTCAGCTCCCGGTCCCCCAGCCGCTCGACCCACCAGCTGGCTGCCAGCCGCAGCCCCGGGGGGCCTCCGCGCACGGAGATGTTGCACAGGAGCGAGGCGGTCTCCCCGCGGTACACGGCACCCCCTGCCAGCCAGGCGACGGCCTCCAGCACCACACCTGTAAAACAGAGCAGGACGTGGTAGTGCAGCTTATAATCCCAGCACTGGGGAGGCTGAGATAGGAGGATCGTGGTTCACAGACAGCCTCGGCTACTTAGTAGGATTGTGGTTCACGGACAGCCTCAGCTACTTAGTGAGGGCCTTTGCAACTCAGTGAGACCTGGCTTCAAAATAAAGAATGAAAAATAGGGCTAGGGGTATAGCTCAGAGGTAGAATGTCCCTGGGTTCCATCCCCAGTACTGCAAAAAAGAAAAAAAGAGTTCATGGGGTCATGGGGGACAGAGGCTGAAGGCTCAGGGGTCGTGGGTCCAGGCTCAAGGCTGCCTAAGCAAGACTGCAGCAAACTCAGGTGACCCAGGCCCCAGCATCCTCACCTTCCTCCCGCACGTGCACAGGCAGAGGCCGGGAGCGAGCGCTGGCTGCTTCCCGAAGCCGGTTCCCAGCCCCCCGGACGTAGGCTTTGGCTAGGCAGCGGTAGGTGCCCGCGTCGCCGGGCCTGGCAGCCTCCAGCCGCAGGCGGTAGGTTCGAGAAGCCACCTTCTCCATGGCGATGTGCCGGTCCTCGTAGCCAGGGCCCAGGCTGCCCACGCCTTCTGTGTCCAGCTGGGCGACCAGGCGGCCGGGCCCAGGGGCCCCTGCAGGCGCCATCTCCCAGCCCACGGAGTAGGCGGCGTGGCGGCCCGGCGGGGGCAACGCCCCGGATACATTGCAAAGAAGTTCCAAGTGCTCCCCGGGGCCGATCCGCCGTTCCCCGGGCCCCACGGTCACGGCCAGCTGGCTGGCTAAAACACGAGGGGGAGGCGTGTTGGGAACAGGTCACAGGCACCCCACTCCACACCTGGATGTTCTCCCTCACTTGGGGCTCTCCTGTCTGCCCATCAGTGGGGTACCCCTGATGCACAGCCAGTTTCTGAGCAGAGAAACCCGTCACGGGGAGAGCGCCAACGGGGCTGCTCACTCCGGGAAGGTGGGCTGTCCCGTGCCCCTGCTGCCCGTGGAGACGCGCACTCACACAGCATCTGCACGTCCACGTGGGCCAGGACGGCCCTCTTCTCTGCAATCTGCGCCCAGCTGCCATCAGGATCCTGAATCCACTCGGCAGCCGTGCAGTGGTAGGTGCCTGCGTCTCCGGCCTGGGCGCCCCCGATCACCATGCGGTAGCGGTCAGCGCCTTCCTTGCCCAGCCGCAGCTCCCCAGCCACCAGGCGCTCGGCATAGGGGGCTCCAGCCTCCACCGCCAGGTTGGAGCGGAGCCCCACCACCTCCTGCAGAGTGGCTCGCCCCACTGGGGCCTCGGGCACGGCCCGCCCGAAAGACACGGCCAGGTGCGTGTGCTCCTGGGTGCTGGTGCGAGCCAGGCAGCCCAGGGCCAGCTCCTGCCCCTCGGGCACCGTCAGGCGAGGCGGCGAGGCGGGGGCCTGGCGGCCTCGGGGCCCCGGTGGGGCTGCGGACACCTGCAGCACATCTGGAAGGACTGGAGAGAGAACAGCTGGGTTGAAGGAAGGTGGGCCTCCCTGTATAACCCTTCCTGCATACAGCCTACTTCCCCGAACAGGCCATGAGCTCCCAATGGCCAAATGTCGTCTTATTTCTTCTGAAAGCCAGCGGTGCCAAGCAGTGCTGTGCACACTGAGGTACTCAATAAATACTTGTCAGATTTCATACAGCCAGCCCACACGCAGCCCCCCCCCCTCTCTTTGCAGTACTAGGGATGGAACCCAGGGGCATTCTACCTCCAAGCTACACCCCCAGCCCTATTTTTTATTTTCTATTTTGAAACAGGGTCTCACCAAATTGCAAAGGGCCTCACTAAGTAGACGCTGAGGCTGTCTGCAAACCGCAGTCCTCCTGTCTCAGCCTCCTGAATGCTGGGATTACAAGCTTACACCACCATGCCCGGCTAACGCCTCTCCCTTTCTGATGGAGAATTAGCCCTGTTTGAAGTACTACAAGAAGTAGCTGTCTTTCTCCTCGGGTCCCAACCTGGAATAGTCTAGTCAACACACTGGACTTTCCCACTCTATCCATTCTACCCAGGGATGAAGAAGAAACTAAATTAACAAAGGGGGCTGGGCGTGGTGGCACAAGTTTGTAATCCCAGCATTCAGGAGACCAAGACAGGTTTGTGGTTCATGGACAGCCTCTGCTACTACTTAGTGAGGCCCTTTGCAACTCAGTGAGACCCTGTTTCAAAATAAAGAATAAAGCCAGGAGTGGTGGCGCATGCTTGTAATTCCTGTGCTTGGGAGGCTGAGACAGGAGGATCGCACAGGTTCGAAGCCAGCCTCAACTACTGAGTGAGGTTCTCGGCAACTCAGTGAGACCCTGTTTCCAAATAAAGTATAAAATAGGGCTGGGAGTGTAGCTCAGAGGTAGAGAGCCCCTGGGTTCCACGCCCCAATACCACCAAAAAATAAAATAAAATAAAGAATAAAAAATAGGGCAGAGGGTGTAGTGTAGCTCAGGGGTATAATGCCCCTGGGTTCCATTCCCAGTACCGGAAAATAATAATAATAATAATAATAGGGTTGAGGGTGTAGCTCGGAGATGGAATGTCTCTGGGTCCCATTCCCTGTACCGCAAAAAATAAATAACTAAAAAAAATAAAATAACAAAGAATACTTCCTCTTCTCCTGGAGTTGGCATGATATGATTTTTAAGAAAAACAACAGTCTCCCACACTGGTTAGGAGGTTAGGCAACTTTACGGCAAGACTCTGGGCCTGAAGTTCTTCAAAGCAAAACCCAAGGGGTGAGCTGGGCAGGCCCCCGCCGCCCCGCCCCTGCCGGCCCAGACAGTACCTCTCAGCTCCACCTTGCTACTGTAGCTCCCCAGGTACTGCTCGTCGGTGGAGGGCGTGTAGCACTCGTACACGCCCGCGTCCTGCGCCTGCAGGCGGCTGAGCTTGAGGACTGCTGCGTCCCCTCGCACGCGCTGCACCTGCACCTCTCCGGCTGCCACGCGGGGCCCAAATACGGCGTAGGAGAACCGGGCGTCCCTGGTGCTGACGATGCCCAGAGGCGTCTCGGGCGCCTCCGGTCTGTACAGAAACCACTCGAAGTCCTGCTGGGCGGGGCCTTCGTAGCCACTCACATTGCAGGGGATGGAGACAGCGGTGCCAGCCACGCGGTACAGGGGCCCCTGGGGGACCAGCACCTCCCGGGCACAGTCCACCACTCCTGTAGGGAAAGGCAGAAGGAGCTGGGGCTGTGTATTCCCCATGCCCAATACCCCAGCACCAACATTTGGGGTGGGGGTGCTGGGGATTGAACTCAGAGTCATTCTGTCTCTGAGCTACACAGCAGCTTTTTTTTTTTTTTTTTTTTTTTTTTTGCAGTACTGGGGATGGAACCCAGGGGCATTCTATCTCTGAGCTACATCCCAGTCCGATTTTTTACTCTTTCTTTTGAAACAGGGTCTCACTGAGTTGCAAAGCGCCTCACTAAGTAGCTTAGGCTGTCCGTGAACGACGATCCTCCTGTCTAAGCCTCCAGAATGCTGGGATGACAAGCGTGCGCCACCACGCCCGGCCCGCTATCCCTTTTTATTTATTTACTTTTACTTTGAAACAGCCCCCCTCCCACTAGATTGCTGAGGCTGGCTTTGAACTTGCAATGCTGTATGTCAGCCTCCCAAGTACTAAGATTAAAGGTGTATGCCACCATGCCTGGCTTACGGGCACCATTCTTGAACCCTGGTTCAAGAAGGAAGACAGACCTAACGCGAGGCAGGTACACAGCAGAGCTCTGGTCTACAAACAGGGAAGGGTGCTGGAACCAGAGGCCCGGATAGAGCATCTGTCGGGTGTGGGGGTGCACACTTGTAACCCCAGCATCTGGGAGGCTGAGACAGGAGGATCCGGGTTCAAGGACAGCCTTAGCTACTACTTAGGTCCTTTCCAACTCAGTGAGACCCTGTTTGAAAATAAAGAATAAAAAATAGAGCTGAGGTGGAGCTTGGAGATAGAATGCCCTGGGTTCCATCCCCAGTACCGAAAAAAAAAAAAAAAAAAAAAAAAAAACAGTCAAGGCAGAGCATCCGACCCCGACCCTGTCTGCCCTCGCTCGCTCCTGCCCACAGCCTCTTCTCCCAGCCTACCAGCCTCTGGCTAAGCACTTGCCAGGCCGCCTTTGCTGGAGGGGGTGCGGAAGGTCAGCTGCTCAGCTGTGTCACCTGCGCAGACAATGGAGCCAGGGGCCCCTCTCACCACACAAAGCACCAAGGCCCAGCTGTGTCCTGAGCTCACAGCCTCTCCCACCCCGAGGGCTGCCAGGCAGAAGACAGCTCCCCCAGTGCCTGCCAACCTCCTGGCCCGCCAGCCCAGGCCCCCCCAACTCCCCAAACAAAAGCTTTTTTTGCATATGACGTCTGTCTTTTACATATGGCCTGCTTTCTTCTTTCTTTTTTATTTTTCTGTGGAACCAGGGATGGAACCCAGGGACATTCTACCCCCGAGCTACACCCCCGCCCGGTCTATTTTTTATTCTTTCTTTCTTTATTTATTTATCTATATTGCTTTACTGGGGTGGAACCCAGGGGCACTGTACCTCCAAGCTATACCCCCAGCCCTATTTTTTAGTCCTTTGTATGTTTGAAACAGGGTGTCACAGAGTTGGGAAGGGCCTCACTAAGTAGCTGAGGCTGTCCGCAAACCACGATCCTCTGGTCTCAGCCTCCCGAATGCTGGGATGACAAGCGTGTGCCACCACGCCCGTATTCTTTCTTTCTTCTTTTTGTACAGGGGATTGAATTCAGGGGTACTCTACCTCTGAACTATATACATACCCTCAGCCTTTTTGAGTGTGTGCGGGTCTGGAGATGGAACCCGGGACATTCTATCTCCAAGCTATACCCCCTGCCCTATTTTTTATTCTTTATTTTGAAACAGGCTCCCACTAAGTTACAGAGGGCCTCACTAAGTAGCTGAGGCTGTCCTCGAACTGCGATCCTCCTGTCTCAGCCTCCCGAATGCTGGGATTACAAATGTGCACCACCACGCCTGTCTTCCCTTAGCCTTTTAAATTTTTTTTTTTTTTTTTTTTTTTTGTGGTATTAGGGATAGAACCCAGGAGCACTCTACCTCCGAGGTACACTCCCAGGCCCTATTTTTTATTCTTTTTATTTTTATTTTTATTTTAGGTGGTACCGGGGTTCCTGGAAATCCTTCTGCCTCCGGGTTACACTCCCAGACCTATTTTTATACTTTTTTATTTGGAAACAGAGTCTCTTAAGCAGTGCAGCTGGCTTCAAACCTGCGCGATCCTCCTGTCTCCGCCTCCCAAGCTCAGGGATTACAAGCGTGCGCCACCACACGCTTTTATTCTTTATTTTGAAACAGGTCTCACTGAGTTGCAGAGGCCTCACTAAGTAGCTGAGGCTGTCCATGAACTGTGATCCTCTGATCTCAGCCTCCCCAATGCTGGGATTACAAACATGCCCACCACGCCTGGCTCCTTTTTTAAGTTTTTATCTTACAACAGGGTCTTGTTAAGGTGCAGAGGGCCTCACTAAATTGCAGAGGCTGGCCTCAAACCTGTGGTCCCCCTGTCTCAGCTTCCCAAGAGCTGGGATTACAGGTCTGTGCCAGCACACTCAGCGTAGGGCTCCCTTTCTGTGCAGAGGTACTAAGCCCCCAAATGCCCCTTCCTGTCTCTCCCTCCTCTTCCATCCACCTCACTCCACCTCTGCCTCAGAAAATGGTCCTGGCAGCCAGAGGGTTCGTGGCTGCCTTCTCTCCTTCCAGGGCTTCCTCTGGATAAGATCTCAGAACCACCACCCCCATGAAAGCTGGCCAGGTTAGTCCTCCCCCGCCCTCGCCCCAGCCTACAGATTAAAAAAAAAAAAAAAGAAAGTAAGGTAGAAACAATACGGTATTTCAGCTAGGCCTGGTGAATCAACCCGTAACCCCAGTCCCTGGGAGGATGAGACAGGAGGATTGCAGGCCCAAGGGCAGGGCAGCAACTTAGTGAAACCCTGTTTCAAAATAAGAAATAAAAAGTGCTGGGAGCCGCACTTGCTGGCGCATGCTTGTCATCCCAGAATTCGGGAGGCTGAGAAAGGAGGATCGCACAGCCTCTGCTACATAGTGAGGCCCTTTGCAACTCAGTGAGACCCTGTTTCAAAAAATAAAGAATAAAAAATAGGACTGGGCGTGTAGCTCGGAGGTAGAATGTCCCTGGGTTCCATCCCCAGTACCACAAAATTAATTAATTAGTTAATTAATTAATTGTGCTGGTAGTGTAGCTCAGAGGTAGAACACCCCCGGGTTGGATCCCCTGTACCAAAAGAGGGAGGAGGAGAAAAACAACCACCATATTTCGGTAAGGCCCTGCCTCCCTGGAGAGGCTCCACGGACTCCTACAGATGGTCAAAACCCAGGAGGTCAATGGAGAAACTGCAGTTACTGCAATTTCCAGCCCCCTCCCCAGGAGTATTCGCAGTTTTGCTGCCTGCCGAGGTGGAGGAAGATCCGGAGGAGTCTGAGGCCCCGCCCTGTGGTCTCCGCTTCTCAGCCTGCGTCACGTCACTGGAACACTCATGGTCTTTGGTCATGGTCAGGAGGGAGGAAGTAGATCCCAGCCCCAGCCCCGTCAACACCAAGCGGCCCTTCTCCCCAGCTGCAGTTTCTACACTGGCGGGGAACTAAGCTTCCAGCTCTGCCGGGGAAGCTGTGAGAGCCCTGTGACTCAGAAGGACCCTGCTCCAGGCGCGTTTCATAATCAGGGAGATGGCGAGACCGTCCCGCTGATCCAGGCTGCCTGGGGCAGACAGCTCAGAAGGCCAGCGCCCACCCTCCCGGCTTCCCTGTTGATGCTAAGGGATCCCACGGGAAAATCATCCCCAGCGCCTTGGGAAGCAGCTTCCGCCCCATCTGTCTCCAGCCAGGCTCCCTGGGCTGCGTTAGGTAGGGGAGATCAGATCAGATCAGGGTTCACGTCCCAGCCCCAGGGCTCACTACAGCGTACTTGATTTTCCTCGGTCTGGGAAACTCAGAGGTTTCCTCTTCCACGGGTCTCTGCGCACCCCCTCCCTCGGTTCCACGATGCCCACAGTGGAAAAGGACGGGTGCCAGGCAACCGGCCCCAAGGCTCCTTCTTCTCCTGGCATCCAACCACCACCAGCCCAGGGCCCCAAGGGGGGAGCTGTCATCCAGGCCCCAGGGGGCCCAGGGTCCTGTGCTGGGGAAGACTGCTTGACACCAATACGCAGCTCCAGAAACAGAGCCGGTGTCTGATCTAGAAACAGCAGCTCTGGAGGACCCCCACCTCCTGAGCTGCACCCCCAGCTCAAGGGCTCCAGGCTCTGGGACATCTCTACAGGTGTTTCACTCTTCTGTGCCTATGCTTCCGCAGACCACCTCCTACAGGGATCCCTCCGGTTAGTAAACAATTCTCCTGTCACCCCCGCCCCATGCATCAGTGTAACGCTGGCCCAGAACATTCCAGCACAAACACCCACCCCGCCAGAGCAGGGTGCTTGGAGATCCCAGGATCCCTCTCCACAGAACCTGGTGTCTCCTGAGGCCGGGAAGCTGAGCCTAACCGGGTGTCACCACCAGGAGGGGGAGAGGAGAAAAGGGGCAAAGAGGACTGACCCAGGGCCCCGGGGGAGACGGGGGCAAGGGAGGGGTCCTCGGATGAAGCGTGTGGGCAGCAATTAGGGGAGACTTGACTTCACCACAGATGGTGGGCAGAACCGGCCCCTGGGCCTCCGGCCAACTCGGGCAATTACGGAGACGGGCAGGCACTGCCCACGCAGGGCAGGCACCCAAGGCCAGGCCTGGGGCTAAGGGCGGCATCGGCAGCGGGTGGGAGCCGCGACCCCTGCACCTGGGCTTGGGCTGAGAAGTGCAGCCTGCCCCGGAGGCCCGAGGCAGCCAGGACCGCGCCTCGGTGGGTCCTCACGACGCCCCAGCTCGGGGACTAGGGCTGGGGGGCCCCGCTTTGCCCATGAACGCGCCGTAGCAGAGGGAAGCTGGGCGCCAGCTCGGGGCGACTGGAAGCACACCTGGTGGGGGGCAGGAGCTGCAAAGGCTGGAGACGGGCCGGGCTAGGCGCGGGGCGGCAGGCACCTGCCCGGCGGCTCCGGGGACGGGCGGGGACCCCGCTTACCCAGCATTAGCAGCAGCAGCAGCGGCGGCGGCACGGGGCCAGGGGTGCCCATCCTGCGCAGCCGGCTGTGGGGAGGTTCCTGGGGGGCCGGGGGTGCGGGGGGCGCATGCCCGGGGAGGGGGGCAGGAAGCGGAGCAGCGAGGCGTAGGTGCGCAGAGCCGATCCGAGAAGAAGCGCCAAATCCCTGCCCTCCCCCTCCTCCCGCCCTCGGCAGTTCTAACGCTTATTCCCGCCCCGCTCCTCCCTGGCCCTGACTCCGCCCACAGGGCCAGGCCCCGCCCCGCCGGACTCCAGTCCTGGTCCCGCCCACAGTATGACCTGGCTCCGCCTACAGGATGGTCTGGCCCCGCCTACAGCCCGCCCCGCCAGAATCTAGCTCTGGTTACGCCCACATCCGCCAGACTCTAGCTCTGGCCCCGCCCACATCCCGAGTATGCCACGCCCATATCCGTCAGGCTCCAGCCCGGGCTCCGCCCACAGCTAAGTCATGCCCCGCCCAGGGCCGCCCGGCTGCAGCTCTGGCTCCGCCCACAGCCGCCAGACTCCAGCCCTAGTACCGCTCACAATCTGGACGTGACGGAGTCCACAGCCCGCCTGAGTCCAGCCTCCGCCCCGCCCTGGGCTCGGCCTGCCCCAGGCACCGGCCCCGGCCGCAGGACCGCAGCCCCGCGGCAGGCTCGCTCCTCGGCGCCGCTAATGCCCATCCTCGGAGCGCCCTGGCGGCCCCGCCCGAGGTCCGGGGCACCCACGCAATCCTTGGGTGCCCTTGGCCGCGGGTGCGCGCCGCAAGCCCTGCGGACTTCAGAGGGCCTAGGCGGGATCTGGGCGTTCCGGGACCTGCAAGTTTGGGCCCGAGGCCGCGTCAGGTCCCCGAAGGTCCCGGGAGACCTGTTTACCAGCCCTTAAGAGGGTAAAACGAAGGAAAATTAGTTAGGAGGGGGCACCGTCCAGCGCTGGCACTTCCTGGCTGGCTGGTCCGGGCGGACTTCAGTGTTCCCCATCCACTGGGCACTCACGGGGCTGCGCTTGTGGACTTGACGCGCAGGCTAACGAACACTAGTAATTAATTGAGATCCTGTGCAGACCGCGCTTGGCACAGGGTAACCAATACCAAATAGCGCGCTTTTTTTTTTTTTTTTTTTTTTTTTTTTTTAGTACTGGGGATGGAACCAAGGGGCATTCTACCCCTCTGAGCTACACCCCCGGTCCTATTTTTTTATCCTTTATCTTGAAACAGGGCCTCACTGTTGCAAAGGGCCTCACTAAGTAGCTGAGGCTGGCTTCGAACCTGCGACCCTCCTTTCTCAGCCTCCCAAGGAGGGGACTACAAGCGCGGGCCACCGCGCCTGGCTTCCGTCCCCTTCACCCTCTGGCTCCCTCCCCACCCCTTTCTATGGATGAGGAAACCCAGGGCCAGTGGCAGAGGACACCAGCCTCGGCTTTCTCTTCCGCGCAGCAGTGCCCCAATTCAGACTAAAATGTGCGTGGAATTTCAGGTGGAGCTGCATCCAGCTGCCCTGGAGAACCCAGAGAAACCGAGAAGGGTGGCTGGGACCCGGGGAGGCCTCAGAGGGCAGCCCTGGCCTCCCAGCCACGAGGAGAGCCCGGGGACTCTCCCACAAGCCCGCCTCCTGCAGACAGACCGGGTTCTCTAATCACCCTGGGCGCTCCAGCTGCGTCTAAATGGAAGTCACTGGGAGGAGAGCCACTTTCTGGGTAGTTAGGGGCGGAGTGAGCTGAATGTCCATTCACGGGGGAGCTTACATAATAGGGCATTACCTCTAGCCTCCACAGTCTATTTTACGAGATGGTTTCATTTAACAGCAGAGAACAGGGAAAGCTTAAAAGAGTTAAACATCTTGCCCAAGGCCACACAAAACTTTTAAGTAGCCACCTTGAACCCAGGACCTCCTGTCTCCAAATCTTTATTTTTTTTTCCTTTTTTTTTTTTTTCCGGCACTGGGGCTGGAACCCAGGGGCATTCTACTTCCGAGCTACACCTCCACCCCTATATTTATTTATTTATTTATTTATTTATTTATTTATTTATTTATTTATTTATTGGTGGTACTGGGGGTGGAACCCAGTGGCTTTCTACCTCCGGGCTATACTCCCAGACCTTTTTAATGTTTTATTTGGAAACAGGGTCTCACTAAATAGCTGAGGCTGGCTTCGAACCTTTGTGATCCTACTGTCTCAGCCCCCCAAGCAAGGAGATTACAAGCGTGCGCCACCACGCCCGGCTTATTTTATTCTTTACTTCGAAACAGAGACTCACTAAATTGCAGAGGGCCTCGCTAAGTAGCTGGGGCTGTCTGCAAACCGCGATCCTCCTCTGTCAGCCTCCCGAATGCTGGGTTTACAAGCGTGCGCCACCACGCCTGGCTTTCCCCCCAAATCTTCCTTCACCCCACTCTCTCTCATCCCAAGCCTCTCCACCTGGAAAAGTCATTCAAACCACACACGGAGGGGCCAGGCTCCTGGCTGTACTGTGTAAACAAGGGCGGCTGGGGCGCCTTAGGGGATGCATTCATCGACCTTGGCATTCCCAGGATGCTTTTCCTGGAGCGCAGGGACCATCCCCGCCCCTTGACTTGGAGCTGGGAGCAGACAGGGTTGAGGATGGGGGCTGGGGGACCTCTCTCCCGCAAATAGCTGCTTCCAGCGCCCCTCCCGAAACCGTGGGTTCTCCGAGGCGGCCGGCAGGCGGAGCCCACACTCCAGCACCGACTCGACCCTCGGCTGCGCCTGGAACTGGGAGCGCAGAGGGAGGCGCGGGGCGCCACGCGCAGGCGCGGGAAGGGCCGGGCTCGCTCGCGCACCCTGCAGAGGGATGCTCACGCGCGGGGGCTGCGAGTGAGGGTGTGTAGTGTAGACGGGAGGGCACCCTGGCACCTACCGGCCGCACCCGGCACCCAGGCTGGTGCCCCGAGAAGGGTGGAGCCTTTGTGGAGCCTGGAGGGGGGAAGAGGAGGGGACCTGGGGTTGCGGAGGGGCTGTTCATTCCCTGCTCCCCTACCCCCTTGGACCGCCGGGTGTCAGGTGCCAGTCTCATGTCACAGCTAATTTAATTTCACTTCTAAATGGCATCACACGGGGCACCAAGGCGGCAGCGAGTCGTCTTGAGGTACCACCCAGGACCCTTGGGAGCCGAAAGCAGGTCATAATCGGCCTGGGATTTCGGCAGCTGCAGGCACAAGCGGGGGGGGGGGGGGGGGCGAGGCCCTGGGAGAGGCGCTGTGCACAAAGGCAGAGCCAAGCAAGCGCCTTGACAGGTGCCAGGTGCCCGACGCCATCTCAGTTAATCCTCGCAGAGCCCGTGAGGTCATTGCTATTATTAACCCCGTGAGGACATCGAGGCCGAAAGGGAGTCCAAGGTGAACGTAGTCGCTACCGTTCAAACTCATTTGAACCCAGGATTGTCTGATGCCTGGTACATTATTTCTTTTTTCTTTTTCTTTTTTTCTTTTTTGTTGGTGTATTGGGGATGGAACTCAAGGGCATTGTATCTCCCACCTACACGCTGGCCCATTTATTTTTACTTACTTATTTATGGTACTGGGGATGGAACCAGGAGCATTCTACCTTCCCACACCCCCATTCTTAGTTTATTCTTTATTTTTAAACAGAAGCTCACTATGTTTTGGAGAGCCTCACTAACTTGCTGAGGCTAGCCATGAACCCTCAATCCTCCTGCCTCATCCTCCCAAGTCCTGGGATTACAAGCGTGTGCCACCATGCCTGGTTTTTTAATTTTTATTTTGAAACATGGTCTCGCTCGGTTGATGAGTCTCACTACTTGCTGAGATTGACCTCAAACCTGTGACCCTCTTGTCTGGGCCTCCCAAGTACTAAATGGCTAAATCACACCTGGCTACACTGCCTCTTAAAGGTAAACTTCTCTAGAGACCATTTAAACTGAGCCCAGTGTGCACAAATACATAGCATGTTTGCAGCTGTTACCATGGAGATAGCAACATAGGCACCCGCCACAAACACATATGCAAACCGCATCAGCCCAGCAGTACTCAGCCCTCTCCCTTGAATGTGGACCAACCCCAGCTTCGTGGGGAGCCGAGGCTCACACAGGAATGTCCTGTTTGTGTTTATAAAGCCCTGACCCTACTGCATAGAGGAGCACAGCTTTCCCACCCTCCCCGAAGGGAAAGTCCTCTCTGCCGGGTTGCTGAGAGGTTCCAGCCAGGGGCGAGTGGAAGGTCCAGCAGACGCCTACCTTCACCTGGACGGCACACTCACACGGAGGCGCAGACCAGGTGCGCAGCAAAGACGCACAGGGCACCAGGCGCCCCAGACCCGGTGGGCGTGTGTGCACGTGCCTCCATTCTCGGGCTCATACCAAAGGGCCCGGGCACAGCTGTCTAAGAACAAAGGAGCCACAATGTCACCGAGGCCCGCACGACCCGGCCCTGACCCCCGAGGGGCCTGGCCATTTCTGCACCCAAGATTGGTGCCAGCCGCCACCCACTCTGGAATGTCACTGGATGGGGCTCTGAGTTGGAATCCCCTCGGTCGCCCTCCTCTGCAGGCTGTTTTGTTTGTCTGTTTGTTTCCAGGTTCCGTGGGGCTGCACCCTATTTGGCCCTTTTCCAGCCAGCTAAGATGGAGTGCCAGGCCCATGCAGTGATGTCACCTCTCCCCCACCCAAGCAGCCTGGGGAAGGGGTGTCGCGGGCAGGAGCAGTTTGATTAAAAAAAAAAGTCTGTGGGCTGAAGGGTTTGTTGTTGCTGCTGTTTTATTTATTTATTTATTTATTTATTTATTTATTATTTTTGTAGTACTGAGGATGGAACCCAGGAGCATTTTATCTCCGAGATACACCCTCAGCATTATTATTATTATTATTATTATTATTATTATTATTATTATTATTATTATACTGGGAGTAGAACCCAGGGACTTTCTACCTCTGGGCTACACTCCCAGACCTATTTTATACTTTATTGGAAACAGGGTCTCACTAAGTTGCTGAGAGCCTCACTAAATAGCTGAGGCTGGCTTCGAAACTGTGCGATCCTCCTGTCTCAGCCTCGCAAGTACGGGGATTACAAGCATGCGCCACCATGCCCGGCTATTTTTTTTTTTCTTCTTAATTTTGAAACAGGATCTCACTGAGTTGCAGAGGGCCTCACTAAGGAGCTGAGGCTGTCCACGAACCGCAATCCTTCTTTCTCATCCTCTGAATGCTGGGATCACAAGTGTGCCCACCACGCCCGGCGTGCTGAAGATTTTAAATGAACCTGGAGGCCAGAGGGGCTTAGCACTCAGCAGCTGCCCCTAAGGTGCTGAGGCTGAGCAGGATTCAGGTCTGG
Source organism: Muscardinus avellanarius (assembly GCF_963383645.1). Lineage (NCBI taxonomy): Eukaryota > Metazoa > Chordata > Mammalia > Rodentia > Gliridae > Muscardinus > Muscardinus avellanarius. The sequence goes on along the minus strand of NC_137788.1, from coordinate 110,862,890 downwards.
AGAGGGGACAGCCCACAGCAGGTCTGTCTATAAGTGAGACAAGAAGAAATAGGCGCAGAGAAGTTATGTAACTTTCCCAAGGCCACAATGCTAGCAAATGTTAGTACTCAGCCCCTCGTGGTGGCCCAGAGCCCTAGCCCCAAGGACTCAGGAGGCTGAGGTGGGAAGATCCCAAGTTCAAGGCCAGCCTCAGCAACTTAGTAAGGCCCTGTCTCAAAGTAAAAAGGATGGGGATACAACTCAGCGGCAGAGCTCCCTTCCATCCCTAGTAACCCCACACGTACATGCGTAATGGTGGCACCAGATGTACAGGATTTGCATTTTCTGAATATTCTCCCTCCTGTTTTCCTAACCTATACGCATTTATTTATATAGGCATGTGCACGCACACACACATTTTTGGTGTCTATACAACCTTTTGAAACCGCTTTGTTTTTTCTCTAATGTAGCTGTAGCTTCTAGTGTTACGGATTGAGAGAATATGGTTTGGGGAAACTGTTCCCCGGGAACCCCTGCTAGGTCCCGGACACACTTTCCCCCAACCCATAACAAAAACCCAAAACGACCAAAAACAGAAAACTACCGCGGGTTCTTGTCCTAAGCTAAGAATAAATATGCATAGCTTGGACAGTTGCTGAAGATTTAAAGAAGTTTATTAGAAAGATAGAAATACAGAAAATAGAAATACAGCTCCACCAGACTGGCATGGAGGGGTGACTCGAAATGAATACACTAAAGGGATTACACGTGGACTCGGCCTTTTATACCCATGACTTCCATCTTGTTTGCGTGACTCTGACGTTGTGAACGTCCCTGTAAGGTACCTCCCCTTAACCCTGAAAGGTACCTCCCCCAGCAAGGTGTGGCAAGGTCAAACCCGGCTCCATCCTCCCTAGATCATCCTGTAGATCTGTCTTTAGATAAAAGCCTAGCTCTCCTCTCTTAAGATCTGTCTTTTGGTAGAGAAAGGCCTAGTTCTCCTCTCCTATGGACTGGTTAATTACTTTGAGCTAGGTAAATTTTCATTGGAATAGCTGCCTGTTTTTAGGCAGAAATCAAGTCCTTTCTTTACCCATGGTCTGCCGCCATTTTGACACAACTATTTTGAAATATACCAATTATTTTCTTTTGAAATATATTAATAATCAGAGCTTTCACAAATCTTCCTGGGCCATTCCAATACTGGTACATCTAGCACATAGTGGGTATTCAGTAAGTATTTTGTTAAACCAGGCATGGCAGTGCACGCCTGTAATCCCGGTACTTGGGAGGCTGAGACAGGAAGTTCGCAGGTTCCAGGACAGCCTCAGCAAGTAGTGAGACTCTTATCAACCTAGGGAGATCCTGTTTCAAAATAAAAGTAAAAATGGGGCTGGGAATGTAACTCAGAGGTATAATGCCCCTGGGTTCCATCCCCAGTAGCACAGAAAAATAAATAAATAAATAAATAGGGTTGGGGGTGTAGCTCAGAGATAAAATGTCCCTGGGTTTAATCCCTCATACCACCAAATATCAATATGAATAAATATACATGTATACATATATGCAGATATTTCGATGCATGCATGCCTGGGACAAGAGGAAAATGGAAAGCTTGTGTGTGCTTGAAGGAGGGGCAGGGAGGGGCGGAGGGGACTTCTTACATACACTTAAACTTCTACTTTTGTTTTTGTTTGTTTTTTGTGGTGCTGGGGATGGACCCCAGGGGCTTTCTATCTCCGGGCTATACTCCCGGACCTATTTTATATTTTTACTTGTAAACTGGGTCTCACTAAGTTGCTGAAAGCCTCACGAAGTAGCTGAGGCTGGCTTCCAACCTGCGTGATCCTCCTGTCTCAGCCTCCCAAATCCTGGGATTACAATGGTGCACCATCACGCCCGGCTGAAACTCTGCTTTGAATAATGTTGAAGCTAACTCCGGATCCCTTCAAGAGCTCCGGCCTGACCTGGTTCTAGGAGGTGGAAGAGGCCCTCCACCCTCCCTCCAATCAGAATGGAGGGTGGGGCAGGAGGGGCCCCCCAGCTGGCCAGCCTGGGCACGGCCCTCCCTGCCCCTCTCCTGGTCCACCTGGGCCCTGCAGGACCCCGGCACCCCTCGGCTCTTCTGGCTGAAGAATGGACAGTTCCTTTTATCCCTGTTCCAAATGAAACAAGTGTGGAATTTTTCCAAAGGCTATTAGGAAAGTGAGCGGAGAACAAAGCCAGAAATAAAGATTGCAAAAACAAAGAAACAGATGGCGCCGTGGGGCGAACGAGGGGCCCTGGGAGGGAGCAGCGAACCCATGCCACAGGGATGCCGGGAGGATGGCGTCTCCCACGCCATCTTGGCCCTAAGCTTCCCAAGGCCGCTGTGAGCTCTCCTTGGCTCTGCCCCCAAGCCCGTGCCTCGCACAGGTGCCTGGCAAGGACGAGTTTGCAGAGTGGCAGCAAAGGCAGGGAGGGGTGACCCAAGAGGGAATCAGGCTCTTTTCTCCTGGCCTCTATAGGGCCTCCGCAGTGGGCACAGCTCCCCCCTGAACGCGGCCACCAGCACTGGACAGTTTCTTCTATTTCGGGACCTGAACTTTCTGTCCCTTGAAAAAAGAACTGAAAGCCGGGCACGGTGGCGCACACTTGTCATCCCAGCATTCGGGAGGCTGAGACAGGAGGATCGTGGTGTGAGTACAGTCTCAGCTACTTAGTGAGGCCCTTTGCAACTCAGTGAGACTGTTTTGAAATAAAAAAATAGGGCTAGGGGTGTAGCTCGGAGGTAGAATGTCCCTGGGTTCATCCCCAGTACCAAAAAAAGAGAAAGAAAGAAAGAAAGAAAGAAAGAAAGAAAGAAAGAAAGAAAGAAAGAAAGAAAGAAAGAAAGAGAGGACAGAGGCCCATTTTCTGGGCGGCCACGGAAGGGCTGAGCTCTGTCCTCAGGGAAGGGAAGGTGCTGGATAGCAGATCCAGCTGAACAAAGAAAGTGAGCCGCGAAGGTCAGGACCCTGGAAATCCAGGGCAGGAAATAACGGCTAATATTCCGTGACCGCCGCGTGTGCGGGCAACCCAGCGGCGGAACCCAGCGGCATTCTACCTCTGATCTACACCCTTTGTGTTTTGTTTTTTATTTTGAAACGAGTCCTCTCTAAGTTGCTAAGAATCTCACTAAATTGCTGAGGCTGGCCTCTAACCTGTGATTCTGCTGTTTCAGCCTCCCAAGTACTGGGATCACAGGTGTGTGCCACCGAGTCCAGCTTCACTGAGCTTTTAATTTTTATTTTATTTGTGTGTGTATGTGGGGTACTGAGGCTAGAACCCAGGAGCAGGCTACCTCCGAGCCATACCCCCAGGCCTATTATTTATTTATTTATTTATTTATTTATTTTGGTGGTACTGGGGTTCCTGGAAGCCCTTCTACATCCGGGCTACACTCCCAGACCTATTTTTCATATTTTTATTTGAAAACAGGGTTTCTTAAGGCAGCACAGCTGGCTTCGAACCTGTGAGATCCTGTCTCCTGTCTCCACCTCCCAAGCGCGTGATTACAAGCGTGCACCACCACGCCCGGCCATTCTTTTATTTTGAAACAGGGCCTCCCTGAGTTGCAAAGGGCCTCACTAAGTTGCTGAGGCTGGCCGCGAACCGCGATCCTCCTGTCTCAGCCTCCCAAGCACTGGGATGACAAGCGTGCACCACCGCACCCAGCTCAGAAGCATTTTGAAGCTCAGCCACAGCCCTGTAAGAGAGAACTAGGAAGGAGAGTTTCCAGGAAGCTGAAAACTTCTGGCTGAAAACTTCTGTCCAATCAGGCTTTCTCTCCAGGCAGCACAAAGTGGCCACCCTGTTGCTGCTCTATAGCTCGGTGGTTCAGATCCTGTGGAGGAGAAGGAGCTGGTGTGGAGAATGACAAGGTCCAAGTGGGGTGTGGGGAATCCAGGAGAGCAGAAGGGACCCTCAGAGGGGCAGGAGGAGCTCGCTGAGAGCTGGTATGGAAAATCCCAGTCCTACACTACATGCCCCTGGAGAAAGTGACCTACAGACAGAATAAACTGAAAATTAGGGGGTGGCGCGGCCCACCAATCAGGATCTCAGATGCAGAAAGTAATGCTTCTTTGTCCCCAGAGAGGTTAAAAAACAAAATCATGAGGCTGCGATTTCGGAATCAGCAGGCATCGTGGACTCACCAGCTGTATACACGTTTCTCTAGCCTTGGTTTCACCCACGTCTAAATCATCTCTAAGATGAGAATTATCATAGTCCCGACCTTGCTGTTTCCTGAAGACGGCTGTGAAGAAAAATTATGATCCAAGCTGGAGCCCAGGGGTAGAATGGGCTAGGAGTCAAGAGATCCTTCTAACTGGCTCGCCCACCCCAGCTCCAGTCTTCTTTTGACTGGGGATGGAACCCTGGGACATTCTACCTCTGAGCTACACCCCCAGCCCTATTTTATTTTATTTTTTAAATTCAGAAACAGGGTCTCACTAAGTAGCTGAGGCTGGCTGCAAACCTGCGATCCTCCTGCCTCAGCCTCCCAAGTACTGGGATTACAGGTGTGTACCACCACGCCCGGCTTCCTAAATTTGATTCCTAAACTTGACCTGCTAAGAAAATGGTTTCCTAAAAAAAAAAAAAAAAAAAAAAATGACTAGCTTTTAATTTCCCTTTGGCATTTGAAATGTGAGTGTGTGTGTGTGTGTGTGTGTGTGTGTGTTGCCCCTTAAATATGTACCCTCTTGCCGGGCATGGTGGCACACACTTGTAATCCCAGCATTCGGGAGGCTGAGACAGGAGGATCATAGGTTCGAAGCCAGCCTCAGCTACTTAGGCCCTCTGCAACTCAGTGAAACCCTGTTTCAAAATAAAGAATAAAAAATAGGGCTGGGGGTGTAGCTTGGAGATAGAATGCCTCTGGCTTTTGTCCCTAGCACACCTCTCTCTCTCTCTCTCTCTCTCTCTCTCTCTCTCTCTCTCACACACACACACACACACACACACACACACACACACACACACACTGTCCCCTCTCCCAGCTCCTTCTGCTGTCTTGGGTAGTGCTCTTTGGCTCTCCATCTTGCAGACCTTTCTTCTTCTGTTGCTCACGGTGTTTTCCAAGACCCTTGGCCCTTGGTCTGGGCTCCTCACTCTCAGCCTCCGGCCTCCTCTTCTGGCCCAGGGGCTACCTGCAGGCAGGTGACTTCCGCCACCCACGCGCTCTCTGATCTCCAGTCCCCATGTCTGTTATGACTGATTATCTTCACATGGAGTCTCAAAAAAAAAAAAATTTTTTTTTTTTTTGCAGTACTGAGGATGGAACCCAGGGGCATTCTACCTCCAAGCTACACCCCCAGCCCTATTTTTTATTCTTTATTTGGAAACAGGGTCTCGCTGAGTTGCAAAGGGCCTCGCTAAGTAGCTGAGGCTGTCTCTGAACCGCGATCCTCCTGTCTCAGCCTCTAGAGTGCTGGGATTACAACTGTGTACCACGACGCCTGGCTTGGAGCCCTCAAACTTAACACGCCCCAAACCACACTTAAGGCTTCTCTCCCAACATCCTTTCTTCCCAGCCTGAGTTAACTTTACCCCCAATCACTTACTCCTTCTTCCTTTACCCTGACACTGAGTCGGTTAGCAACCAAACCCTGAAATTCTGCCTCCCCAAATCCTCCCTACCCATTCCTGTCTCCTTGGTCCAGCCAGCCTCAGCATCTGTAGCCCCGCCTATCTCTGCCCTCCAGCCTGACCGCGTCCACGCACACACCCTGCGAACAGAGGAGCCCTCCCGGCACGCAGTTCCAATGAGATCACTCCCCTGCTCAAATACTTTAAATGGCCCCGGATTGTTTGTAGCGATGTTTCTCAATCTTGCCTGGTGGTGGTTAAAAAAAAAAATATATACCGACTCCCACTGCCCGCCCCCACCCTCATGAATCAGAATCGCGAAGAGCCGCGCCTGCTGTTAGGTATTTTTAACAAGCATCCAGGTGACTCCTGTCATCAGTCTTTTAGGAAACACAAGCATTTCTTTATTTCATTTCTGGTACTGGGGATTGAACCCAGGGCATTCTCTGGGCTACACTCCTATTTTTTTGTTCTTGTTTTGTTTTGGTACTGGGGATGAAATTCAGGGCCATTCTACCTCTGAATTACACCCCCAGCCCTATTTTTTACTCTTTATTTTGAAACAGGGTCTGAGTTGTAAAGGGCCTCACTAAGTACAGGAGGCTGTCTGAGAACCGTGATCCTCCTGTCTCAGCCTCCCGAATGTTGGGATTACAAACGTGCGCCACCACGCCTGGCTGAGCTACACTCCTCAGCCTCGTTTTATTTTTATTTTGAAACAAGGTCTCTCTAGGTTGATGAAAAGTCTCTCTACTTGCTGAGGCTGTGCTCAAACCTGCGATCCTCCTGTCTCGGCCACCCAAGTACTGGGATTATAGGCGTGCGCCACCACACCTGGATAAACACAAGCAATTAAAACGATACTTGGAGCAGGTGTGGTGGCACGTGATTGTAATCCCAGCATTTGGGAGGCTGAGACAGGAGGATCACAGTTTGCAGAAGCCTCAGCTACTTAGTGAGGCCCTTTGCAACTCAGTGAGACCCTGTTTCAAAATAAAGAATAAAAAATAGGGCCGAGGGTGTGGTTCGGAGGTAGAATTCCCCTGGGTTCCATTCCCAGTACTGCAAAAATAAAATAAAATAAAATAAAATAAAGATACTTGGAACAGGTGTGGTGGCACACATCTATAATCCCAGTACGTGGGAGACCAAGACAGGAGGATCACAGGTTTGAGGGCAGCCTCAGCAAGTAGCAAAACTCTCATCAACCTCATTAGATCCTGTTTGAACATAAATTAAATAGGGCCAGGCGTGGTGGCGCACACTTGTAATCCCAGTACTTGGGAAGCTGCGACAGGAGGATCGTGCAGGTTCGAAGCCAGCCTCAGCTACTTAGTGAGGCACTTAGCAACTTAGTGAGACCCTGTTTCCAAATAAAATATAAAATAGGTCTGGGAGTGTAGTCCAGAGGTAGGAGGCTCCTGAGTTCCATCCCCAGTACCACAATAAATACATACATACATACATACATACATACATACATACAATAGGGCTGGGATTGTAGCTTGGAGGTAGAATGCCCCTGGGCTCAATCCCCAACCAACACATAAAATAATGATAGATGATAGATAGATAGATAGATAGATAGACAGACATCTAGATAGATGATTGATAGATATGTAGATAGATCAATAAATAGATGTAGATGGTAGCCGGGCGTGGTGGTGCATGCTTGTAATCCCAGGACTTGGGAGGCGGAGACAGGAGGATCGCGCAGGTTTGAAGCCAGCCTCAGCTACTTAGTGAGGCTCTCAGCAGCTAAAGCAACTTAGCTCTCATAAGCATCCACATGTCTGACAGACAGACAGATGGGTGGATGGATGAATAGATAGACATCTAGATAGAAGATAGATGATAGGTAGATATCTAGACAGATGATGATGATAGATAGATAGATAGTTGGGGATCTGGCATTGGGGGTCTTCCATGTAATGGCTCCGCCCGCGGGTGTGGCCAGCACAACTCTTTGTGCTGGGTGCAGCTGTGTGTCCTGTGCTCACACTGTCCCCGCCTGGTCCCTCTCTGACCAGGGGTGTCTTGTCTGTCCCGGCCCCACTACTCACTAGAATATAGCTTCCGCCATGAGACCGTCAGATCATGCGGCTGGGACGCAGCCTCCACTGCTGAGAGCCACCATCCCGCCGCGCAGTGGGTGCAGCCGGGGTGGCTGGCTCCGGCTGCGAGGTCCCCCGCTGTCGTCTCCCTTTAGCTTTTAGCGGGGACCAGGGACCCTTCTCTCCGCAGCATGGAGACGACTGTGCCCAGGCTGACGAGCTTTGGATCTCAGCTCCCTTTCTCGCCTTAGCTACTTAGATCTTGTGCCTTGGTTTCCTTATCTGAAAAAACAAAACAAAACAAAACAAAAAAAACCCAGAAGCAGGAGCGGTGGTGCTCACCTGTAATACTAAAAAGAGATGAAAAGGGCTGGGGCGTAGCTCAGAGGTAGAACATCCCTGGGTTCAATTCCCCAGCCCCTGTCTCTCTCTCTCTCTCTCTCTCTCTCTCTCTCTCTCTCTCTCTCTCTCTCTCTCTCTCTCTCTCTCTCTCTCTCACACACACACACACACACACACACACACACACACACACACACACACACACACGTTCCCAGAGCCAGCCCGAGGACGAAGACGAAGTTAAACACTGCACGCTGTCTTTGTCTGTTCCAGAGTCTGTGAAGTCCCAGACCAAGGCGCCAGCGGGTCCCACTTTCTGGTTGCTGATGGTCATCTCTGCTGATGGCAGAGAGGACACAAGCGGTGTCATGTGTCTTTTGTTTGTTTTTTTATTTGTTTTTGTGACTGGGGGAAGGATCCACTGGAGATTGAACCTGGGGACAGTCTACCTCTGAGCTCCGCACCAGCCCTTTAAAATTCTGGTTTTTTTTTTTTTGCAGGTCTGGGGATGGAACCCAGGGGGCATTCGACCTCCAAGCTACAGCCCCTGCCCTATTTTTTATTCTTTATTTTGAAACAGGGTCTCACTGAGTTGCAGAGGGCCTCACTAAGTAGCTGAGCTGCGAAGCACGATCCTCCTGTCTCAGCCTCCCGAATGCTGGGATTACAAGCGTGAGCCACCACACCTGGCTGGAGACCCTGTTTCAAATTTTAAAAATAGTGATAATAAAGGGGGGCTGGGATACAGCTTGGAGGTAGAATGTCCCTGAGTTCAATCCCTTGTACCACAAAAAAAAGAAGAAAAAGAAGAAAGAAAAGAAAAATGAAGGAAGGGAGGGAGGGAGGAAAGAAGGAAGGAAGGAAGAAGAAGAAGTTTGAGGAAATGGGGAGGGGTCTCCAAGGGCTAGGAGTTTATCCTGGGAACACGATAAAGGCACGGGAAGAAGAACGTGGTGACTAAATCAGGTAGCATTTTAAGCAAAAGGACCGTGAGCCTGTGGATTGCTGGCCCGGGTTTTTATCCTTTCTCCCGCACGCACACAGAATGCTGTATACAGTAGGTGCTCAGCAAGTGCCAGCCGAATGATGTAATCGCATCGGGAGGAGCAGGCGGCCGCGGGTCAAGTCCACAGCCTCCAAGGGCCGTGGTGGGGACATCCAGACAGGAGCCCGAGAGAACCCTGAGCTGTCAGAGAAACCGAGGCCCAGAGGAGGCCGAGCTGCGGGGCAGGTGCTTGCAGGCATCCTGTCCTAGCTGGACCTCCAGGACCCCAAAGGAGGCCGGGGGACAGATGGCGCTTTCTCCTGGGCCTTGCGGCGGCCTGGGGCTGGAGGAGGCCGAAGGAGGAAGCCTGCGAGCCAGGCCCCTTGACAGGGAGAGCGAGGCGGTACTTGGCCTGTGGCTGGGTCAGATCTCTGGCCAAAGCAAACCTGCCTGGGGACCTGGGGGCCCTCCCTCCCAGTCCAGATGGAATCAAAGGCAAACAGGAGCCCTGCAGGGCCCAGCTGTGACCCTTGCCCCCTGCGCAGCCGGGCCCCTTAACCCCATCCTCCCTGCAGCCCAACAAACTTTTCACAGCCCAGGGACTCTCTGGAAGCAGACCCACCTGTTATTTGCTCATTGGATACCAGACAAGAGATATCAGTTTCCCGGCTTCGTCCCAGCACTCCCCTCCCCCCAGACTCTGCCTCAACCCACAGCGGCTCAGTAAGGAATCATGGCAGTCTTCACCCAAGCCCAAGCCTTCCCCAGTTCCTATGCCAGGAGTTCAAGGGACACAGTTAGCTGGGTACGGTGGGGTGCACCTGAAATCCCAGAAGGCTGAGACAGGTGGATCGCAGGTTTAAGGCCAGCCTCAGCAACTTAGCAAGACCCTCTTTCCAATTTTTAAAAATTTTTAAATAACAATTTTTTTTTTTTGCAGTACTGGGGATGGAACCCAGGGGCATTCTACCTCTGAGCTACAACTCTAGCCCTATATTTTATTTTTTTGCAGAGGGCCTCATAAGTAGCTGAGGCTGGCCGCAAACCTGTGATCCTCCTGTCTCAGCCTCCCGAGTACTGGGATTACAAGCATGAGCCACCACGTGCGGTTAATAATCATTTTTTTGTAATTATTATTTTTAAAAGCCAGTCATAGTGGTGCACGCTTGTAATCCCAGCGCTTGGGAGGCTGAGACAGGAGGATCACACAGGTTCGAAGCCAGCCTCAGCTACTGAGTGAGGCTCTCAGCAACTTAGTGAGACCCTGTTTCCAAATAAAATATAAAATAGGTCTGGGAGTATAGACTGGAAGTAGAAGGGTTCCATTCCCAGTACCACCAAAAAATAAAAAATAAAAATAAAAAATAAAAAATATTATAGCCAGGCTAGGCGTGGTGGCACAAGCCTGTAATCCCAATACTGGAGAAGCTGAGACAGGAGGATCCCAGGTTCGAGGACAGCCTCCGGAACTTAGCAAGCCCCCCAGCCAAATAGCAAAACCTTGTCACATGAAAAATAAAAAGGGCTGGAGATGTCGCTGGGAGGTAAAATGCCCCTGGTTTCAATTCCCAGGCCCACCACACACACACACACACACACACACACACACACACATCTGGAGGAAAGATTAAAAATGACAGAATTAAAGAGACACGAAGGATGAGAATTTTTAGAATCTACTCTTTTTTTTTTTTTTTCAGTACTGGGGATGGAATCCAGGGGCATCTACCTCCGAGCTCCACCCCAGCCCTATTTTATTTATTTTTTATTTTTTTATTTTATTGCAGTACTGGAGATGGAACCCAGGGGCATTCTACCTCTGAGTGATACCCCCAGCCCTACTTTTTATTCTTTATTTTGAAACAGGGTCTCACTGAGTTGCAGAGGGCCTCACTAAGTAGCTGAGGCTGGCTGAGAACCGCAATCCTCCTGTCCCAGCCTCCCGGATGCTGGGATGACAAGCGTGCCCACCACGCCTGGCTTAGAATCTCCTTTTATAGAATGAAGAGAAGGATCTGGGAGAAAACAGAGGAACAGAGACAGAAAGAAAGCCCGGCAGCCATCAGCCCCTTTTGAGGTCTGGTGGGGAAGCAGGGCAGCCTCTCTGTGGCTCCCGCCCCGCCTTTGGGGGTCTGGGAAGGAAGGGGGCATGAAAAGCCACCTTTTTGTGGACACTAGGCCACCCCAAATTTCCTGAGTTCCCCCATAACTGTCCCACCAACATGGCCTCTGGTCACATGCAGAGAACTCCTGCCCATCCTCAGAAACCTGGCTGGGGCACAGGCCCGGAAGAAGAAAGGGGAAAGAGAGATTCAAAGAGTAAAAGAGACGGGTGGGGTGGCCGTCCAGCAGCTGGCAGCGCTGGCGGCTGGCGCAGGGTGCCAGAGCGCCCAGCTCCTCCTCCTCCTCCGCCCTCCCCAGCTCCTGCTCTTGAAACAACCTTCAAGCGGCGCAGGCCCCAGGAGGCCGGTCACTTAGGGAACAGCACTGTTTCTTGGAGACCTTGGGAGTCCATCTGCAGCCAGGGCCCTGCCGCCCCCGCGCGCTCGCTGTCCCCACCGCCCGGGCAGCCAGGGCACGGCGCTCCCACGCGTGGCATCCGAGCTGGGTGGACACGCAGAGCTTCCCTGGGGCGCACGGCTTTGGGAATGCCCCTTGGCACTTGCCCACTGCCCCAGACCACGCACAGGGCCCACACTCCAGTTCCCACTCTCCTTAGCCACAGGCGCCGGGCAAACACTCCTGCCTCTCCATGAGCCCCTCTTGCAGGCTCGCCCAACATGACTCCGCTCTGAATCTCTCTGTCTGTCTGTTTCTGTCTCTCACACACATACACACTTGCGTGCGTGCACGATCTCACATAATACACACACATACGCATTCCTACTTCCCAATTTCTCCCTTTCCCACCGAACTTTTTTGTAAAAAATTTATAAATGGAGCCAGTCGTGTTGCTGCACGCTTGTAATCCCAGCATTCGGGAGGCTGGGACAGGAGGATCGCAGGTTCGTGGCCAGCCTCAGCTACTTAGTGAGGCCCTCTGCAACTCAGTGAGACCCTGTTTTAAAATAAAGAATAATAAATAGGGCTGGGGGTGGAGCTCAGAGGTAGAATGCCCCTGGGTTCCAGCAACAAACACTAGGAATTGATCCAGGTGTGGCACGTGCTTGTCACCCCAGCATTTGGGAGGATTGTGGTTCGCAGACAGCCTCAGCTACTTAGTGAGGCTCTTTGCAACTCAGTGAGACCCTGTTTCAAAGAATAAAAAATAGGACTGAGGGTGTAGCTCGAAGGGAGAATGCCCCTGGGTTCCATCACCTATATCTCACACACACACACACACACACACATACACACACTGGGAATTGAATCCAGAGGCATTCTGCCTCTGAGCCACACACCCAGCCCTTTTTATTTTTTATTTTGAAGCAACATTTCAATAAGTTGTTGAGGCTGGCCTCTAACCTGGGATCCTTCCATCTCAGCCTCCCAAATCGTGGGAATCACAGGCCCATGGAACTGTCCCTGCTACTCTCACCAAATTCTTGGCTCAGGATTCTGCATTCTTTTTTATTTGTATTTCTTATTTATTTATTTTTTATGGTGCTTGGGGTGGAATTCAGGGGCCTTTCTACCTCTAGGCTATACTCCCAGCCCTATTTTGTATTCTTTGTTTTGTTTGTTTGTTTGTTTGTTTGTTTTTGGTGGTACTGGAGGTAAAACCCAGAGGCTTTCTACCTCCGGGCTGTACTCCCAGACCTATTTTATATTTTATTTGGAAACAGAGTCTCATTAAGTTGCTGAGAGCCTCACTAAGTAGCTGAGGCTGGCTTCAAACCTGCGCGATCCTCCTGTCTCAGCCTCCCAAGCGCTGGGATTACAAGCGTGCGCCACCACGCCCGGCTTATTCTTTATTTTGAAACAGGGTCTCACTTAGTTGCGCAGGGCCTCACTAAGTAGCTCAGCCTGTCCGCGAACTGTGATCCTCCTGTCTCAGCCTCCCATGTACTGGGATGACAAGTGTGCCCACCATGTCCGGCTAGGGTCTCCCCTTTCTACCCCATGTCAACCCCGTTCTGGCACCTGCTCCCCCGTGCAGCTCCCCCACCTTCCTACCTCCTGCTTCAGAGTCTTCCAGACCCTCCTCCCCTCCTCTCATGGGTCCGGGCTTGATCCAAATAGTCACCGCTGAATTCACAGGAGCAAGCACTAGCTCAAAGGCCCAGTGTCCGCACCTGTCGGAGCCCAAGGCTCCCTTCTCAGCTCCCCAGCAGGTGGTCAGAGAGGCTTGGGTGAGAACAGCCAGGGCCGGTGCTCTGTCCACCCATCCTGCGTGACCCTCAGGGCCTTGGGGCTGTGCTCTGAGCCAGGCACAGGGCATGGCAGGAGCCCCGGCCGGCTGTTGGGGCAGACACAGCGCCAAAGCTTCCGGCATTGAGCTTGTCCACGGGGGCCAGAGCCAGCCAGGGCTCAGGCAGGACGGGACAGCGCAGGGGACCCGCGCAGGAGAAAGGCAGGGGGTACAAAAGGCCAGAGTCCAGTGCTGGCCCCAGTAGACCTTCCGGTACTGGGACTGGTCTCCTATCTTACTGGGTTCTGGGAAGGCCAGGCTGCAGATGACCCAGGAATGAATTCATTCTTTCTTTCTTTCTTTCTTTCTTTCTTTCTTTCTTTCTTTCTTTCTTTCTTTCTTTTCACTACTGGGGATGGAACCCATAGGCATTTTACCTCCAAGGTACACCTTCAGCCCTATTTTATTCATTCATTTTTTATTTATTATTATTTTTGTGGTACTGGGAATGGAACCCAGGGGCATTCTACCTCTGAGCAATACCCCCAGTCCTATTTTATTTATTATTATTATTTTATTATTATTTATTATTATTATTATTATGTGGTTCTAGGGATGGAACCCAGGGGCATTCTACCTCTGAGCTACACCCCCCCAGTCCTATATTATTATTATTATTATTATTATTATTACTATTACTATTAGGTACTAGAAATGGAACCCAAGGGCATTCTACCTCTGAGCTACACCCCCCAGTCCTATTTTATTATTATTATTTATTATTATTATTATTATTATTATTATTACTATTAGGTACTAGAAATGGAACCCAAGGGCATTCTACCTCTGAGCTACACCCCCAGTCCTATTATTTACTTACTTATTTATTTATTTTTGGTACTGGGGATGGAACCCAGGAACATTTTACCTCCAAGTTACAACCTCAACTCTATTTTTTATTCTTTATTTTGTTTTGTTTTGGTTTTTTGTTTTGTTTTTTTTGGGTTTTTTGGTGGCACTGGGGGTGGAACCCAGGGACTTTCTACCTTCGGGCTATACTCCCAGACCTATTTTATATTTTATTTGGAAACAGGGTCTCACTAAGTTGCTGAGAGCCTCACTAAGTAGCAGAGGCTGGCTTCAAACCTGTGCGATCCTCCTGTCTCAGCCTCCCGAGCACTGGGATTACAGGCATGTGCCACCACCAGATTTTTATTCTTTATTTTGAAACAGGGTCTCCCTGAGTTGCAGAGGGCCTCACTAAGTAGCTGAGGCTGTCCTTGAACCTACGCGATCCTCCTGTCTCAGCCTCCCAAAGACTGGGATTACAAGTGTGCACTTCTGGGCCCAGCTATTTTTTATGTTTTTTTTTTTTTGTTTTTTTTTTAAACAGGGTCTCACTGAGTTGCAAGGGGCCTCACTCAGTAGCTGAGGCTGTCTGTGAACCTCAATCCTCCTGTCTCAGCCTCCGAATGTTGGGATCACAAGTGTCCACCACCACGCCCGGCTCATGACCCAGGAATTCTAACCCAGGAACCTGACACACAGGTACGCTGAACCCCAAGGCATCCTGGCACACACCCCTAGCCTCAGAGCAGGGCTCGGCAGAAACTCCCCAAGGTGGTCCCTGCTGGGGTTGACCCTCTAGCCTTCCTGCTGCCTCTTGAGATGCAAGCCCTGTTCATCCTCAGCACAGCGGCTGGACCTGCTCCCCTCCTGTTCCCGCCTGTTGTGCCCAGGCCCCGATCCAAGGTCTGCATCTGCCGAGTCCAGTCCACCCACCCTCTGGCCTGGCCTGTAACCCAGCACAGGAAGGAGGGGGTGACCTCCGGGTGGACAGATGGACAGGATCCCGGGTGGGCCAGTCTCCAGCGCAGGCCCAGGGAGGGGGGCCGCTTATTCAGGGAATTCAGAGGTGAGCCCTGTGCCCAGAAAGTGGATTTGCTGGGGGGTGGGGGGAGAGACTGGTAATGCCCCTGCAGTGAGTTCCCTTTGGGGCGAGAGGGGGACCAGCCCAGGCAGCGGGCCCCCCAGGCCAAAGCCGCACCCTTCCCCCTCCCCTTTTTTGGGCCGGCTGAATCTGGCCTCGGTCCATCTCTGCCCAGCAAAGTGGGGACACTCCAGGGGACTGCTGTCTTCTGCGCCCAGGAGAGGGTGGGGGAGGGGTTCTTCTCTCTCAGGGCCCTTTGGGTCCCCTGCCCCTCTTACTTTAAGCAGCAACACCCCTTCTCTAACTGGCTCCTTTCCGGTTTTTAGCTGGTGATAGACGAATTTTCCAGCCCAAGAGTGATGAAGCCCGCTAACCCAGGCGCCTCCTCCGCTCCTTCCGTGCCTCTGCACAGGAGCCTCTCTCCTGTATAAATTCCATTCTGCCTGCTGCAGATGTGCCTCCGGACCTGCTCTGCACACACATTTATTTACTTACTGATTGACTGACTGACTGACTGACTGACTGACTGACTGATTGATTGCGGTACTGGGTATTGAACCCAGAGGTATTCTGCCTTCAAGCTACACCTCCAGGCGCCCATTTTATTTATTTATTTATTTATTTATTTATTTATTTATACTTATTTATTTTTTTGGTGGTACTGGGGATGGAACCCAGGAGCGTTTTCTTCCTCCAGGCTACACTCCTAAACCTATTTTATACTTTATTTGGAAACAGGGTCTAAGTTGCTGAGAGCCTCACTCAGTAGCTGAGGCTGGCTTCGAACCTGTGCGATCCTCCTGTCTCAGCCTCCCAAGCTCTGAGATCACAAGCATGCACCACCACGCCTGGCTTAGTTTTTTATTTGTTTGCGGTACTGGGGATGGAACCCACAGGCATTCTACCTCTGCGCGACACCCAGCTCTGTTTTATTTTATTTACTTTTTTTTTTTTTTTTTTTTGGCAGTACTGGGGTTGGAACCCTGGGGCATTCTACCCCTGAGATACACCCTCAGCCTTGTTTTTGATTCTTTATTTTGAAACAGGGTCTCACTGAGTTGCAAAGGGCCTCACTAAGTAGCCGAGGCTGGCCACGAACCACGATCCTCCCGTCCCCAGCCTCCCGAATGCTAGGATTACAAGCGTGCGCCACCACGGCCGCCCTGCTTATTTTTATTTTGAAATGGGGCTGTGTTAGGTTGATAGCATCTCAGTACCGGCTCAGGCTGGTCTCCAACCAGTGATCCTCCTGTCTCAGCCTCCCTCCCGAGTACTGGATTACAGGTGTGGCCTAGCACAGCAATCTGCTCTGGCAGCAAAGTCTGAGGGCCTCCCAGAAACCCTCCCCTCCTCCAGTGCCTCCGGAGGCCCTTGCCAACGTCAGACCTAGATCAGCCCAGGACTCTTCAGCAGCAGAGGAGAGTGGGCGAAACAGGAGTGTCATGGGCTGCCCGCTGCATTGGGCCAGGCTGCTTTCCTGGTCCCTCAGACTCCCACTGTCCCCACCTGCCCTCTAGCCCCAGAGTCTTGGTGTTTTTTTTTTTTTTTTTAATTTTTATTGCTGCGTTGTGGTCATACATCTTAATGGGGCCAGAGTCTTGTTTGTTGTGAAAAACTGGTTTCAGAGGTCATGTGGGGGCGAAGGGTTGGGGGACCCTCTCCTCCTCCATCTTCAGTCTTCCAACTGCTTCTTGAGGCCCTCTGGCTCCCCCAAGACCTGAGAGGGGCCCCAGTGCTGGCCCACCTTGGGTTTCAATGTCCAGGGGGCCCATGGTAGAGGGACAGGCTTTTGCTTCTTTTCCTGAGAATTTGCAGGTAGACCCAGTAGACTTGCGGTCTGCTTTTACCTTAGCTCGAACTGCTGAATTCCTCTGAGGCTCAGTCTTCCCATCTGAAAAGTAGGAGTGAGCCGAGCGTGGTGGTGCACACTTGTCATCCCAGCAATTCGGGAGGCCGAGACAGGAGGATCGGGGTTCGCGGACATCCTCAGCTACTTGTGAGGCCCTTTGAACTCAGTGAGACCCTGTTTCAAAATAAAACATAAAAAGCAAGGCTGGGGGTGTCGCTCCGAGGTAGAATGCCCCTGGGTTCCATCCCCAGTACCGCAAAAAATAAAAATTGGAAAAGCAGGGAGTGTTGGAGCGCACGGCCTCGGCGAGGCATCTGGGGATCCTGAGCTGCCTGCTCCCAGAGGGATGTGTGCCCCAATTCCCCTCCATCCCTCCCTCAGGCAGGGTGGGGGGGTGGAGGCCACAGGGGGACAGAACGGACCATCAACAGGGCCAGTTGCTCAAGGGGCGGGAGGGGAGGAGCCCTCCGGGATCCAGTTTCAACAAACGTTTCTTTTCCGAGGAGGGAAGGCGGGGGCGAGGGGGAGAGGGACCTATTTAAAGCTACCCGGTCTCTCCGGCTGTCTCTGCCTGTCTGCCAGGGTCTCCAGCCGCCCCAGACCGCAGGCAGGCAGCGTGGGCGTGGGTTCCTGTGGTCACCTCCCCAGCCTAGGTCCCCTCAGCCTCTCTGCCCCAAGATGGGTCGCGGGGTGAGTATCCAGGAGGAGGGTGAAGGGGGACAGAGAAGGGTGGCTTGGGACTGGAGCCTGGAGGGAGGGAAACACTTGGAACTAACAATCCCCCGCCGGGACCCCGGCACGCTCCTCCTCCGCTCTAACTGTCCTACCCCCTTCTTCTCAGGACTCCCCAAGTCCACCCTGCTCCCCTCCAGCTCCCCAGCACTCCCTACAAGGCTGTGCACCCTCCCCCAGGGCCAGGGGCTCCTCTCCACATCTGGCCTCCAGCTGAAGGGGCCTTTGGCTCATCCAACCTCCCCGCCCGCCTCTCCTACCCCCCAAAAATATCCTCTCCTCTGGGAGTCCCAGCCTGAGAGGACAGGGCAGCAACGGCAGAGCGCCCAGCTCTCAGAATCCCAAGCAGAGAGACACCAGCTCCAGGGACAGCGGGGACAGCGGGGAGGGGCTGGGAGGAAGGGGGACCTGCCCCCCAGCCCCCACCCAACACCCCTCCGGATGTCCCCAGCAGCACTGTCCCGGGCTCCGGGCCACGGGCTTTGAGGACTTTCCCAAACGCTGGCGAGAGCTGCCCGCTCCAGTCCAGCCATGCTCATGGCATCCAGCAGCCAGGCTCTGCCAAGGGGAAGATTAAGACCACGTCAGGGCGGCGGGGCAGGCGGGGACACGGCTTGGAATTCTTGGAAATGAAATTCCCATATGGCGAAAAGTGACCCAATCCCTTCAATACTGTGCCTGGCCGCTTGCCTTCTGTGGCAAGGTGGCCAGAGAGCGTGGAGGGTGACGGGAGAGGGCGGCCGGCCGGCCCGGGCTGGAGAGGAGTCTGCACAAGGGCGCGGGATTGCAGGGTTGAACAGCTGGGAAAAGTCTGAGCCCGGACACCAGGGTTCCTGGCCAGGGCGGGAGCTAGAAATAGAAAGTGTGCGCACGAGTGTGTGTGTGTGTGTGTGTGTGTGTGTGTGTGTGTGTGTCCATGACCACGTGTTCCCCACGGGCTGGAATCGCCACAGATATTGGGAGTGAGCACCTGTCTTTACGTCTCAGCAGGTGCACCCACAAATGTGCAGGTCCTTGGGCTGTGCGGGGCGTGGGTGTCACCCTGGGGTGTGCTGAGGGTCTGCCAGGTGGGGTCCCACAGAGGGCGAGGTCAGAACTAGGGCTCTTCAGCTACACTTTGACATCTCTTACTCCCCAAGCAGACGGAGCCCCCAGCTGAGGTGCAGAGTCTCTAGGAGAGGCCTGCACCTTCTGCCCAAGTGGGCAGGT
Organism: Muscardinus avellanarius; assembly: GCF_963383645.1. Lineage (NCBI taxonomy): Eukaryota > Metazoa > Chordata > Mammalia > Rodentia > Gliridae > Muscardinus > Muscardinus avellanarius. The sequence continues at coordinate 110,843,909 of NC_137788.1, read as the reverse complement.
GGTTGGGGTGCAGTGGTGCACACCTGTAATCCCAGTACTTGGGAGGTTGAGACAGGAGGATCACAGGTTCAAAGACAGCCTCAGCAACATGGCCAGACTCCTAGCAATCTAGCAAGAGACCCTCTTTTTTTTCAGTGCTAGGGATGGAACCAGGGGCATTCTACCTCCGAGCTCTACCCCCAGCCCTGCTTTTTATTCTTTATTTTGAAAAAGAGTCTCACTGAGTTGCAAAGGGCCTCACTAAGTAGTTGAGGCTGTCCTCCAACCGCCATCCTCTGGTTTCAGCCTCCCAAACTCTGGGATTACAAGCGTGCGCCTCCACTCCTGTATGAGACCCTCTTTCAAAACAAAATAAAAATAAAAAGTTCTGGGGTGTGCTGGAGGTGTAGATCAGAGGTAGAAGGCCTCTGGGTTCGATCCTCAGTACCCACAATGAAGGGGGCCTCCACGCTGCCCCCCCCAGAGCAAGGGGAGAGCTTTGACCTTGACTTCTAGGTCCGTCCTTGTTCCTGAGGGCTGTGCCACTTTCACCCCAGCAGAAGCGAGGCTGGTCTGCTCGGCACACAGAGCTGGGTGAAATGGAGAAACTGAGGCCCCGGAGCGCAGCGTCTTGGCAGAGGAGAGCCCTGAGGAGAGGGAGCAGGCAGGACCCACACCCCGCTGTGGCGGGTCTCCCCTTCCTCTCTGCTGTTCCACCCCAGAGCGAGGCCCAGCTCAGCCATCGCCAGAGGCCTTGAAGGGCGGCGGGGCAGTGCGGGGAGGGCGGCCAGCCTCTCCCCCTCCCGCCATGAACAGGCTGAGGTGGAGGGGCACTGGCTGGCTTCCAGCTGCCCCCACTCTGTCCCAGCCTCTCTCTGGCTTCCTCAGAAAGAACTCTCTGTTCTCCTTGGGCATTCAAGACCCGGAGAGAGGGACTTGTAGGCTGGAGGAGGGAAAGAAGGGGGAGGGGGTCTCGCTTCCTCTTTCTTTTCCGCCTGAGTGGCCGCTGGCTCCAAGTCGCTGCAGGCTCCTGGCCCTGGAGCTCGGAGCCCGAGGTCTTTGCCAGGACGACAGAGAAGGGGAGGGGGCGCTGGTTCCCAAGCCCTGGCCTGGGGGAGCCAGTCCACCTGCCAGTGTGCTTGGGCCAGCTAATTTTTTTTTTCCAGTACTAGGGATGGAACCCAGGGCATTCTCCCTCTGAGCTACACCCCCAGCCCTATCTTTTATTCTTTATTTTGAAACAGGGTCCCACTGAGTTGCAGAAGGCCTCACTAAGTAGCTGAGGCTGGCCGTGAACCAGGATCCTCCGGTCTCAGCCTCTCGAATGCTGGGATTACAAGCCTGTGTCCCACACCCGGCTCAAGCCAGTGTTTTACAAGCATTTATTGGGTGATAATTTTCATGTACTTTGTTTCACATTTAACTACACAGAAATTCTTCCGGGTTCTTGCCCCAGCCCGGCCCCTCCTCCAGGGCTGCACCTGGAGCGCCTAGAGGGTCCCACTGAAGTTTGTCCAGACTCCTTCTGGCTTTCGGTGCCTTCTGTGTCAGCTGGAAGAGTTACTGAATCCAAAGAATTTTCACTCACCCAATTCAGCGAGTCCTCTTAGGTCACAGGGAAATGGGAAGGTGACATGGCCTCAGCCCCTTCCCTGATCCTTCTGTTGGGTTGCTTCATTGTGCTCAAAATGCCCGCCTTAGCCGGGCGCGGGGGCGCACACTTGTCATCCCAGCATTCGGGAGGCTGAGACAGGAGGATCGCGGTTCACAGACAGCTTCAGCTTCTTAGTGAGACCCTCTGCAACTCAGCGAGACCCTGTTTTGAAATAAAGACTAAAAAATCGGGCTGGGGGTGTAGCTCGGAGGTCGATGCCCCTGGGTTCCATCCTGACACCAACCAGCAAACCAAGCCGTGGTGGTCTAGAGTACAAAGGATTAGGGCGCCACAGTGGGGCCCACGTCAATCTAATTTGTCCACAGCCACAGGATGTACACCCCAAGACTGCGCCAAAATGCCAACTAGCGAAACTGGGTGATAACCAGGTATCCTGTAGGTTTGTTTTTGTAACAAGGAGCCTCTGCTGTGGCTGCGGTGACGAGGGTGTGCATACGGGGCCAGGGGACATGTGAGAACCTTCTCGGCTGTCCACTCGCTTTTTCTGTCAGCCAAGACTGCTCCAGAAATGAGTCTCTGGTTTACTGTATGTTTTTATTTTGCAATACTAGGAATTGAACCCTGGAGCCCTCTGCCACTGAGCTATATCTCCAGCCCTATTTATTTCATGTATTTCTGCCTTTATGCATTTATTTATTTACTTATATATTTAGTTTTTGGTACTGCAGATGAAACCCTAGCCTTATTTTTTATTCTTTATTTTGAAACAGGGTCTCACTGTGTTGCAGAGGGCCTCACTAAGTAGCTGAGGCTGTCCGCGAACCTGAGATCCTCCTGCCTCAGCCTGCCAAGTACTGGGATTCCAAGCGTGCACCCCCATGCCTGGCTCAGGGTAGCCTCTTTAGGCCCTCATTTCTCCTTGTCTTTAGAGCCACCACTAGGCTTCCAGGTCTCAGAGGGGACTTCTGGGGGGACTGGGGTTTCTCTAAGCGGGGGCATCTTGGAGACGAGCATAGGAGGGGGCTGGGGAAGGCCTGGAGGCAAGTGGCCAAGAACAGGTCTAGTCCTCCCCCATCTTCCCGGGTGGCCTCAGAATACAGTGTCCTTGGGATGCTCCGCTTCTGCATCTCAGGTTCTTATTGGACTCAAAGGCCGCACTGGCTTTTGGGGCTGATTTTTGCTGTACTGTGGTGTGATCACTTCCGGGGGGAGGGGGGATCAGCAGCCAAAGATTTTGCTTTTTTCAAGATTACACATGCAGAAAAGGGGGTGGGGGTTTTGTAGACTGAGCTGTGTTGTGACACAAACCGGTAAGGCCTGCGTGTGCAACTTAGCAAGACCCTGTCTTAAAATAAAAAGAGCCGGGCGTGGTGGCGCACGCTTGTAATCCCCGTGCTTGGGAGGCTGAGACAGGAGGATCTCACAGGTTCGAAGCCAGCCTCAGCTACTCAGTGAGGCTTCCAGCAACTTAGTGAGACCCTGTTTCCAAATAAAATATAAAAAAGGTCTGGGAGTATAGCCTGGAGGTAGAAATCCCCTGGGTTCCACACCTAGTACCACTAAAAAAATAAAATAAATAAAAGGGCAGCTAGTCAGGCATGGTGGCGGGCCAGTCTCAACCACTTAGTGAGGCCTCCACAAACTTAGTGAGACCCTGTTTCAAAATAAAGAGCCTGACGAGGTGCAGCTCACTTGTAACCCCAGCATTCGGGAGGCTGAGACAGAAGGATCACAGGCTTTTGGCTCTTGGCCAGCCTCAGCTGCTTAGTGAGGCCCTCTGTAACTCAGTGGAACCCTGTTTCAAAACAAAGAGTAAAAAATCGGGCTGAGAGTTTAGCTCAAAAGTAGAATGCCCCTGGGTTCCATCCCCAGTGCCTCAAAAAATAAAATAAAATAAAATAAAATAAATAAATAAATATAATATAATATAATATAATTTATCTTTTTTTTTTTTTTGGTGGTACTGGGATGGAACCCAGGGGCTTTTCTACCTCCAGGCTACACTCCCAGACCTATTTTATACTTTATTTTGAGACAGGGTCTTATTCAGTTGCTGAGAGCCTCACAGAGTAGCCGAGGCTGGCTTCAAACCTGTGTGATCCTTCTGTCTCAACCTCCCAAGTGCTGGGATTACAAGTGTGCGCCACCATGCCTAGCTAATAAGAAATAAAATTTAAAAAAAGGCTGGGCTATAAATCAAGATTAGAATGCCCCAAGTTCAGTCCCCAGTATATATATATATATATATATATATATATATATATATATATATATATATATATATATATATATATATTATATATATCAGTATATATATATTATATATATATAATATATATATTGCTTTGTACCTAGCAACAGAGTCCTTTGAGCAACTAAGTCATAGCAAAAGCCCACCTATGGAAGTGCTCACGGGCAGCTCCCCAGGCTGGAGGCCTCGCTGCTCTGTAGACCATCTGTGCCCCTTCCAGGGCCTGCCCCTCTCCTCCCCCAGGACTGTCACCTTTATATTTATTTATTTATTTATCATGTATATATTTATTTGTGGTACTGGGGATGGAACCCAGGGAGCATTCTACCTTTGAGCTACGCCCCCAGCCCCATATTTTATTTTTGATTTGGAAACAGGGTCTCACTGAGTTGCAAAGGACCTCGCTAGGTAGCCGAGGCTGTCCGTGAACCGCGATCCTCCTGTCTCAGCCTCCCGAATGCTGGGATCACAAGCGTGCGCCCCGCGCCCCCGATGGTGGGTGGACAGGCCCCTTTGAATCCAGGAGGCTCTGCACTCTCCCCCTGCAGGTCGGCCGCGAGTACTCCCCTGCTGCCACCACAGCAGAGAATGGGGGCGGCAAGAAGAAGCAGAAGGAGAAGGAGCTGGACGAGCTCAAGAAGGAGGTGGCCATGGTGAGACCCGCACCCCACCCGCGGGGACTCAGAGAGGGGCCTGGGCCGGGAGAGCCCCAGGCAGCTGCTGTGCCCAGAGCAGCTCGGTGCCCCTCCCGTGCCCCCAGCCTCACCCCTGCCACCAGTGCCCTCTGCCTCCTCGCCCCCAGTGACTCTGCCTCCCTCCCAGGATGACCACAAGCTGTCCCTGGATGAGCTGGGCCGCAAGTACCAAGTGGACTTGTCCAAGGTGAGCAGACGGCCGGCCAGGCTGAAGGGAGGTCGGAGGAACGCCAGGCCCCGCGCAGAGCCTTCCAACCAAGGTCCAGAGACAAGGCGCCGCGGCCACGGGGCCAGAGCTAGAGAGGGAATCCTGTAGGGTCATAGACAGGGACACCTGGCCCATCTGGCCTAGACCAGGGAAACGGGGCCTGGGCAGGAGACGGGGACAGTCACAGTCAGTGACAGTAGGGGTCACTGAGGTGGGCTCTCCTTGAAGCCTGGGGGGAGGGACCCTGAAGGAAGCAAAATCAGGAAAGAACCAGATGAGGCATCTCCCAAACTCATCCAGGTGCCTCTTGGCCTTCACCAAAATGTGTCTCAATCCAATAACATCAGAAGTAGAACCGTCAAAATCGCTATCAGAGTGGGGCGTTGAGGCACATGCCTATAATTCCAGCACCCGGGAGGCTGAGACAGGAGGATCTCAGGTTTGAGGACAGCCTTGGCAACTTAGCAAGACTTTAAGAATCCTAGCAAGACCCTGTTTCAGAATAAAAAATAAATAAATATGGGCTGAGAGTATAGCTCAGAGGTAGAATTCCCAGTACTAATTTTATTTATTTATTTATTTATTTATCTATTTACTTATTTATTTTTGCAGTACTGGGGATGGAGGACATTCTACCTCCAAGCTACACCCCCAGCCCCTCCCTCCCTCTCTTCCTTCCTTTCTTTCTTTCTTTCTTTCTTTCTTTCTTTCTTTCTTTCTTTCTTTCTTTCTTTCTTGGTCTGGGGATGGAACCCAGAGGCATTCTACCTCAGAGCTACACCCCTGCCCTAATTTTTATTCCTTATTTTTTAAACAGGGTCTCACTATGTTGCGGAGGGCCTCACTAAGCATCTGAGGCTGTCCAAAAACCACGATTCTCCGGTCTCAGCCTCCCAAGTGCTGAGATTACAAGCATGTTCCACCAGGCCCGGCTTAGTCTCTATTTTGAAACAGGGTCTCTCTAGGTTGCAGAGGGCCTCACTAAGTAGCTGAGGCTATCCAAGAACCACGATCCTCCTGCCTCAGCCTCCAGAATGCTGGGATTACAAGCGTGTACCACCATGCCCAGCTCAGTCTTGATTTTTTTTTTTTTTTTTTTTTTTTTTTTTTTGGTGGTACTGGGGGTGGAACCCAGAGGCTTTCTACCTCCAGGCTATACTCCCTGACCTATTTTATATTTTATTTGGAAACAAGGTCTCACTAGTTGCTGAGAGCCTCACTAACTAGCTGAGGCTGGCTTCGAACCTGTGCGATCCTCCTGTCTCAGCCTCCCAAGCGCGGGGATTACAAGCGTGTGCCACTACGCCCGGCTCAGTGACGATTTTTGCTGGTGTTGAGAGCGTCCCGCTGGCCCCGGATGCACACCCCACTCCTTCCTTGCTCCCTAGGGCCTCACCAACCAGCGGGCTCAGGACATCCTGGCTCGGGACGGGCCCAATGCCCTGACTCCACCGCCCACGACCCCCGAGTGGGTCAAGTTCTGCCGCCAGCTGTTCGGGGGCTTCTCCATCCTGCTGTGGATTGGGGCCATCCTCTGCTTCCTGGCCTATGGCATCCAGGCTGCCATGGAGGACGAGCCATCCAACGACAACGTGAGATGCTCCCGGCTCCTCCAGCCTCCGAGCCCCATACAATGGCGGGAGGGTTCAGGGAGCGAAGATCCTCATGCCCCAGCCCCAACACTGCCCCGCTGCCCCCGTAGCTCAGCCCACACACACCCAGTGTGCAGGCACCCATCCCTTCCCGTAAAGTGGGCTGGCACATCCCTGGGTCTTCAACCTGGAGAAATCCTAGGCCTGGGAATGCCCGGAGATGTTCTCTACCCCTTCTGTCCTGGGACACAGGAGGCTAGACTGAAGGGCTAGTATTTTGTCTCCCAGGCTCCAGCAAAGGTCTGGGCCTTGGGTGGTCACACTGAGTGGCCTCAATCTCTCTCTCTCTCTCTCTCTCTCTCCTGGCCAGCTGTATCTGGGCGTGGTGCTGGCAGCCGTGGTCATTGTCACCGGCTGCTTTTCCTACTATCAGGAAGCCAAGAGCTCCAAGATCATGGATTCCTTCAAGAACATGGTGCCCCAGGTGCATGACAGGAAGGGCTCTGCTTGGGTGGGGGCACGAGGGTTCTGGGATGGCCCGGCTGATCACCTCTCTGCTCCTGGTGCTCAGAAACAGAGGAGGGTAAAAATGACCCTCTGGCTCCCCACGCCAGGACTGGGTATGGGTTGGAGGAGAGGTGGGCCATCGGTAAGAGAGGGCTGAGACGCCCCGGCCTCCCTCCCCACAGCAAGCCCTCGTCATCCGAGAGGGAGAGAAGATGCAGATCAACGCGGAGGAGGTGGTGGTGGGCGACCTGGTGGAGGTGAAGGGCGGAGACCGCGTCCCCGCCGACCTCCGGATCATCTCCTCCCACGGCTGCAAGGTGAGGCCACACCAGGGCAAGTGCTCGGGTCTGAGACAGGGGAGCCCACCTGGAGGCCGGCTCATTTATTTATCTTTAATTTTGTTATTAATTAACTTCTTAATTAATTAATTTTTGCGGTACTGGGGATGGAACCCAGGGACATTCTACCTCTGAGCTACAACCCACCCTATTTTAATATTCTCTCTCTCTCTCTCTCTCTCTCTCTCTCTCTCTCTCTCTCTCTCTCTCTTCCTTTTTTCTGTGGTTCTGGGGATTGAACCCAGAAGCATTCTACCTTTGAGCTATACTTCCAGCCCAATTTTATATCTTATTTGGAAACAGGGTCTCACTAGGTTGATGAAAGTCTCACTACTTTACTGAGACTGTCCTCAAACCTGCGATCCGCCTGTCTCAGCCTACCAAGTCCTGAGATTACAAGAATGTACCACCGCACCTGGCTATTTTTTATTTTTTGAAGCAGGGTCTCACTAAGTAGCCAAGGCTGGCCTTGAACCTGTGATCTTCCTGCCTTGGCCTCCCAAGTACTGGGATTACAAGCATGTGCCACCACGTCCAGTTTATTTACTTATTTATTTATTTATTTACTTACTTATTTGTAGTACTGGGAATTGAACCAAGGGTGTTCTACTCTGAGCTACACCCCCAGTCCTATTTTATTGTTTATTTTGAAACAGAGTCTCACTAAATCACAGAGGTTCTTATGTTGCTGAGGTTATCCTCAAACCTGAGACCCCTACTTAGAGGTTTAAAAGTAAGGAGACAGCCGGATGTGGTGGCACACACTTGTAATCCCAGTACTTGGGAGGCCGAGACAGGAGGATCGCAGGTTTGCGGCCAGCCTCAGTTACTTAGTGAGGACTTCTGCAACTCAGGAAGACCCTGTTTCAAAATAAAGAGTTAAAAATAGGGCTGGGGGTGTAGCTCGGAGGTAGAATGCCCCTGGGTTTCATCCCAGTACCGCTAAATAAATAAATAAATAGTGAAATAGAGTTGGGGGTGTAACTCAGAGGTATACACACACACACACACACACACACACACACACACACACACACACACACAAAGTTAAGAGACCCCATTCCATGTCAGTTCGTCCCCCAGGCCCTAGCTGAACAGGCCCTCAGCACAGTTTCCTTGGAGCTGTGCATTACGAAGGCTCACTACCCAGGGTATCTCCCTCATTACCACCTCACAGTGGCCATGTATTGAGTACCAGAGTGTCAGATGCTTACCAGGGTCTCACATGCTGTATAATTTCACTCTGAAAGAGCAGTGTAATCATGCAGGGTCCCTGTGTGTGGGCACAGAGCTAAGTCCTGAGCAGCCCACAAGGACTGTTCCCAGAGATTACACTGTTGGCAGTGCCCTCGGCCTTCTATAACACACAGGTTCTGTTTACACTCCTGATTTTATAGATGAGTGAAGGCAGGCTCTGTTGGTTAATAAACAACCCAAAGTCACATACGAAGTCAGTGGAGAGCAGATGTGACACACACACCTGTGATCCCAGTACTCGGGAGGCCGAGACAGGAGGATCACAGGCATAAGATCCGCCTCACCAACTTAGCAAGACTCTCAACAACCTAGCAAGACCCTGTTTCAAAATGAAAACTAAGTAACTAAGTAAATAAGCTGGGCATGGTGACACAGGCTTGTAATCCCAGCATTTGGGAGGCTGAGACAGAAGGATCGCAGGTCGTGGACGGCCTTGGCTACTTAGTGAGGCCCTTTGCAACTCAGCGAGACCCTGTTTCAAAATAAAGAATAAAAAAATAGGAGCCGGGCGTGGTGGCACATGCTTGTAATCCCAGCATTCAGGAAGCTGAGACTGGAGGATCGCAGTTCGCAGACAACCTCAGCTACCTAGTGAGCCTCTCTGCAACTTAAGTGAGACCCTGTTTCAAGAAAAAGAATAAAAAATAGGGCTGGGGGTGTAGCTTGGAGGTCAAATGCCCCTGGGTTTCATCCCCAGACCCAAAAAAAAAAAAAATAGGGCTGGGGGTGTAGCTTGGAGGTAGAATGCCCCTGGGTTCCATCCCTAGTACTACAAAACAAATAAATAAACAAATAAATAATTAATTAAATAAATACATATAAACTCATATAAATTAGTTAATTAAATAAATAAATAAGTGGCTGGGAGTGTAGCTCGGAGGTAGAATTCCTCTGGGTTCAGTCTCCAGTACTAAAAAAAAAAGGCTGTAGGAGCCAGGATTCCAGAGCAGAACAGGGCAAAGCTGAGCAAGCACATAAACATGTAATGAGAACAGGAGTAAGTTTGTGTCATGAAGATGGAGGTGGCTGGAGCCGGCCAGGAGACAGCAGCATGCCCAGGCACCGCCTGACCGCTGCGCCCGCCTTCTTCTCCAGGTGGATAACTCGTCCCTGACTGGCGAGTCAGAACCCCAGACCCGTTCCCCCGAGTTCACCCACGAGAACCCCCTGGAGACCCGCAACATCTGCTTCTTTTCTACCAACTGCGTAGAAGGTGAGGAGGCCTGCTCGCCGCGGAGCCCTTCACCTGGCTCTCAAAGGCAAGCACCTGGATCCTGAATCCAGGTCAGGACAGGTGTCTGCCATGGTGCGTACTTGGAAAAAGCTCTGCTATAGAAAATGGCATTGAGGGTTTGGGGCCCTGGACATCACAGACATAGTTTCCTCAGGAGAGCAGGACATTGGCTAGGGCAGAATGGTTCCATGGGAAACTTAACACCCCACCCCACAGGAGAACCTCTGTCCTGCCTACACCCAGCAGAGTGGATTCCAAAGCCTTCAGATACTGGGTCCGAGCCCCCACTGTGTGTACACACATGTACAGATGCCCTGGTACCACTGAGCTACATGCCCAACCCTATTTACTTATTTATTTTTTATTTACTTGGTAGTAGATTTTGAACTTAGGGGTGTTCTACCTCCAAGCCACATCCCCAGCACATTATTAGTAATAGTAGTAGTAGTAGTAGTAGTAGTAGTAGTAGTAGTAGTAGTACTGGGGATGGAACCCAGGGGCAGTCTACCTCTGAGCTACACCCCCAGCCAATTTCTTATTCTGTGTGTGTGTGTGTGTGTGTGTGTGTGTGTGTGTGTGTGTTTGTGTATGTGTGTGTTTGTGTATGTGTGTGTTTGTGTGTGTGTGTGTGTGTGTTACTGGGGGTGGAACCCAGGGGAATTTTTTTTACCTCCGGGCTATACTCCCAGACCTATTTTATACTTTATTTGGAAACAGGGTCTCACTAAGTTGCTGAGAGCCTCACTAAGTAGCTGAGGCTGGCCTTGAACCTGTGCGATCCTCCTGTCTCAGCCCCCCCAAGCACAGGGATTACAACCATGCACCACCACGCCCAGCTCTTATTCTTTATTTTGAAACAGGATCACACTGAGTTGCAACGGGCCTCACTAAGTAGCTGAGGCTGTCCGTGAACTGTGATCCTCCTGTCTCAGCCTCCTGAATGCTGGGAATATAAGTGTGTGCCACCACGCCAGCTTCTTTTACTTTTTTGAAATAGGATCTCTCTAAGTTACTGAGGGCCTTATCAAGTTGTCGAGGCTGGCCTTGAACCTGTGATCTTCCCTTCTCAGACTTCCAAGCATGGCACCATCACACCCAGTTTAGTTTTTTATCTTGAGAGAGGATCTTGCTAGTTTCCCAGGCTGACCTTGAACCTGCCGGCCTCTTAAGTCCCTAGGATTATAGGGACTTATTTATTTCACACATAGAAAATAATTTGCTGCCAGGTGTGGTGGTGCACACTTGTAATCCCAGCATTTGGGAGGCTGGGACAGAAGGATCGCAGTTCGTGACAGCCTCAGCTTTTGTTTTGTTTTGTTTTGTTTTGTTTGTGGTACTGTGGTTCCTGAAACCCCTTCTACTTCCTAGATACACTCCCAGATCTATTTGTATACTTTTTTACTTGGAAACAGGGTCTCTTAAACCAGCACTGCTGGCTTCGAACCTGTGCAATCCTCCTGTCTCCACCTCCTAAGCGCAGGGATTTCAAGCGTGCACCACCATGCCCGGCTGGCCTCAGCTTCTTAATGAGGCCCTTTGCAACTCAGTTAGAACCTGTTTCAAAATAAAGAGTAAAAAATAGGGCTCAGAGGTAGGATGTCCCTGGTTTCTATCCCCAGTACCACAAAGAAAGAAAGAAAGAAAGAAAGAAAGAAAGAAAGAAAGAAAGAAAGAAAGAAAGAAAGAAAGAAAGAAAGAAAGGAAGAAAGAAAGAAAGAGGGAGGGAGGGAGGAAGGGAGGGAGGGAGGGAGGAAATAATTTGCTATTGTATAAAGTCTGGGGTTGGTGCTTTGTGAGGAAGACAAGCCTTTGCAAGACGCAGTGTGCTGAAAGTGGGTTCCAGGATCTGAGTCCCTGGCTCATTTTCTCTACTTTGCCAGGAAAGTAGGATGAGACTTCGTATCTGGAAGCCCCAAGGCATCCATCCTGGCATCTCTACTCTCGCAGGCACAGCCAGGGGTGTCGTGATTGCCACAGGTGACCGTACAGTGATGGGCCGGATAGCCACTTTGGCCTCAGGCCTTGAGGTCGGGCGGACACCCATAGCCATGGAAATCGAACACTTCATCCAGCTGATCACGGGTGTGGCTGTCTTTCTGGGTGTCTCCTTCTTCGTGCTGTCCCTCATCCTGGGCTACAGCTGGCTGGAGGCCGTCATCTTCCTCATCGGCATCATCGTGGCGAACGTGCCCGAGGGGCTTCTGGCCACAGTCACCGTGAGTGGACCTTCGTCAGAAGGGGATAGTCTCAGATGCTTATTCCCTCTCTGCAGTGCTTTTCCTCTGACACCTAGAGCCCCGCATCGGGTGCCGCACTGGGAGAACCTTTAAGACATGACTCAGAGCTTTGCATCTGAAAGGTCTCGGGTTGGCCTGGCTCTGGGTGCTCCATCTCACTGCTGGAGTTTGTTCTGGTCTCACTACGCATGTGTTCACCTTTCCCTGAAGTCTGGGGTTCTTCCTGGCCACCTCGCCTGTAAAGATTCTTTTAAAGGTCACCGGTGATTAACTAGCAAATCCAGTGACCTTTTCTCAGCCCTCATCCTTAACTCTGCTGCTGAAATAGATATTGCTAAGCCACCCTTGCAGAACCCTGCCCTTTGCCAACTACCATGGCATGCCGCTGCCCTGGTTCTCTCTTCTGTCCTCCATAGCAGCTCCTCCTCAGGCTCAGCTCTATGCTCTTCTCTCTGTACCCCTAGAATAAGCCAGCCTCCTCCCGGGGTTTCTGTCGGCCCTTCTTTGTGGACAGTTCTTATATTTCTATGCCCTCTCTGAGTTTTAATCAGATCTCTCTCTCTCTCTCTCTCTCTCTCTCTCAGTGGAAATTAAATCCAGGGGCATTCTACCTCCAAGCTACACCCCTAGCCCTTTTTATTATTAATTTTGGAACGGGGTCTCCCTAAGTCCCTGAGGCTCTCCCTAAGTTGCTGAGTCTGGTCTCAAACCTACAACCCTCCTGCCTCAGCCTCCCAAGTACTGGCTAGTCAAATATCTTCAACATCCTTCTCAGCATCGATCCTTAAAGCGCACCCACGATCTCAATTCCTAGCCATTTGTGTTTATGGAGTAGGATCAAGGGAGGAGGAACAGGGCTTTGTCATGGATGTCCACAGCTCCAGACTTCACCCTTTTTGTTTGTTTGTTTGTTTGTTGCAGTACTGGGGATGGAACCCAGGGACATTCTACCTCTGAGCTACACCCCCAGCCCTATTTTTTATTCTGTATTCTCTTCTCTTTCTCTCAGGTGTGCCTGACCCTGACCGCCAAGCGCATGGCGCGCAAGAACTGCCTGGTGAAGAACCTGGAGGCGGTGGAGACGCTGGGCTCCACGTCCACCATCTGCTCCGACAAGACGGGCACCCTCACCCAGAACCGCATGACCGTCGCCCACATGTGGTTCGACAACCAGATCCATGAGGCTGACACCACTGAGGATCAGTCTGGTGATTGGGGCTCTGGAGGGTGTGAAGGGGAAAAGGGCCCGGGGTACGGTGTAGCAGGCAGGGCCTCTGGGGGTACGATTTGGGGCTCCAGAAAACCAAGCCATTGGTTGCTTCTTTTGTCCTCCCAGGAGCCACTTTCGACAAGCGATCTCCAACATGGACGGCCCTGTCTCGGATCGCGGGCCTCTGTAACCGCGCTGTGTTCAAGGCAGGGCAGGAGAACATCCCCGTCTCCAAGGTAAAGTCCCCGGCACGGTGCACACAGTGTTGGGGTCGCTCCTCACCCTGCGGGCCCTCCTCGTCCGGCCCTAGCTCCCTACCCCGGGTGGCAGCGAGCTCTCTCTGCCTGCAGCGAGACACCGCCGGGGACGCCTCTGAGTCGGCCCTGCTCAAGTGCATCGAGCTGTCCTGTGGCTCCGTGAGGAAGATGAGGGACAGGAACCCCAAGGTGGCAGAGATCCCCTTCAACTCCACCAACAAGTACCAGGTCAGGTGGGGCTGCTGTGGTGAGGCCCGGGTTGCCACAGACGGCAGGAACGGGGCTTCCTGGGACCTCGCCCTCGTCCTGCCTCATGCCCAGGCTGGCAGTGCATCTGGTCACTCACCCTGAGTCTCAGGCTCCCTGTTTAACTCACTAGCCACTCCTCCTCCTCCTCCTCCTCCTCCTCCTCCTCCTCCTCCTTCTCCCATTCCTCCTCCTCCTCCTCCTCCTCCTCCTCCTCCTCTTCTCCTCCTCCTCCCATTCCTCCTCCTCCTCCTCCTCTTCCTCCTCCTCCCATTCCTCCTCCTCCTCCTCCTTCTCTTTCTTCTCCTCCTCTTCCTCCTCCTCCTTCTCCCTCTTCTTCTTTTCTTCTTCTCTCCTCCTTCTTCTTCTTCTTCCTCTCCTTCTTCTTTGGTACTGGAAATGGAATCCAAAGGCATTCTACCTCCTAGTTACACCTCCAGCCCTATTTTATTTTTTATTTTGAAATAGGGTCTCATAAAGTTGTGGAGAGCCCCACTAAGTAGCTGAGGCTGGCCTCAAATCTGTGATCCTCCTGTTTCAGTCTCTTGTGTCTTGGAGTTACAAGCATGTGCCACCATGCCTGGCTGCCCTTTATATTTTATTTTATTTTATTTTATTTTATTTTATTTTATTTTATTTTGCAGTACTGGGGATGGAATCCAGGGGCATTCAACCTTCGAGCCACACCCCCAGCCCTGTTTTTTTTTTTTTTTTTTTGTGTGTGTGTGTGTGTGTGTGTGTGTGTGTGTGATACTGGGGTTCCTGGAAACCCTTCTACCTCCAGGCTACACTCCCAGACCTATTTTTTATACTTTTTTATTTGGAAACAGGGTCTCTTAAGCCAGCGCGGCTGGCTTCGAACCTGTGCGATCCTCCTGTCTCCTCCTCCCAAGTGCGGGGATTACAAGCATGCGCCACCATGCCCAGCAGCCCTGTTTTTTATTCTTTAATTTGAAACAGGGTCTCACTAAGTTGCGGAGGGCCTCACTAAGTAACTGAGGCTAGCTGAGAACCTGTGATCCTTCTGTCTATGCCTCCCCATTACTGGGATTAGAAGCGGGCGCCACCATGTCCTGCTCCTGCTTGCCCTTTTTGAAACAGGGCCTTACTAAGTTGCTGTGACTCTCACTAAACTTCTGAGGCTGGCCTTGAACCTGACCCTCCTATCTCAGCCTCCCAAAAACTGGGATTACAGGCATGGGTCATCATGCCTGGCTAAGATTCTCCCTTTGTTGACTCTCTTTAATGAATTGGGGTTATGTTAGGGAATATTTCCTCATCAACTGCTGTTCTACATCAAGCCCTGTTGTTCTGGTCACTGATCTCCAAGACAAATGCAGCCCCTTTTATAATTACCCTTCTCACTGGGCTGTGGTGGCGCACGCTTGTCACCCCAGCCTTTGGGAGGCTGAGACAGGAGGATCGTGGTTCGTGGCCAGCCTCAGCTACTTAGTGAGGCCCTTTGCAACTCAGTGAGACCCTGTTTCAAAATAAAGAATAAAAAATAGGGCTGGGGGTATAGCTCAGAGGTAGAATGCCCCTGGGTTCCATCCCCAGTACCGCCAAAAAATAAAAAGTAATAATAATAATCAGCCTTCTCCTTCAGCTGTCTATCCATGAGCGAGAAGACAACCCGCAGAGCCACGTGCTGGTGATGAAGGGGGCCCCAGAGCGCATCCTGGACCGCTGCTCCAGCATCCTGGTGCAGGGCAAGGAGATCCCTCTCGATAAAGAGATGCAAGATGCCTTCCAAAATGCCTACATGGAGCTGGGAGGACTGGGGGAGCGAGTGCTGGGTGAGGAGCCAGAAACGGGGAACGGCAGAGGTCTGGGGTATCCCGCTGCCATCTGAGATTCTGACTCCTCCCCTCTGTCCACCACACCCACCAGGGTTCTGCCAGCTGAACCTGCCTTCCGGGAAGTTCCCTCGTGGCTTTAAGTTCGACACAGACGAGCTGAATTTCCCCACGGAGAAGCTCTGCTTTGTAGGGCTCATGTCCATGATTGACCCGCCCCGCGCGGCTGTGCCAGACGCCGTGGGCAAGTGTCGAAGCGCAGGCATCAAGGTACTGGCCCCTCCCCGCCCTCCCTCCCCGCCCTCCTGTGTGCTGAGGCCAGGGGGCTGCAGCTGCCGGCCGGGGACAGGCTCCACGCCTCTGTCCTGCTGACTCGCAGAAGCTGTCCACCTGTAAGGAAGGATGGACTGCCGGCGGCCATTAATGTCTCCTCCTCCTCCTCCTCTTCCTCCTCCTCCTCTTCCTCCTTCTTGTCCTCCTCCTCCTCTTCCTCCTTCTCTTTCTCCTCCTTATCCTTCCTCTCTTCCTTCTCCTCTTCTTTTTTTCTCCTCCTCCTTTTTCTCTTCTTATTCTTATTCTATGTGGAGTATGAGAGAGAGAGAGAGAGAGAGAGAGAGAGAGAGAGAGAGAGAGAGAACATCTGAGCTACATCCCCAATCTTTTTATTTTGAGACAGGGTCAGTTGCTGGGGACCTCATTAAGTTGCTGAAGTTTGCCTCAAATGTGCCACCCATGGATGGATGGATGGATAGATAGATAGATAGATAGATAGATTTTTTTTTCAGTACCGGGGATGGAACCCAGGGGCATTCTACCTCTGAGCCACATCCCCAGCCCTATTTTTATTCTTTATTTTGAAACCGGGTCTCACTGAGTTGCAGAGGCCTCACTAAGTAGCCGAGGCTGTCCGTGAACCATGATCCTCCTGCCTCAGCCTCCCCGATGCTGGGATGACGTGTGCGCCACCACGCCCACTTCAAACCTGCCATCCTCCTGCCTCAGCCTCCCAAGCACTGGGATCACGCAGGCACGCGCCATCACACGCTACTCGCTCTTCTTTTTTTAATATCTCATCTTTTCTCAAATCAATGCAGCTGGACCGGGGATGTGGCTCAGTCACGGAGCACTTGCCCAGCATGCATGAGGCCCTGGGTTCCATCCTCAGTGTGCGCACGCGCACACACACACACACACACACACACACACGCGCTGAGGGCAGGTCCTGGGCTAGGCACCGCGATACAAAGAGGACTGCGACAAGGGCCTGGTCTCCGTGTCTCACGGTCTCTCAGGGGCACAGATGCCTGTACAGCCATCATGGGCAGTCATAGCAGAGGCGCCGCTGTGTCTACTGTGGGTCATACTCTCTAGTAACTGTTGAGTAGCAGCAGTAGTAGTGGTGGCATTTGGTGGTACTGGTGATGGAACTCAGGGGGGTTCTACCTCTGAGCTATACTCACAGCTGGACATATTTTCTTAAAATTGCCAAGGCTGGCCTCAAACCTGCAATCCTCCTGTCTCAGCCTTCACAGTACTGGGATTGCAGGAGTGAACCCACCATGGCTGGCAACTTAGTATTATTTTTGAACTTTTACATGATGTCGGCACTGTGCTAAACACTGAGCCTGTATGATCTCATTTAGTGTTCGAAATAGTCTGCTGAGTAAATACTAGTATCCCCCCCCTTTTTATTTTGCGGGTCTGGGGATAGAACCCAGGGGCATTCTACCTCCAAGCTACACCCCCAGCCCTATTCTTTATTCTTTATTTTGAAACAGGGTCTCACTGAGTTGCAAAGGGCCTCACTGAGTAGCTGAGGCTGGCTGCGAACCACGATCCTCTTTTGTCAGCCTCCCGAATGCTGGGGTTGCAAGTGTGCGTCACCACGCCCGGCTCCTTTTCTTTTTCTTTCTTTTTTTTTTTTTTTTTTTTTTACAGATAGGAAAACTGAGGTAAGAGGTAGCCATTATGCCCAAGGCCATATAGCCCGTGAATCCTGGCAGGCAGATCCTGCTGCTTCTGAACCAGGGCACTTGGTGCTGTGTATACTCCTGAGTTCTGAACCCCATAACCACTCAACCTCTAAAGAAGGCACCACCACCCCCATTTCAAATCAAGACATTCAGTACTTGGGACACTGAGACAGGGGGATCACAGGTTCAAGAACGGCCTCAGTAAGTTGACGAGACTCTCATCAACCTAGCGAGACCCTGTTTCAAAATAAGAAATAGGCTGGGCGTGGTGGTGCACGCTTGTAATCCCCACACTTGGGAGGCTGAGACAGGAGGATCACTAGCCTCAGCTGGCTTAAGAGACCCTGTTTCCAAACAAAATATAAAATAGGTCTGGGAGTATAGCCCAGAGGTAGAAGGGTTCCATCCCCAGTACCACCAAAAAAGAAGGAGGAGGAGGAGGAGGAGGAGGAGGAGGAGGAGGAGGAGGAGGAGGAGGAGGAGGAGGAGAAGGAGAAGAAGAGGAGGAGAAGGAGAAGGAGGAGAAATAGAGCTGGGGGTATAGCTCAGAAGTAGGATGACCTCTGGGTTCCATCCCCAGTACCACAAAATAAATTAAATCAAGACAAATGAAAACTTAGTTGGTAAGTAGCTGCCCCCAGAACTGCTGTAGAAAGGGGGAGGGGACCTAGGAAGCCAGGGCTTGTCTGGAGCCTGGACTCCTGCTGGGTCAGGTGCCTCCCCCAGGATCAACTATCACGGAGGTCCAGCCAAGACTCACCCGTCAAGGAGCAGTTAATTCTGCCTCCGGGAACTGGACAATGTTTGACAGAGGGGCCAAATTTGATCTGAGCCTTGAGTGCCGAAGAGTATTCTGTGAGTCAGTCACGGAGGTAAAGATGTGTCAAAACCGGGGAACTGTGTCCCCTGCACAGACCAGGAGGGTTCAGTGGGTGGGGGAGAGACGGCCAAGGGGTGTTGGAGACGGAGACCGGACGGCTAGGTCAGGGCCAGTTACAAGAACTTTACCTAAACGCCACATCTGGACTTCATTCTGCAGCACAGGTCTAACTTTAAGGTGAGCTGGACGCGGGTGGGACTGGATTGGGGAAGAGCTGAAGTCGAGCACACAGGTTAAGAAGCTATACGAGCCGGACACAGTGGTGCATGCCTGTATCCCAGTACTTGGGAGGCTGAGACAGGAGAATCACAGGGTCAAGGGCAGCCTCGGGAATTTAGTGAGTTCCTCAGCAATTTACTTGTGAGACCCTGTTTAAAAAATAATAATAATAATAATAAGCCGGGCGTGGTGGCGCACGCTTGTCATCCCCGCGCTTGGGAGGTGGAGACAGGAGGATCACGCAGGTTCGAAGCCAGCCGCGCTGGCTGAAGAGACCCTGTTTCCAAATTAAAATATAAAATAAGTCTGGGAGTGTAGCCCAGAGGCAGAAGGGCTTCCAGGAACCCCGGTACCACCAAAAAAATAAAAAAATAAAAAATAATAAAAATAAAATAAAATAAGGCTGGTGGTGTAGCTCAGGGGTAGAATGCCCCTGGCACTAATCCCCAGTACCAAAAAGAGATTTTTCTAAATGATTCTAAAGAATCAAGGTTTCCCTTCCAAGGGACCTTCCTCCACTTGTATTCTGTTTTGGATACTACATTTACGAAAACTATCTCAGATCCCTGAACTAACTAAATATCTCTATCTATCTACCTGTCTATCATCTATCTATCTATCATCTATCTATCTGTCTATCTATCATCTATCTATCATCTATCTATCTATCTATCAATCATCTATCATCTATCATCTATCTATCATCTATCTATCTATCTACCTGTCTATCATCTATCTATATGTCTATCATCTATCATCTATCTATCTATCTACCTGTCTATCTATATATCTATCTATCATCTATCTATCTACCTATCATCTATCTATCATCTATTTATCTATCTACTTGTCTATCATCTATCTATCATCTATCTATCTATCTACCTGTCTATCATCTATCTATCTACCTGTCTATCATCTATCTATCTATCTATCATCTATCATCTATCTATCATCTATCTACCTACCTATCTATCTATCTATCTACCTGTCTATCATCTATCTATCTATCTATCTATCATCTATCTATCATCTATCTATCTATCTATCTATCTATCTATCTATCATCTATCTATCTATCTATCTATCTATCATCTATCTATCTATCTATATCTCCCATTCTGGGGGCTGGGATCTACCAGCCTCAAGCTATCTAGCAGTCCGGGGAAAGGAGCAGGAGATGACAAATTCTGAAGACTGCCCCTCCATTCCCTCTTCTTTTTCCCACCAGGTGATCATGGTGACTGGGGACCACCCCATCACAGCCAAGGCCATCGCTAAAGGTGTGGGCATCATCTCCGAGGGGAATGAGACCGTGGAGGACATTGCGGCCCGGCTCAACATCCCCGTGAGTCAAGTCAACCCCAGGTGAGGCCTTCGCAGGACCCCTCCTGCTGATCAGCCGCTCCTCTCCCACCCTGGGGTGACGTAGAGGGCGTCTCTAAAGCCTTCCCTTGGACACCTGTGTGCCTGGCTCCTCAGACCTGAGTTTGCATCCGGGCTGTGCCACTGTCTCCGTCAGCATTGCACCACTGTGACTCAAAATACCTAATGACCACAACTTAGACAAAGGAGGATGTGTGTGCTCACAGTACGGGAGATTTCAGGGGTTGCAGTCCACGTTAGGCTGGATGCAGTCTGCAGAACTCAGAGCATGGCAACAGGAAGCACAGAGAGAAGAACTCAGGGGCTCTGCTTTCACATCACAGAGGCCTGGGCAGAGGGGGCTAGAGAAGGGGCTCCATGGACATGTATATAGCCACACTCCCAGTGACCCATCTCGTCCGGTTACACCCACCTGTCTAGGTTACCATCCAATAAATCCATTACAATAGACTTATCTACTGACGAGATCAGAACCCTGATGGTTCCATTATATACCACCCCTGAACTTCAGTACAGGGGCTCTTCAGAAGACATTCTATATGCACACAATCAGCCACTAATGAGCCGCGAAACCTCAGAGGTGTGGTTTACCCCCCAAAAAACCTCTTTTCTTTCTTTCTTTGTGGGTCTGAGGATGGAACCCAGGGGCATTCTACCTCTGAGCTGCACCCCCTGCCCTATTTTTTATTCTTTATTTTGAAACAGGTTCTCACTGAGTTACAGAGGGCCCCACTAAGTAGCTGAGGCTGTCCACGAACCGCGATCCTCTGGTCTCAGCCTCCCGAATGCTGGGATTACAAGCATGCACCACCACTCCCGGCTCGGCTCCCTTCTATCTTTTTAACTATAAAATTAGCATGCCAGCTAAGCATTGGGGCTCAAGCCTGTAATCCCAGCTATTTGGGAAGCCGAGGCAGGAGGATCAAAAGTTTGAAGCCAGCCTGGGTGACTTAGCGAGACCTATCTCCCATAAATAAAAAGCGCTAGGGGGTGCGGCTCGGTGGTGGAGCACTTGTCTAGCATTTGCAGGGGTCTGGAGGGGGATAAGAAAGATGCAGTATCCGCCCCCTCTCCCAAAAAGGACCTCTCTAGCTGTACCTAGGTCTGTGATGACCTTGTACGAGGAGATGTAGAGTCACCTCCTCAGAGAGAGATGGAGGACTACGTATAAAGATAGGGGCATGGGGTAATGGGGAGCTCACTGTCCAGGGACTGAGGCCCCCAAGGTGGCTAGAGAGGCAGGAGTCTGACTGCAGATGTACCCCCCACCAGAGAAGCCAAGGCGTGCGTAATACACGGCTCAGACCTGAAGGACATGACCTCGGAGCAGCTGGACGAGATCCTCCGGGACCACACGGAGATCGTGTTCGCCCGGACCTCCCCTCAGCAGAAGCTCATCATCGTGGAGGGCTGTCAGAGGCAGGTGAGCCAGGACGCAGCGGCTGCAGGGCCATGCGGGGGCACGGGCAGGGGCTGGTCTTGGGGCCATGCGGGGGGTATGGGTGGGGCTGGTCTTCCAGCCCTAGCAGCGTTTCTCTCCAGGGCGCCATCGTGGCGGTGACGGGCGACGGGGTGAACGACTCCCCGGCGCTGAAGAAGGCGGACATTGGCATCGCCATGGGCATCTCTGGCTCCGACGTCTCCAAGCAGGCGGCTGACATGATTCTGCTGGATGACAACTTTGCCTCCATCGTCACCGGAGTGGAGGAGGGTGAGGTGGTCACGTGGGCTGGGAGGGCAACCTGCACCTTAGCTGCCTTTGACCCCAATGGACGCCCTGGCCCAGGATTCCAGCAGGGCTGCTGCAGCTTTCCCCCGACAGAAAACCTCGCTGTCTCTGGGGTGCGGTGGGAGGGTCCCTCTAACGCCCCCCTCCATCCCCACAGGCCGCCTGATCTTTGACAACCTCAAGAAATCCATCGCATACACCCTGACCAGTAACATCCCGGAGATCACCCCCTTTCTGCTGTTCATCATCGCCAACATCCCCCTGCCTCTGGGCACCGTGACCATCCTCTGCATCGACCTGGGAACAGACATGGTGAGGCCAGAGGGTGGACGGAGTAGGGATGGGCGCTGGGAGGTGCCCCGGGGCAGCTGGCCGGGCCTGCGTGATTAAGCAAGCACAGGCTCGGAGGGTCATAGGATCCTGCTGTTCACACATGCTTTCAAATGTGCTCTCCTGACCGGAGATTACAATCCTGGGGGCGCACACTTGTCATCCCAGCGTTCGGGAGGCTGAGACCGGAGGATCACGGTTCACAGACAGCCTCAGCTATTTAGTGAGGCCCTTTGCAACTCCGTGAGACCCTATTTCAAAATAAAGAATAAAAAAACAGACTGGGGGTATAACTCAGAGGTAGAATGCCCCTGGGTTCCATCCCCAGTAGCACCAAAAAAAAAAAAAAACTGTGAGCTAGGCATGGCGGCACACACTTGTAATCCCAGCATTCGGGAGGCTGAGACTGGAGGATCACTGTTCGTGAACAGCCTCAGCTACTTAGTGAGGCCCTTTGCAACTCAGTGAGACCATGTTTCAAAATAAAGAATAAAAAATTGGGCAGGGAGTGTAGCTCTGAGGTTGAATACTAATGAGTTTTATCCTCAAACACACACACACACGCACACACACACACACGCACACACACACAAATAGTGCAGGGGGTGTAGCTTGGAGATTGAATGCCCCTGGGTTCCATCCCCAAAGCCGGAAAAAAAAAAAACAAAAAAACAAAAAACTGTGCTCTCCTGCCTGCACAGGTGCCCGCCATCTCGCTGGCCTATGAGGCGGCTGAGAGCGACATCATGAAGCGGCAGCCACGGAACCCGCAGACTGACAAGCTGGTGAACGAACGGCTGATCAGCATGGCCTATGGGCAGATTGGTGCGACAGGGGAGAGCCCGAGGCTTCTACCTCCAGTGTTTGGGAGTGCTGGGCCCCAGGCAGAACTTCCCAGATGCAGGACTTGGGTCTGTGCCCCGAGGGGCTGCCTGTTCCGCCTCCTCCCCTGACCAGGCCCTATCCTCCTCCCGCCTCCTGCAGGCATGATCCAGGCCCTGGGCGGCTTCTTCACCTACTTTGTGATCCTGGCAGAGAACGGGTTCCTGCCATCACGGCTGCTGGGAATCCGCCTGGACTGGGATGACCGGACCACCAATGACCTGGAGGACAGCTATGGGCAGGAGTGGGTGAGTGGAGCCGGACGCCCGGCGGGGGTGGCCAGGGGCTACGGCAGGTCAGGTCCTGGGTTTAACAGCTGCCCCTTCCCCTGATGCCCCGCAGACCTACGAGCAGCGGAAAGTGGTGGAGTTCACCTGCCACACGGCCTTCTTCGCCAGCATTGTGGTGGTCCAGTGGGCCGACCTCATCATCTGCAAGACCCGCCGCAACTCGGTGTTCCAGCAGGGCATGAAGTGAGCGCCAGCCTCCAGCCCAGGCACCCACCCAGACACGGTGCTCTGGGCACAGTGACCAGCCCACCCAGGCCAGCACAGGCCTCCAGTGCCAGGTCGCCCTGCTGTGCTGGACCCAGATCTGCAAGGGACAGCTGCTTTTAATACCCAGCTGTTTAGCCATAGCCAGGCTCAAAATAGGTGAAGACAGGGAAGAAATGATAGAAATTTAGCTTTCTCCTCCCTCCCTCCTTCCCTTCCTTCCTTCCTTCCTAACCCCCTCCAGTCCTATTTTATTTGTTTGTTTGTTTGTTTGTTTGTTTGTTTGTTTTGCAGTACTGGGGATGGAACCCAGGGGCATTCTACCTCCAAGCAACACCCCCAGCCCTATTTATTTATTCTTTATTTTGAAATAGGGTTTCACTGAGTTGCAAAGGGCCCAAGTAGTAGCTGAGGCTGTCCACGAACTCAGATCCTCCTGTCTCAGCCTCCCAAATGCTGGGATTACAAGCGTATACCACGACGCCCGGCTTCTATTTATTTATTTATTTATTTATTTATTTATTTATTTATTTATTTGCAGCACTGGGCATAGAACCCAGGGGCATTCTACTTCCGAGCTACAACTCCAGCCCAATGTTTTTATTCTTTATTTTGAAACGGGGTCTCACTGAGTTAGGGAGGGCCTCGTTAAGTAGCTGAGGCTGGCCTCGAGCCTCGGATCCCTGTCTCAGCCTCCCGAGTACTGAGATTACAAGCATGCACCACCACGCCCAGCTCTTTTTTTTTTTTTTTTGTGGGTCTGGGGATGGAACCCAGGGGCATTTGACCTCCGAGCTACAGCCCCTGCCCTATATTTTATTCTTTATTTTGAAACCAGGTCTCACTGAGTTGCAGAGGGCCTCACTAAGTAGCTGAGGCTGTCCACGAACTGCGATCCTCCAGGTCTCAGCCTCCCGAATGCTGGGATTACAAACCACCACGCCCGGCTAGGGCTCTTATTTTTTACTTAGAAACGGGGCCTCACTAAGTCGCTGATGATTTTGCTAAATGGCAGAGGCTGGCCTTGAACCTGTGATCCTCCTGTCTAGCCTCCCAGGCACTGGGAGGTACACGCATGTACCACTACTCCCAGCTAGGAGTTCTAATTTTGCTCCTAAAACAGACTTTGTTACAATCGCCTCCTTCTCATCTCTCCTGCACACCTCCTTCCTTCCTTCCTTCCTTCCTTCCTCCCATCCTCCATCTTTCTTCTTCCTGTCTCCTACTCAAGCACCCCCAACCCGCCCCCATCCTGTACTCTGCCCTACATCCGGGGTCTCCTGCACTCCTGACTCCACGTGGCAGGTCCTAGTGCCGCCCTGCCCCGTGGTGTCCACCTAGGAGCAGCTTCCAGCCTCCCCCATGTCTCCCAATGTCCTGTAGA
Organism: Muscardinus avellanarius; assembly: GCF_963383645.1. Taxonomy (NCBI): domain Eukaryota; kingdom Metazoa; phylum Chordata; class Mammalia; order Rodentia; family Gliridae; genus Muscardinus; species Muscardinus avellanarius. The sequence goes on along the minus strand of NC_137788.1, from coordinate 110,819,210 downwards.
CGCGTTAGCTCCACCACAGTGCTGAGGTATATTATCCTTACCCTGAGTGGCTAAGAGCGCCCTCTACACAAGGCTTAAATGGAAGCCTGTGGCCACCAACCTGCAGGGCCCCCACCCCAGCTCTGGCCACCAGCCCACTCTGCTGGTCACTTGGCAGCATTAGGAGCTCAGTCATTCGTGATCCCAGTGGGTTGGGGGTCGAGTGTGGAGGGTGTCTCCTACTGTGACCAAATGAGTTTTATCCTAGAGAGGCTAAGAAATTAGGTACGGTCTTGGGACCTGGGACTTTGTGTGAAATATATGGGGGAGCCGGGCGTGGTGGCGCACGCTTGTGATCCCAGCATCCGGGAGGCTGAGAGAGAGGATCACGGTTCCAGGACAGCCTCAGTTACTTAGTGAGGCCCTCTGCAGCTCAGTGAGACCCTGTTTCAAAATAAAGAAGAAAAAAAATAGGGCTGGGGGTGGAGCTCGGAGATAGAATGCTCCTGGGTTCCACCCCTAGCACTGCAAAAATAATAAGTAAATAAAAATTAAAATAAAGATTAAAAACTAGGGCTGGGGGTGTAGCTTGGAAGTAGAATGCCCCTGGGTTCCATCCCCAGTACCGCAAAAAAAATTAAAAATAAATAAGGCTGGGGGGAGGGGTGCATCTCAGAGGTAAAATGCCCCTGGGTTCAATCCCCAGCACCAAAAAAACAAAAATGACTGTAACCTTTCCTTCCTGTTTTTTCTCTCCTCTTTCCCTACCCCGGGAGGTGTTCTTTGATCTCCCCTTCTGACTCCCTTTCTTATTTTTTTTCTTTTTGCAGGTCTGGGGATGGAACCCAGGGGCATTTGAACCCAAGCTACACCCCCAGCCCTATTTTTTATTCTTTATTTGGAAACAGGGTCTCACTGAGTTGCAAAGGGCCTAAGTAGCTGAGGCTGTCTGCAAACCACGATCTTCCTGTCTCAGCCTCTCAAATGCTGGGATGACAAGCGTGCGCCACCGCGCCCGCTTCTGACTCCCTTCAAATGCTATCTACCTTCCTCTCTTGGCCTTTGCAGGAACAAGATCCTGATTTTCGGGCTCCTGGAGGAGACAGCGCTGGCTGCCTTCCTGTCCTACTGCCCGGGCATGGGGGTGGCCCTCCGCATGTACCCACTCAAGTGAGTGTCTGGGGCCCGAGGCTGCGGCTCTCCTCTCGGAGCCAGGCCCCTGGCGCCCCTGACACGGCCCCTTTCCTTCCAGGGTCACGTGGTGGTTCTGTGCCTTCCCCTACAGCCTCCTCATCTTCATCTACGACGAGGTGCGGAAGCTCATCCTGCGGCGATATCCGGGCGGTGAGTCCTCGGCACCCTGCCAGCCCCTGCCAAGGCCAGCGCCCACCAGGTCCCTCTCCAGGGCTTCACACAACCCTCCACTCCGCCCTCTGTGCATTTCCCCAGCTCCCAGGAACCCCGGCCCATGGAGCCAACCCTCTGGGGTGCTATACCCCATCTCTCCCTCTCGAATGCTACACCCAACATCCTCTGCCTGCAGTAACAAGCACCCCGAAATTAGAGGACCCTGCAAGTTCGCCCAGTCACCTCCATAGTCCACATACAGAAAGAGGTGCAAGGAGTAAACTGGGCGCGGCGGCAAACACCTGTAATCCCAATACTTGGGAGGCTGAGACAGGAGGATTGCAGGTTCAAGGCCAACCTCAGCAATTTAGTGAGACACTGCTTCAAAATAGAATGGGAAGCTGGGCATGGTGGCGCACTCTTCTAATCCCAGTACTTAGGAGGCTGAGACAGGAGGATCCGAGTTCACGGCCAGCCTCAGTTACTTAGTGAGACCTCCACAACTTAGTGAGACTCTGTTTCAAAATAAATAAAAAATAGGGCTGGGTGTGTAGTTTGGAGGTAGAATGCCCCTGAGTTCAATCCTGTGTGTGGCCTAACACACACACACACACACACACACACACACACACACACCAGAATCCAGGCCTCCTGGTTCCTAGACACCAAACGCTAGGTTATTTTTTCCAACCAGCATTTTTATTCCTTTCTCGGTTAAAATGGATGACCCTTGCTGGGCATGGTGGCGCACGCTTGTAATCCCAGTACTTCGGAGAAAGGAGGATCGAGGTTCGCGGCCAGCCCCAGCTACTTAGTGAGGTTCTTTGCAACTCAGTGAGACCCTGTTTCAAGATAAAGAATAAAAAATAGGGCTGGGGATGGATGACCCACTAACCAAAAGCAGTTCACAAAGTGTTTGCTTTGACATACTCAGTACTGTGTGTATGGGTTTGTTTTTGTTTTTGTTTTTTGTTTTTTGTTTGTTTTTTTTTTTTTTTGGTGGTACTGGGGATGGAACCCTTCTACCTCCGGGCTATCTAAGACCTATTTTATATTTTATTTGGAAACAGGGTCTCTTTTTTTTGGGGGGGGTACTTGGGTTCCTGGAAACCCTTCTCCAGGCTAGACCTATTTTGTATTTGTATTTTGGAAACAGGGTCTCTCTTTTTTTTTTTTTTTTTTTTTGGTGGTACTGGGGTTCCTGGAAGCCCTTCTACCTCCGGGCTACACTCCCAGACCTATTTTATATTTTTGAAACAGGGTCTCTTACGCCAGCGCGGCTGGCTTCGAACCTGCGCGATCCTCCTGTCTCCGCCTCCCAAGCGCGGGGATTACAAGCGTGCGCCACCACGGCCGGCGAAACAGGGTCTCTTAAGCCAGCAAAGCTGGCTTCAAACCTGCGCGATCCTCCTTTCTCCGCCTCCCAAGTGCGGGGATTACAAGCGTGTGCCACCACACCTGGCAAAGAAAGAAAGAAAGAAGGAAGGAAGGAAGGAAGGAGAGAAGGAAAGGAAGGAAGGAAGGAAGAACGAACTTAGGGCTATCACATACAATCTGAATTTCTGACTTTTGAAAAAACCGGAAGTGCCGTCCATCCCAGGCAGTGTCGCTCCACAGAACCAGGGACGGCTGTCCCTCTAAACACTCTCCCTTCCCTGCAGAGCCTGCAGGCTCTTTACCCTCCTCTCTGCCAGGTACAGGCCTCCTGGGGCAGGCCTACCCTCCCTTTCCTCTCACGGGGACCAGCAGGTCCTCAGCCCTTCTGCCTACCTGGCCTTATCTCTCGAGCCCGGGAGGCTGACCTCTCGCCTCCTGAGGGGCTCACCCTGTGCTACCTTCCCCCTGTCTCCAACAGGCTGGGTGGAGAAGGAGACGTACTACTGAGCCCCGGGAGAAGAAGCAAGCGCCCGAGAGATGGGGTGCTCCGCAGGTGTTGCGGGGACGGTGTTGGGGAGGGATGGGAAACGTTGGGGTGGTGTTTGGGGGTACAATCCTAGGGGAGAGAATGAGGCGATTCAGCAGGTGCCTAAGCCCCCGGGACCGCGGTATAGAGCTTCTCTGCACACTCAGATGCTACTTGAGGGTGCCCGCCAGGTCCTGCCCACCCACCCCACCATGCTGTCTAGGCTTTTCACGGAATCGGGGTTGCCCCCGCCCTCCCGATGCCCCAGCCCTTCCTTCACTCCATTTCTGCTGAGATTAACGTCCAAGGGCAGGGACCTGTCTAACCCAGGGAAGGCAACCCTCTCAGATCACCCAGCGTCCCCACGTGGCTCCAAGCCATGTGGCTTCTTCCCAACTCTCTCCGCCCTGCTTCAGCTCAGCCCTGGGAATCACTAAAGTCTCCTCCTGTGAATGCCAGAGCCCGAGGCCAGGGAGGCTGGTTGGAGAGGCTGGGCCTGTCCCGGAGTCAAGGCCAGTTCCAGGCCTGGCCAGAGAGCTGGACAGGCCGGGGAGGTTGGGCGCTGGCTGGAGAAGGGAGTCAGAAAGGAAGAGGCACCCCGTAGGAGGGTTTCGGTGCCCGCAGCTGGTCCTTGGTGGGTCTCCAGTCTGAGTCCTGCCCTCTTAGAACAGCCCCAGCAGCAGATTCCCAGCCCATCAAAGCGTCAGCAGGGCCAGGCCCAGGAGGCAGGCAGCCCTAGGACTCTTAGAGATCCCTGGGGCCCACAAGGTCCAGGTGGCGCGGAAGCTCCAGCCATCTCAACACGTGGCAACACCCAACCATTTAGAGCACCAAGATCTCCATGGCACCTGCTGTTCTGGTCCACAGAGAGCTGCCGGTCCTCTCCCGGCTGCTTCGTTCATTCTCTTCCACTCTGTGCCCTGAAGACCCTGCATCATTCCCCACACTGCCCAGCCTGGAAAAGACGTTCCCAGGCCTTTGGCTGGGACCGAGGGGAGGTTCCCAGAACATTCCTGTCTTCCAGAGAGACTCACAGAGCCAGCCCTGGTCATGACATGGTCAGGACCTTTGGACAACCGGAGAGAAAATCTGCTCTTGACCTCTTGGTGGGCAGAGCCAGTGCTCCCAGGCAGGTGCCCCCATGTTGACACACGGTACCCGCTTCCTCTGAGGCAGGGAGCTGGCTTCAGGTTCCTGAGGAGTACTTCCCCTTCCTGTGTTCCTTCACATCTACTATTTCTGCTTTGCGAGTAGTTCTGCCCCTTCTGTCCAGCTTTGAAGGCATTGAAATGGCCTTCATAGAGACACTTAGATGAGCCAAGCAGAGAGAGAGAGAGAGAGAGAGAGAGAGAGAGAGAGAGAGAGAGAGAGAGAGAGAGAGACCCAAGGAAAACAGGAAGGAGTCCCAGAAGATGAATATCAGACCAGGCCCCAAACAGCCTCCCCAGTGGCCACGGTCCTACTGCACAGGAATGTCACTTTATCACAAGACCCTTGAAATCAGTAAATCTTGGCCTTGGGCTTGGAAATTGAAATGAGAAACCATATTTATTTGGGCTGATGATGCACTCAAGATTATTGACTGTGGACAAAAGTTTATCTCTGTACAATCAATGAGAAAAGCATTTGGTTAGTAAACTAAGAGCATAAATAATATCGCTAGGGGTGGCGTATTTAGTCCACCTAAAATAATACTTTTCGGGCACTTTGAGAAATAGCCATTTAGATGTAGCGAACGCATGGGCTAATTCTACCGTCGATCCTGACGCATTTGTTAACGAAACATCTGAAGGGTCTTTACCGGTGACCCTTTGTAAGATGTTAGTTTGAGGCACTATGTATGTACTGGAAAATAATAAAGTTGCGTTTCTTTATGAAAAAGAAGTCTTCTGTGACCGATTTCTCTATTGCATACCAGCCTCCCTCCCAGATTATGTGTGGAAATGTGCGCTGTGGCAAGGCTTGGCTTGTATAAGAATCAAAAAAAAAAAAAAAAAAAAAAGCACAGGCATCCAGGCCACGGGGAAAATGACCAGGGAGTGACGTGCCGCCGTGGCCAAAGCTAGAGAGGAGGAAGTTAGGTTGGGCCGGGTGTGGTGCGGCATTCCTGTAATCCCGGTGCTGGGGAGGCTGAGACTGGAGGACTGAAAGCTCAAGGCCAAACTCAGCAACTTAGTGAGACCCTGTTTCAAAATTTAAAATTTGAGGGTATGAGCTAGGTGTGGCGGCGCACGCTTGTAATCTCAGCATTCTGGAGGCCGAGGCCAGAGGATCATGGTTTGCAGACAACCTCAGCTCCTTAGTGAGGCCCTCTGCAACTTAGTGAGACCCTGTTTCAAAATAGAGAATAAAAATTAGGGCAGGGGGCGTAGCTCGGAGGTTGAACGCCCCTGGGTCTCAGTCAGTCCAGTGCCTGAGGGAGATTTGGAACTGTGAAGACGGAGGTGTGGACAGGCCCACGTGAGAAGCAAGCCCGGCAGACCCACGTGATCCAAACCAGAGCAAGGAAGCAACCCCGGAATGGAAGATGCACTAGGGGTTAGAAAAGAGATGCGGACACTGGATGATGTGCCGAGGACCCTCCCAAGGAGAAGAGAGCCTCACAGGGCTGGTTAGGAGCTTGGAGGTGAGGCCACCTCACCCTGGAAGAAATGCGTTCCCTGGCGTGACTCCTTTATCTGCACAATCCAACATGGATCGATCATTCATCACAGATGACAAGCTCGGCATCCGAAATGCTAGGAACGCAGCAAAGACCCAGGAAGGCAGTGATTAGATCAGTATCAACGGAAGACGTTTAACACAAAACCAGTCTTTCAAAAACATCCTGGGCTCCAGGGAACCCAAGGGAGGTTTTCCCCGAAAAAAATCCTTAAAAAATAAAACACGCATTATTTAAACTGTATTAGAATATAGAAAAAAAAATTATGTTGCCCAGCCTACTTTATGAGACAATTCACATTTTTAATTTTTATTATTTATTTATTTTTATTTTTTGTGGTACCACGGATGGAACCCAGGGGCATTCTACCTTTGAGCGAAACCCCCACCCGTATTTTTTTTTTATTCTTTCTTTTGAAACAGGGTCTCACTGAGTTGCAAAGGGCCTCCTTTCTCAGCCTCCCAAGTACTGGGATTACAAGTGTGTGCCATCACACCTGACTTGTTAAACATATAGGGGTGTGTGTGTGTGTGTGTGTGTGTGTGTGTGTGTGTATGTGTGCTTCTGGGGGTGGAACCCAGGGGCTTTTCTACCTCCAGGCTGTACTCCCAGCCCTATTCTATATTTTATTTGGAAACAGGGTCTCAATAAGTTGCTGAGAGCCTCACTAAGTAGCTGAGGCTGGCTTCAAACCTTTGCGATCCTCCTGTCTCAGCCTCCCAAGCGCGGTGATTACAACCGTGCGCCACCATGCCCGGCTTAAACATACAGTTTTTAAGTAACTTAGTGCATCCCTAAATATTAGAGAGAGAAACGTTCTTATTTACAACAGAACCCAAACGAATCAGGCTTAACGTGCACAGCATACAGTGTTTATTAAAACTGAAAAGCAGGATGAGATCAATAAAACCGAGTCCATGGAGATGTGAACTGGCCTGCTATCTGGGAAGACAGAATCTGAAAAAGATAAAAGTAAGTTTTTACATCGGGCGTGGTGGGCACACTTGTAACCCCAGCATTTGGGAGGCTGAGACAGGAGGATCGCAGTTCAAGGCCAGCTTCGGCTACTTAGTGAGGCCCTCTGCAACTCAGTGAGACCCTGTTTCAAAATAAAGAATAAAATAATACGTCTGGGGATGTAGCTCAGAGGTAGAATGCCCCTGGGTTCCATCCCCAGTACCAGAAAAAAGTAAAAATAAAATAATAATAACAATGTTGTTACTGTAAAAGAAGCAATCCAATATCAAAATCTTCCTTGTATGTTTATAAAACAACATGTTGGCTGCATCTGAGGGTTTCATAAGTAATTACAAAGGAAATTAATTAATAGGTCACAGCATATTTACCCCAAGATTGTAAAATACTTGGGATCAAAGTGACTTCGTTATCAAAATCTCGTGACATTTAAGATGAGATCTGAAGGCTCCCCGTTCATTCCACATCGATCGGGAACTATCTGTGGGTCAGCTTCTCTGTGTCGGCAATCTTCCCGGGCATTTATGGCCACGAATTTGCCTGGAGAGGTCATGGGGATGGAGACATTTGCAGTCCTCAGATGAGCGGGTGATTCCAGAGGGAGGCCGAGCCAGACAGGCTGCTCTGGACTTGGCCATCGGAGAAGGTCTCTCCAAACGCGACCCAAGGGCTATGGATCAGAATGGGGTTTCCAAAAATACTTCCAATTGATTCGATCTCCATCAAGCTGCTTCTGGGACCACACCAGGGAATATGCCACAGAGACGACGTCCAGATGAACTCAGCGATTTTAAGTCTAACCTTCTCCGAAGGATTTTATGATAGACATTAAACACAAAGACGGGAGAAGACATTTTCAATGTACGACCAACCTCCCCAAAGCTGGCTCCCTTCATGGTGCCCCCACAAGTCAGCTCCAGGGAGACCCGCCTGGGAGCGCCCAGAGGCTGGGCTCCTTAAGATCCTGAGGTCCTTTTTCCTCTCATACCCGAGGGACAGATAGTCACCGAGCCCCAAAGAGAAAGGCAGGGAACGGAAGGAACACTGTGCCACTTCCCTGGCCCCCACCACCCAGAGGCAAGCTTGTCATAGCAAAAGGGGTTAGACAAGGGAAACCTGCGATCCGGTAGCCAGGAAGAAACTGCTAAGGGGGTTTTATGGCCCCCAGGAAGTTGGGGATGTCTCCTGTCTGAGAAGAGTCCAACAGAAGGGGTCTCCCCAGGGTAAGACGTCGCGGGACCTTTTGGCAACCTTGTAGACCGGTGGCCACCCGTTCAGCTTCTCCTGGCTGGCGGCTGCTCGATGTCTGAGGGATGGGAAGTCCCTGGGTGGAGAGAATGTGGACGCTAAACAGGCTGCACGGCCATAGGGACGTCAAGAGCCAGCAGGGCCTCCTGCTAGGCGGGGACCTGGAGGTCCCCTCTTGTCTCTGAAAGCCAAAAACACTTAGCTTAGGAGATCCAGGAACCAGGGTCCAAGGAGCTGAGGGAATCAGCAGGACTCGCACAGGGGAGTTTGTAAAGGATCACTGCACCAGGTGCTCACACTGAGCCCCGGCTGCCAACCATCACCCTTGGTGGCTGCAGCTCTGCTCCAGGTGGGAGCCTAGCTTATATAGCCTGGCAGCTCTTCTGATTGGCCCTTAGACCTGGGCCCTGATTGGTCCTTAGCTGTGGACTCTGATTGGTCCATTTTCTTTCTTTCTTTCTTTCTTTCTTTCTTTCTTTCTTTCTTTCTTCCTTCCTTCCTTCCTTCCTTCCTTCCTTCCTTTCTTTCTTCCTCCCTCACCCCCCCCTCTCTTTCTTTTCTTTTTTCAGTACTAGAGATGGAACCCAGGGCATTCCACCTCAGAGCTCCACCCCCAGCCCTATTTTTTATTCTTTACTTTGAAACAGGATCTCACTGAGTTGCTGAGAGCCTCACTAAGTAGCTGAGGCTGGCTTCAAACCTGTGATCCTCCTGTCTCAGCCTCCCAAGTACTGGATTACAAACATGTGCCACCACGCCCGGCTTGATTGGTCCATTTTCAACCTCGCTTTGGAATCTCTGATCAGTCCTGACCTAGAGAAGTCAGGGTGTTGGCCTGACCCCTTACTCCAGCTTGCCTGCTTTTATCCATTATCAGGACTACTTTAGACAGACAGACAGACAGACAGACAGACAGACAGACAGACAGACAGACGAAGGAAGGAGTAAGTTGCTTTAACAAAGCAGCGTGGTGTCAGGGTGTTCCCACTAGGAAGCACACGCAGATACCTGCTTTGGGGGTCCCTGAGCCTCAGAAGTCGCAGGCCCACACAGGGCTGTGCCCTGGTCTTGCCCGGCTCCCCGGATTCCCTCTGCAGCAGAGCCCACTGCAGGCATCCTTGACACCCCAAGACGGAGACTCACGGAGGGCTTCTGTGTTCTCTGCTAGAACTCCGGGGTCTTTGTGATGAGAGGCCGAGATGGTTGCCTAGGCACCCGGCCGGGGCTGGGGCCCCAGCTCGCCCCAGGCTCACTAAGGCCTCCCCCTTCCTTCTTGTCCCACCTGCTGGGCACCGTGGGCTTCTTCATCAGTTAGACACCGAGCTGCCCAGCCCACAGTCTTCCTCTCCTCAGCCCCTCCCCTCCGCCCCCCAGAACCCAGTTCTCCCCTCTTCCCCATCCTGGCCTCTCCTTCTTTCTCAGGCCCCTCTCCCTCTCGCAGCAGCCCCCCCTGATCTCTCCCCCGCCCCCGCCCCTGCCCTCTCCTCCTCTCCCCACCTGTTGAGCTGGGGCAGCTGTATCTGGGGCTGACCATGGGGCTCGGAGGGAAAAAGGGGACCGTGACGCCTCACGCACAGAGTCCCAGCCCAAGACCCAGGAGGAGGCCTAAACCCAGCAAACAGACGAGGGTGAAAAGAAAGAAAAAGAAGAGGGACATGGAGGAGCTGAAGAAGGAGGTGGTCATGGTGAGCGCGCCCCAGCGTCGCCCTCCTCGGGCACCCCATCCACGGGAGCCCCGGGAGCCAGGGCAGCGGGCCGGCTGCAGACGGCCTCAGAAAGTACTGCACACAGCATGGGAGACGTGTGACCTATCTGGGAGGCCCAAGTTGCCGCCGTCCCCGAGCCCGCACAAGGACGCAGCTTCCTACAGAGGACACTGGGCGCCCTGGGTCCCGGGGCGCAGGAGAGAAGCCAGCATCTGCCCGGGTGTGGGGGACAGGAATATGGTGTCTTACCACCCCCTTTTCTGGAGGGACAATAAGTCCCTAAACACCACTGCCTTTTAACACCTCGCCCCAAGAGTGAGTGTTTGGGGCCAGGGCTGTCCTGGTTTCTGTAGGTTTCCTCCCCTGTGCCTGGAAATGGCCCGAGTCGCCGCCACGTCTCCCTCAATGACTCTCCTGTCCATTTAGGATGACCACAAATTAACCTTGGAAGAGCTGAGCGCCAAGTATTCTGTGGACCTAAAAATGGTGAGTAAGGGGTGGACCGGGGGAGGCGGCTGGCTTCTAGCTTTGAACCTCAAGGATGCTCCGGCAAGGCGAACTTAGAAACTGAAGCCCTGAGAGCCGTGCTTGTAATCCCCGCGCTTGGGAGGCTGAGACAGGAGGATCGCACGGGTTTGAAGTCAGCCTCAGCTACTTAGTGAGGCGCTCAGCAACTTAGTGAGACCCTGTTTCCAAATAAAGTATCAAATAGGTCTGGTTGTATAGCCCAGAGGTAGAAAAGCCCCCCCACACACACACACACCGTCTATCTTTACAGCGGGTGGCTGGATTCCCCTTTTCTGTGTTCAGTGTATGGCCACGTGTTACCCGCTGTTTTGCAGCCTTTGGAAATTTCTCTGGCGGCTCTTGAGAGTACACTGGGGAAGACAATGGTTTGGTCTTAGTCTTATGGCAAAAATCGCTTGCCCCGTGGACCTCCCAAAAGGCTCTTGTCGCCCGTGGAGCTATTCCAGGGAGTTCAGGGAGCAACTGATGGGCTTGGCAGATTCCGCTATCTGTTCCCTTGTAGGAACCCGCGCAGAGGCTGTGCACAAGACTAGAATGAGAAGCCAGGAGCTGCGTCGTTAGCTGGTGTTATTTCCCGTTTCCAAGCTGGGCAGTCGAAGCACACATGTCAGCCTGCTGCCAAATGTGTGCCAGTGAGCCGGGCGTTGGCCTCGCACGTTAGACTCAACCGCCATAAGTCGGGCGTGGTGGCTCACGCTTGTAATCCCCGCGCCTGGGAAGCTGAGACAGGAGGACCGCAGGTTTGTGGTCAGCCTCAGCAACTTGTGAGGCCCTCCGCAACTTAGCAAGATCCTGTTTCAAAATAAAGAAATAAAATCCGGCTCCGGCTGTAGCTTGGGGGTAGAATGCCTCTAGGTTCACTCTCAATACCAAAAAATAAAATAAAATAAAAATAGGACTGGAGGTATAGCTTAGAAGTAGAATGCCCCTGGGTTCAATCCCTACTACCACAATAAATAAGTAAATAATAAATAAATAAATAAATAAATAAATAAATAAAATCTTCCACAGTGCAATTTTTGTTTTTTGCGGTACTAGAAATGGAACCCAGGGGCCTTCTACCTCCAAACTACACCCCCAGCCCTATATTTTAGTCTTTTTATTTTTGAAACAGAGTCTCACTGAGTTGGGTGCAAAGGGCCTCACTAAGTAGCTGAGGCTGGATGCGAACCGCGATCCTCCTATCCCAGCCTCCCAAATGCTGGGATCACAAGCATGTACCACCACGCTCGGCTTCCACGGTACAAAATTTAAAATCCCCCAAATTTAAAATCCTGAGGCTACAAATAACAGGTGCTCCTTTGCTGTGACTCTTTTTGGGGGCATTCTACCTCCAAGTTACACCCCAGCCCTATCCTATTTTTTTAATATATGTGTGTGTGTGTGTGTGTGTGTGTGTGTGTGTGTGGTGTGTGGGTCTAGGGATGGAACCCAGAGGCAATTGACCTCCGAGCTACAACCCCTGCCCTATGTTTTACTCTTTATTTTGAAATCGGGTCTCACTGAATTGCAGAGGGCCTCACTAAGTAGCTGAGGCTGCCCGGGAACCGCGATCCTCGGGTCTCAGCCTCCCGAATGCTGGGATGACAAGCGTGCACCACCACGCCCGGCAGTCTATGTGTGTGTGTGTGTGTGTGTATATATATATATATATATATATATATATATATATATTTTTTTTTTTTTTTTTTTTTTTTGGTGGTACTGGGGTTCCTGGAAGCCCTTCTACCACCGGGCTACACTCCCAGACCTATTTTTACATATTTTTTATTTGGAAACAGGGTCTCCTAAGCCAGCGCGCGCGGCTGGCTTCGAACCTGCGCGATCCTCCTGTCTCTGCCTCCCAAGCGCGGGGATTATAAGCGTGCGCCACCACGCCCGGCCTATATTTTTTGAAACAGGGTCTCACCGAGTTGCGAGGGGCCTCACTAAGTAGCTGAGGCTGTCCGCGAACCGCGATCCTCTCTTCTCTGTGGCTCTTCTTAAAAATCTTCCCCCCTACCCGCCTTTCCCATTTCTTGTCTATACAGGGCCATAGCCCCGAAAAGGCAAAAGAAATCCTGCTTCGAGATGGACCCAATTCACTCACCCCTCCTCCCTCCACCCCGGAGTGGGTCAAGTTCTGCAAACAGCTCTTCGGTGGCTTCTCCCTCCTGCTGTGGACGGGCGCCATTCTCTGCTGCGTGGCCTACGCCATCGAGTCTTACTTCAGCAAGGAAGCTAGCAAAGACAACGTGAGCCCCTCCACCGGGCCTCAAGCCCCTGCTGGGCACCACGAGTCCTGGGCCCACATACCCAAGCGCCCGGCATTTTCTGCAGACGCCCTTGGTCCATCTGGATTCCACCAGCATTGCCCAAGAGCTCCTGGCTCAGCCCGGGGTGCCCTCCCCGTGATGGGCTCCCCAAAGGCACCTCCAAGGGCTTTACTCTTGCTCTGAATTTTAACCTTATTCCCTCTCTCCTGTCTGACTTCTCCCCCCCCCCCGCCCCCTAGCTCGTGAGCAGCCTCCTTGGGGAGGAGAATTTAGGCGCACGGGACCTAGGATTTTCTGACCCCTCACTCGCCACAGCTCAGGGCCCCTCGCCTCCAGCCCAGCCCCGAGGCTGCTGCTCCTGCGTGGAGAAGCGGCTGTGATCTCGGCAGGCTGCTTTTCTGCGCAGCAAGGATGGCAAGGACTTGCTGACGCGCCTTTGTCTCCCCTCCCAGCTCTACCTGGGCATCGTGCTGTCTGTGGTGGTCTTCGTCACCGGCTGCTTCTCCTATTTTCAGGAGGCCAAGAGTTCCAAAGTCATGGAGTCTTTCAAAAGCATGGTGCCCGAGGTAGGGCGGGTGCAGAGGAACCCGGCGAGGGCAGGTGTGAAAGGTGGGCGGCCGGTCCTCAAGCCCTCTGGGGATTAGACATCCTACCCAGAGTGAGCAGGGAAGGCTGGAGATGGGGCTGGTCACTCAATCAGGCCTTGAGCATCCCCGAGAGGGCATCACCAAGAAGTTGCCTACTCTGAAAGACACAATCTATTGGGATCTAGTGAAGAAACACCAGGCTGAAGCAACAGAGCAGGGTGGGGCACGCCTGGCACTTGGGAGGCGGAGACAGGAGGATACAGGTTGGGAAACAGTCTCCACAACTTAAGGAGAGTCTGTTGGAAAATAAAACTATATAGCCGGGCGTGGTGGCGCACGCTTGTAATCCCCGTGCTTGGGAGGCTGAGACAGGAGGATCGCGCAGGTTCAAAGCCAGCCTCAGCTACTTAGTGAGGCTCTCAGCAACTTAGTGAGACCCTGTTTCCAAATAAAATATAGGTCTGGGAGTATAGCCCGGAGGTAGGGTTCCACCCCCAGTACCACCAAAATAAATAAATAAATAAATAAATAATAGGATTCGAGGTGTAGCTCAGAGGTAGAATGCCCCTGGGGCCAGTCTCCAGTACCATAAAAGAAAAAAGAGAAAGAAAAGAGAAAGGAAGGAGAGAGAGAGAGAGAGAGAGAGAGAGAGAGAGAGAGAGAGAGAGAGAAGGAAAGAAAGAAAGAAAGAAAGAAAGAAAGAAAGAAAGAAAGAAAGGAAGGAAGGATATTTGAGAAACAACCCTGCTCCATCTTGCCGCAGCAAGCTCTGGTGATTCGAGGTGGGGAGAAGATGCAGGTTAACGTACAGGAGGTGGTGGTGGGCGACCTGGTGGAGATCAAGGGTGGAGACCGCATCCCTGCCGACCTCCGGCTCATCTCCGCACAAGGCTGTAAGGTGAGGAGCAGAAACATCTCGGGGAGGGCTGAGCACCATCTTCAGCTAGGGTAGGGAACCGGGCTCAGTTAGAGGCAGGACGGTGTGGAGAGTCCAGCCTCAAAAAGTTTCCTTGTAGCTGGGCGTGGCGGCGCACGCTTGTCATCCCAGCATTTGGGAGGCTGAGACCGGAATATCGCGGTTCGCGGACAGCCTCAGCTAATGAGTGAGGCCCTCTGCAACTCAGTGAGACCCTGCTTTAAAACAAAGAATGAAAAATAGGGCTGGGGGTGTAGCTCAGAGGTAGAATGGCCCTGGATTCCATCCCCAGCACCGCAAATAAACAAACAAACAAACAAACAAACATCCCGCCTTTCTGTCCCATTGACCTTTCCACCTGTCCTCTGTCCACTGCAGGTGGACAACTCATCCTTGACAGGGGAGTCAGAGCCCCAATCCCGCAGCTCTGATTTCACCCACGAGAACCCACTCGAGACCCGAAACATCTGCTTCTTCTCCACCAACTGCGTGGAGGGTGAGTGTCGCTTCATAAGCAGCAGGGATTCAAAAGCAGGAACCAAAACAAAGATTGCAGCAGGGCGGGGCCGTGTGGCTCACACCTGTCATCCCAGCACTCGGGAGGCTGAGACAGGAGGATCACAGGTTCGAGGACAGCCTCAGCAACTCAGTGAGGCCCTCTGCAACTCAGGGAGACCCTGTCTCAAAATAGAGAATAAAAATAGGGCTGGGGGTGTAGCTTGGAGGTAGAATGCCCCTGGGCTCCATCCCCCGTACTGCTAAATCTCTTCCTTCCCTTCCCCTTAGGAAGCCTGAGAACTCCCTGGAACTCACTTGAAACCCATTATTAATGCTTAAAAAGGAATGTTTAGGGGAAGGGATCCAAAGGGATCCGCGCAACAAAAGCTGGGCGCAAATATATTTCTGTCACACGGAACCTACTTGATGTATAACCACACTGCACCAATAATATATATATATATTTAAGAATAAATGTTTGGGCACCTAGAAATAGCTACCTCTTCATGAATCTATAAATTCATCTTATCAGACATACTATGTCAAGTGCTATAGATAATGTCTCTGGTCATCCCAGTGCTATACAGCAGCTATTACTTCTGTTTTATTTTATTTTATTTTAGTACTGGGGGTGGAATCCAGTGGCTTTCCACCTCCCGGCTACACTCCCAAACCTAGTTTGAAACAAGGTCTCACTAAGTTGCTGAGACCCTCACTAAGTAGCTGAGGCTGGCTTCGAACCTGTGCGATCCTCCCATCTTATTTAAAAGCAAAATAAATTAAGTTCCATCCCCCACAGCACAACTCAGAGGAAGAGGAGGATTGGGGCTTTTTTTTTTTTTAAGATTTAAAGAAGTTTATTAGAAAGATAGAAATACAGAAAATAGAAATACAGCTCCACCAGACTGGCATGGAGGGGTGACTTGAAATGAATACACCCAGGATTGGGGCTTTTAAGGCAGGTCTCTCTGCAAAGCTCAGATCCATCTTCTTTCTATATAGATAGGTATATTTTATTACTTGAGTCCTGGGAATTGACCCCAGGGCACTCTACCACTGAGCTATACCCCCAGCCTTTTCTCATTTTTTTTTTTGAAGATTTAAAGAAATTTATTAGAAAGATAGAAATACAGAAAAGAGAAATACAGCTCCATACCAGACTGGCATGGAGGGGTGACTCGAAATGAATACACCCTCTCATTTTTATTTAAGACAAAGTCTTGCTAAGTTGCCAAGACTAGCCTTGGACTTGAACCTTCTTCTTACCTCAGCCTCCTGAGTACCTGAGATTATATGCATGCACCTTGGTGCCCCACCGTATGTCCAATTTCATATTGGTCTTTCTGGAGATCCTAAACTCATCTAAGTAAGTGGAAGTTTAAAAAAAGAAACTAATGTCTGAGTGCCTTTGACATGCCCAACCCTGTTCTGGGCTTTCCTGAAAACTTTGAACTTTATCGTTTTGTAGGTCTTTTTAATCCAATTTTAAAGATTAAAAAGCCTAGCCAGATGTGGTACACACCTGTAATCCCAGTACTTGGCAGGCTGAGACAGGAGGATCACAGATTTGAGGACAGCCTCAGCATTTTTTTTTTTTTGGTAGGTCTGGGGATGAAACCCAGGGGCATTTGACCTCCGAGCTACACCCCCTGCCCTATTTTTTATTCTTTATTTTGAAACTGGGTCTCACTTGAGTTGCAGAGGGCCTCACTAAGTAGCTGAGGCTGTCCGTGAATTGTAATCCTCTGATCTCACCCTCCCAGATGCTGGGATGACAAGCGTGCGCCACCACGCCCGGCTCAGCCTCAGCAATTTAGTAAGACCCTCAGCAACTTAGCAAGAACACGTTTTGAAATAAAAAGGGCTGAGGGTATAGCTTGGAGGTACGATGCCCCTTGGCTCAATCTCCGATACGAGAGAAAAAGAAGAAAGAAAGAAAGAAAGAAAGAAAGAAAGAAAGAAAGAAAGAAAGAAAGAAAGAAAGAGAAAGAAAAAATGGGAGGAAAGAAAGGAAAAAAAAAGAAAGGAGAAAGAAAGCAAACTCACATCTCCAAGAGCTTAAATAACTTGTAGTCATTTAGAAAGTTGAACTTCCAACTCCAAGTCTTGCTGCTTCTAAAATAAGTGCCATTTCTAATAATACTTCCCTTTTCTGGGTGATTCTGACTGGTCCTGGCTCTGATTTTTTTTTTTTTTTTTTTTTTTTTTTTTTTTGACTGAGGATGGAACCCAGGGGCATTCTACCTCTGAGCTCCAACCCTTTTTTATTTTTTTTATTTATTTATTTATTTATTTATTTATTTATTTATTTATTTATTTATTTATTTATTTATTTATTTATTTGGTGGTACTAGGTATGGAACACAGTGGCACTCTACCTCTGAGCTACACCCCGGCCCTATTTTTTTTCTTCTTTATTTTAGTACAGAGTCTCACTAAGTTGCCGAGGCCTCACTGAACTGCAGAGGCTGTCCGCAAACCTCGATCCTCCTGTCTCAGCCTCCCAAATGTTGGGATTATAAGCGTGCGCCACCAGGCCCGGCTCAAGGAAGAATTATTTTAAGTGAAGGAACTTAAGGTGCAGGTGAGCTGAGCAGGGCCTGGGCCAGCACAGAAGCAGGTGCTATGGTCCACGCTCCCCAGCAGAGGGCAGAGCAGCTCCAGCCCGCAAAGCTGCATGGGGCTCCAGTCCCCGGGCTTCCCAGCCTATGATGTTTGGGGCCTGAGAATTCTGGATATGGGGTAAGAAAAGAGCTGCCCTGCTCGTACAGGACGGTCTGCAGCCCCTGACTTCCACCCACTAGGTGCCAGGCATCCCCTCCCACCCCGGAGAGACAACCACAGTGTCTCCACACACCACCCAGTCTCCCGGAAGGCACACTTCTCCCAGCTGAAAGCTACCTGGTACCCGGGTGTGGTGGTGCATGCTTGTAATCCCAGCATTCAGGAGGCTGAGACCGGAGGATCGCAGTTCACTGCCAGCCTCAGCTACTTAGTGAGGCCCTTTGCAACTCAGTGAGACCCTGTTTCAAAATAAAGAATAAAAAAATAGGGCTGGGGGTATAGGTCAGAGGTAGAATGGCCCTGGGTTCCATCCCCAGTACCACAAGAAAGAAAAACAGACAGACAGACAGACAGACAGACAGACACCTGGTAGAGCTAGGTGCATTAGCCTGTAATCATAGTACTTGGGAGGCTGAGGCAGGAGGATCACAGGACGGCCTCAACAAGGAATGACATGCTCATCAACCTAGTGGGACCCTTGTTTTTGTTTTTTGTTTTTTGGTTTTTTGTGGTACTGGAGATGAAACCCAAGGGCATTCTACCTCCAAGCTACACCCCCAGCCCTATTGTGTGTGTGTGTGTGTGTGTGTGTGTGTGTGTGTGTGTGTGTGTTACTGGGAATGGAACACTTCTACCTCCGGGCTACACTCCCAGACTTATTTTATATTTTATTTGGAAACAGGGTCTCTTAAGCCAGCAAGAACTCGCGTGATCCTCCTGTCTCCGCTTCCCGAGCGCGGGGATTACAAGCGTGCGCCACCACGTCTGGCATTTATTCTTTGTTTTGAAACAGGGTCTCACTGAGTTGCAAAGGGCCTCACTAAGTAGCTGAAGCTGTCCGTGAACCGCGATCCTCTGGTCTCAGCGTCTCGGATACTGGGATTACAAGCCTGCTGCGCCACCACGCCGGGCTGCTATATAGATATGTTTTTTAATTACCCAGAAACTTCCCAGGGATTTAGGAGCCCGGTGTCAGATGCTCCTGCTACTGGGGAAATTGCAAAGGTCTTAGGAGCCAGGGTCGAAACCAGATCTAAGACAGCGCCCTGGGCCTCCTCCCTCCTCCACAGGTTCTGCTCTGGGCATCGTGATCGCGACGGGGGACTCCACAGTGATGGGCAGGATCGCCTCTCTGACCTCGGGGCTGTCTGTCGGCAAGACCCCCATTGCCGCGGAGATAGAGCATTTCATCCACATTATCACCATGGTGGCCGTCTTCCTGGGGATCACCTTCTTTGGGCTCTCGCTCTTCCTGGGCTACGGCTGGCTGCAGGCCGTCATCTTCCTCATCGGCATCATCGTGGCGAACGTGCCCGAGGGGCTTCTGGCCACAGTCACTGTGAGTGCACAGGGACGCAGGACCTGCTGGCAGGGAGCAGGGTCTCTGCCTTTGGGGGTGTCAGGAGTGGGTCCGCTCCCGAGGTTACACGGACTTCCTCCCCCATGTGTTCTGAGGCTCGCTCCTTCTCGCTGAAGGGGAGTGTGACAGAGAAAGCTACGTTAGCCTCCACGTCACCAGGAGCAAGTTCCAGGCCTGGGCGGACTTGCCCAAATCATGTTAGTAGAGATGAGAGTTGCAGAGCCCCATTGGAAATACTCTGAAGGTCACGTAAATTCCACCCCTGAATGAGGCTCGGTGCCCTCTCTAAGTCCAGGGGAAGCTGGGCGTGGTGCCACCCATTTGACAACCCAGTGCTTGGGAGGCTGAGACAAGAGGATCGCAGGTTTGAGGACAGCTTCAGCAAGTAGTGAGGCTCATCAACCTAGCAAGAACCCCCCCTTCAGAATAAAAATAATATAGGGCTGGGGATGTGACTGGGAGGTAGAATGCCGCTGGGTTCAGCCCCCAGTACCGCAAAAATAAATAAATAAATAAATAAATAAATAAATAAATAAATAAATAAATAAAAATAGCCAGGTAGGAAGACAGCATAGGCAGGGGGAATTTTAAGGGTCTCTTTTTTGTGGGTCTGGGGATGGAACCCAGGGGCATTCGACCTCCAAGCTACACCCGGCAGGGGGGAATTAAGATGACCAACGTTCCCGAGCCCACGGCGGGGCGTCTATCTCTGTCCCCTCCTCTCCCCTGCGGCGGCCCCAGGTGTGCCTGACCCTGACCGCCAAGCGCATGGCGCGCAAGAACTGCCTGGTGAAGAACCTGGAGGCGGTGGAGACGCTGGGCTCCACGTCCACCATCTGCTCCGACAAGACGGGCACCCTCACCCAGAACCGCATGACCGTCGCCCACTTGTGGTTCGACAGGAAGGTGTACGAGGCCGACACCAGCGAAGGGCAGACTGGTGAGCAGTGCTGGTGGTGGGCGGCGCCGGAGGCTCTGGGCTGCAGGGCTGGGCCGGGCGTGGGGGCTGGGGTCAGCACCGCGGATGTCCCCTGGGTGCCAGAGGACGCGCTGCCCCTGCCTACGCTCCCCCCCACTCACAGGTCTCCGGCTTTTTTCTCCCCAGGGAAGCCGTTTGCCAAGGGCTCCGATACCTGGTTTCTCCTGGCCCAGATCGCTGGCCTCTGCAACAGGGCTGATTTCAAAGCTCACCAGGAAGCCCTGCCTATAGCTAAGGTGTCAGGTCTGAGGGGGGAAGAGGGACCTGAGGGTCCAGCGTGCCACTGGCCCTCTCCCCAGAAAACCCTCTCCTGGCGCTCCACGACCTGCGCGCAGGAGCCTCCCGACCCCCGCGTCCGCCTCTGCCCCTCTCCCGGGGCCACGGGTGAGCCCCCGGCCCAGGTGGGTTCCCGGGGGTCACTCTGCAAACCCTCCTGCAGCGGGAAACAACAGGCGATGCCTCCGAGTCGGCCCTCCTCAAGTTCATCGAGCAGACGTACAGCTCCGTGAAGCAGATGAGGGAGAAGAGCCCCAAGGTGGCAGAGATTCCCTTCAATTCTACCAACAAGTACCAGGTACAGAACCAGCCAGGCAGGGGAACGGCGGGCATGGGAGCTTCACCGTCACCTGCACTGCCCTGGAAGCAGTGGGGCCCGCGACCCAAACAAGAGGGAGGCTCCGGCCAGGCACAGCCCAGGGCTTGAGAGGCGGAGGCAGGAGGCTCGCAGGTTAGAGGCCAGCCTGGGTAACCTAGCAAGACCTTTTCCAAATAAAAAGTAAAAAGGCTGGGGTGTAGCTCGGAAGTGGAGTGCTCCTAGGTTCAATCCCTCTAATACCACCAAAAATAATTGTGTGTGTGTGTGTTTGCGGTGCTGGGAATGGGACCCAGGGGCATTCTACCTCCGAGCTATACCCCCAGTCCTATTTTTTATTCTTTATTTTGAAACAGGGTCTCACTGAGTTGCAAAGGGCCTCGCTAAGTAGCTGAGGCTAGCCACGAACCGCAATCCTCCGGTCTCAGCCTCCCAAATGGCTGGGATTACAAGTGTGCGCCACCACCCCCGGCTTCAATACAGATTTTTGAAAACCCGGTTACCTATGTTTTTATATTGAACACTGAGCAGTAAGAGTTAAAAAGATCCAAACTTCCTGTCTCAACTAGTTTTTTTTTTTTTTTTTTTTTACGCCAGTGTAATAGAATAGTCTCCCAGGCCCAAACGGCAAACTTTATTTATTTTTTTTCTCTAATGTTTCGTGGCCTCAGTAACCAGACAGGAATTTGTGGTTTAGCAAAGCCCTGGTAAAAGCCCTTGAGAAGAGTAAGGTGCCTCGTCCCCGGTCCATTGTGATTCAAAATAAAAACAAAACATAGTCACACACTGCTGAAACGTCCAATAAACAGCAATATTCCCCCAAATGAATATGTTACCCTCAGCCAGGCGTGACAGCCCACGCTTGTAATCCAAGTCCTTGGGGGGCCTGGATGGGAGGGTCGCAGGTTGGAGGGCAGCCTCCGCAGAGAAATTGAGACCCTATTTCAAAATAAAAATAAGCCGCGCGTGGTGGCGCACGCTTGTAATCCCAGCATTTGGAGGCTAGTGCTCTACCACTAGGCCACATCCTCAGCTCTTTTTATTTTTATTATTAGTATTATTATTATTTGTGATACCAGGGATTGAACCCAGAGGTGTTCTACCTCTGAGCTACACCCCCAACTCCCCCCCCTTTTTTCAGTACTGGGGATGGAACCCAGGGACATTCTACCTCCAAGATATACCCCCAGCCCTATTTTTTATTCTTTATTTTGAAACAGGTCTCACTGAGTTGCAGCGAACCTCACTAAGTAGCTGAGGCTTTCTGCTAACCGTGATCCTCCTGTCTCAGCCTCCCAAATGCTGGGATTACAAGCGTGTGCCACCACGCCCGGCTTTTTTTATTTTTAACAGGATTTCACTAAGGTGCTGAGCCTGGCCTCCAACCCACAATCTCCCAAGTACTGAGATTACAGGCGTGCACCGCACCTGGATCTTTTCATTATCTTAAGAGACGAGGTCTTGCTAAATTGCTCAGCTGGTCTGGAACGTTAAATCTCCAGCCTCAGCCTCCAAATCACTGAAATGACAGGCTGGGAGTATTTTTATAACTATCTCTCCTGAAAAACCTGTTGAGGTAGTCAGGGCAGGACTTTCCACGTTTTCTAGAAGAGCCGACGCTTGGCAGTTTTTGGTGGATTGAGGTCACAAGCTCAGAAGGCACTGGTGCTGGGTCCTAGAACGCAGGGCTCTGGACCCCTCAGGTGGTTTCGCCTGCCCACTGGGCTGTGTTTCTTTGGCAGCCCCACTTCTGATACCCTCAAGGGAACGGGAAGGTGGGGATGGGACCCCCAGAGAGCCGGCCGCGAAGATAACAGAGATGTGTCTGCAAATACAGCCAGCCTGGGGTTCTCTGCAAAGGGCAGCTGGACTCACTCAACCCTGAGTCCAATTTGACCAGAGCGAGAGGGTCAAAGGAAAGTGGGGTGCCACAGAGGACACCCGTCTTTTCTACCTTCTAAACCTTTACTTGTCATCCCAGCATTTGAGAAGCTAAGACAGGAGGATCGCGGTTCGCGGCCAGCCTCAGCTACTTAGTGAGGCCCTTTGCAACTCAGTGAGACCCTGTTTCAAAATAAAGGATAAAAAAATAGGGCTGGGGGTGAGTTTGGAGGTAGAATGCCCCTGGGCTCCACCCCCAGTACTGCAAAATAAACAAATAAATAAACTAAAAAAATAGGACTGGGGTATAACTCAGAGATATAATCCCCCTGGGTTCCATCCCCAGTATCGAAAAAATAAATAAATAAAACAAAATATAAAATAGGGCTGGGGGTGTAGCCTAGAGGTGGAATGCCCCTGGGTTCTATCCCCAGTACCACAAAAAAAAATAATAATAATAAAATAAAATAAAAAATAAAATAGGGTTGGGAGTATAGTTCAAAGGTAGAACCCGTGGGTTCCGTCCCCAGTACAAACAAAAGAAAACTAAGCAAGACCCCCAAGGCCCCCTTCGGTATCTGCTGTCCCCTGGGGTCCTCCCCTCATCGATGCCGCCTCTCCTCTCCCCAGCTGTCCATCCACTACTTCGAGAACAGACCCCAGGCCCACGTGCTGATGATGAAGGGGGCCCCGGAGCGGATCCTGGAGTTCTGCTCGACTGTCTTGGTGGATGGACAGGAGCTCCCGATGGACGAGGAAATGAAGGAAGCCTTCCAGAACGCCTACTTAGAGCTGGGCGGCCTGGGGGAGCGCGTGCTAGGTGAGGCGCCCGGAGACCGTGGCGTCCCGGTTAGTGGGGCGCTGGGCCTAGGATGCTGGGGAGCATGGGACGGGGGCACAAACGAGTGAGTTCTGACCCCTCTTCCTGCCTGACTGTAGGATTCTGCTTCTCCAACCTGCCCAGCTCCTTCTCCAAGGGCTTCCAGTTCAACACGGACGAAATCAACTTCCCCATGGACAACCTGTGCTTCGTGGGTCTCATCTCCATGATCGACCCTCCTCGCGCTGCCGTGCCCGACGCGGTCAGCAAGTGTCGCAGTGCCGGGATTAAGGTACATGGCCCTCTCACGAAGCTGAGCAGAGGCCCCCGGGGCTTCAAATTAAAAAAAAAAAAAAAAAAAAAACAGCCAGGTGTGGCTCAGACAAGAGTATTGCAGGCTCAAGGCCAGCCTCAGCAACTTAGCAAGACCTTGTTTCAAAATAAAAAACAGCCGTATGTGGTGGCGCACGCTTGTGATCCCAGCATTTGGGAGGCTGAGACCAGAGGTTCACGGTTTGCAGACAGCCTCAGCTACTTAGTGAGGCCCTCTGCAACTCAGTGAGACCCTGTTTCAAGAATAAAGAATTAAAAAAAAATAGGGCTGGGGGTGGCCAGGCATGGTGGCGCACGCTTGTAATCTCCGTGCTTGGGAGATGGAGACAGAAGGATTGCGCAGGTTTGAAGCCAGCCGCCCTGTCTTAAGAGAACCTGTTTCCAAATAAAAATATAAAAATAGGTCTGGGAGTGTAGCCCAGAGGTAGAAGGGTTTCCAGGAACCCCAGTACCACCAAAATAATAAAATAAAATAAAATAAAATAAAATAGGGCTGGGGGTGTGGCTTGGAGGTAGAATGCCCCCGGGTTCCATCCCCAGGATGCAAAAAATAAAAATAAATAAATGAAAATAACCAAATGCTAGGGAATCCCGAGCTGGGGCGCCCAGCTTTGGGGAGGACCAGGACGGGTGAGGCACCAGGCAGCCAAGATGATCTGGTACTGGAGTGGGGTGTGCCGTGGGGCCCAGAGGGGGCATGAGGACCCAGAGGGCCTGGCTGGAGGACCCAGAGGGCTGCAGGAGGGGGAAGAGGCCGGGGGTCGGCGCAGATGCCCTTGGTTGCCACCTGAGCATGGCCTGAGCAGCTCAGTGAGGTCCTGAGTGCCACGACACACCAGCCTGGCTGGCCTGGTCCTGAGCAGTGGAGACCCCAGCGGCCTCCTGTGCTTTTGGGTCTGGTGGTCCTGGCTCCCTCCCAAGGGTCAGAGTCACAGAGACAAGGGCTCTGACATGTGTGGCAAGTTCTGGGAGTGAGGTACGATAACCCTTGTCGAAGGACACATGGCGGGGATCCAGGGCTTCTCTGAAGGTGGCGCTCTCTCCTCCTCCGCACCCCAGGTGATCATGGTGACCGGGGACCACCCCATCACAGCTAAGGCCATTGCCAAAGGCGTGGGCATCATCTCAGAAAACAACGAGACGGTGGAAGACATTGCTGCCCGGCTCAAGATCCCTGCCAGCGAGGTGGACACCAGGTGAGAGCCCTGAAGAGCCAGGTCTGCGGCTCCCTGCCACCTCCAGCCGGCCCACGGGTTCCACTCACGGGTGTGCCCAGGCCCGGGGTGGGGGTGGGGTTTGCAGAGTGCAAAGGAGAATGTAATAGGGAAATAGCCAATAAGAGAAGAGGAGAAGGGGGGAAGGACAAGGGGGAGGAGGGGGAGGAGGGGGAGTAGGAGGAGAAAGGAAAGAGGAGGGAGAAAGGGAGGGGAAGGAGAAGGAGGGGAGGAGGGGGATGAAGAGGAGGCAAAGTAGGAGGAGAAAGGGAGGAGGGAGAGGAGGAAGGAAAGAAGGAGGAGGGGGAAGAGGAGAAAGAGGAGGAGAAGGGAGAGGAGAAAGAGGAGGAAAGGGAGGAGGAGGAGGGGAGAAGGAAGGAGAGGAGGAGGGACAGGGGGAGGAGGAGGGACAGGAAGGGGAGGAGAAGGAAAAGGTGGATGAGGAGGAGGAGAGGGAGGAGGGGGAGGAGGAGGAGGGAGGAAGGAGTGGTTAGCATGGGAGAGGGGTGGGCAGGCCCCAGGAACTTCTCACCCAGGTCCGCTGGGCGGCCCAGGCCCAGGCCCAGGCCCAGGGACTCGGCCCCAGCCGGAAGGGCCTCCTGAGATGGTCTCCCTCAGGACGGTCACCGCCATCGTGGTGCATGGGTCGGAGCTGAAGGAAATGAGCTCGCAGCAGCTGGACCAGGTTCTCCAGAACCACACGGAGATCGTGTTCGCCCGGACCTCACCTCAGCAGAAGCTCATCATCGTGGAGGGCTGTCAGAGGCTGGTGAGGGAGGCTGGTGAGGGAGGCCAAGGCCGGAGCTGGCGGG
This sequence comes from Muscardinus avellanarius, assembly GCF_963383645.1. Taxonomy (NCBI): domain Eukaryota; kingdom Metazoa; phylum Chordata; class Mammalia; order Rodentia; family Gliridae; genus Muscardinus; species Muscardinus avellanarius. The sequence continues at coordinate 110,793,831 of NC_137788.1, read as the reverse complement.
AGCCGGCAGGGTGTGCGAGACCCCAGAAGACACTCCCTAGGCTACTCCACTGCCAACCCTCACGTGGCCTGTGGTTTGGGGCTCTGCGGGTTGAAGGACCTCAGGGGACAGGAAAGAAGGGTCACAAATCCTAATTCAAGCCTGATTAGATCAAGAAATGAGATTCTCTGGCTGGGTGTGGTGGCGCACGCTTGTAATCCCAGCATTCGGGAGGCTGAGACAGGTTTCTGGACAGCCTCAGCTACTTAGTGAGGCCCTCTGCAACTCAATGAGACCCGATTTCCAAATAAAGAATAGCTCGGAGGTAGAATGACCCTGGCTTCCATCCCCACTATGGAAAGAAAGGAAGGAAGGAAGGAAGGAAGGAAGGAAGGAAGGAAGGAAGGAAGGAAGGAAGGGGAAAGAAAGAAGGAAGGAAGGAAGGAAGGAAGGAAGGAAGGAAGGAAGGAAGGAAGGAAGGAACAGACCTCAATCCCAGCACATGAAAGAAAGAAAGAAAGAAAGAAAGAAAGAAAGAAAGAAAGACCGACAAATCCCAGCTCCATGGGAGGCCGAGGCAGGAGGATCTTGAGCTGATGGAATCAAAGCACTCTTTGGAGCTGGTCGTAATAGCCCCAGTGTCTTGGGTTTTCACTCCCTCCATGTGGAATCCCCCAGGGCGCCATCGTGGCGGTGACGGGCGATGGGGTGAATGACTCCCCGGCGCTGAAGAAGGCGGACATCGGCATCGCCATGGGCATCACCGGCTCCGACGTCTCCAAGCAGGCGGCCGACATGATTCTGCTGGACGACAACTTTGCCTCCATCGTCACCGGAGTGGAAGAGGGTGAGGCTGGGCGCCGGGTGGTGCTGGTGGGTGAACACACCCCTCGCTCCTTGGTCCATCCAACTACCACGACGCCAGACGGTCGGCATTTGCCAGGGGGACTGGGTCGCGCCAGTGCAGCTCAGCATCTGACTTGGCTGCGTGCACCCACGTTGTGTGCCCCTGTTCCCAGGGGGGTCTGAAGAGGAGGCCCATGTGTGCACAGCAGCACCCAGAGCTCTGTGTCCCTTCTCTCTGCCTCCTGCTCAGAGGTATCTTACTAAAACAGGACAATAGCCGGCGTGGTGGCTCACACTTGTAATCCCAGCATCCAGGAGGCTGAGACTGGAGGATGACGGTTCGCAGACAGCCTCAGCTACTTAGGCCCTTCGCAATTCAGTGAGACCCTGTTTCCAAATAAAGAATAAAAAATAGGGCTGGGGTATGGCTTGGAGATAGAATGCCTCTGGGTTCCTTCCCCCATACCACAAATAAATAAGTAAATAAATAAGACAAGACAATCCCCAGGTGTGGTGGTGTAATCCCAGTGGTTGGGAGGCTAAGACAGGAGGACTGCAGGTTCAATGCCAGACTTAGCAACTTAGTGAGACCCTCAGCAACTTAGCAAAGACTCCGTCTAAAAATAAAAATAGCCAGGCGTGGTGGTGCACGCTTGTCATCCCAGCATCTGGGAGGCTGAGACAGGAGGATCGCGGTTTGCAGACAGCCTCAGCTACTTAGTGAGGCCTTTCGCAATTCAGTGAGACCCTGTTTCAAAATAAAAAATAAAAAAAAAATAGGGCTGGGGTATGTAATTCGGAGGTAAAATGAGCCTGGGTTCCATCCCCAGTATTGCAAAAAATTCAATAAGTAAATAAATAAATAAATTTTTAAAAATAGGGCGGGGATGTAGCTCAGAAATAGAATGCCCCTGGGTTCAATTTCCTGCACCAAAGCCAGGCGTGGTGGCGCACGCTTGTAATCCCCGCACTTGGGAGGCTGAGACAGGAGGATCGCACAGGTTCGAAGCCAGCCTCAGCTACTTTGTGAGGCTCTCAGCAACTTAGTGAGACCCTGTTTCCAAATAAAATATAAAAAAGGTCTGAGAGTATAGCCCGGAGGTAGAAAGCCTCTGGGTTTCATCCTCAGTACCACCACCACACACACACACAAAAATCCTGTATCAAAAAAAAAAAACACACACACAACAATCCACGCAATACTAATGTTCACCTTTAAGCCTCACGTGAGCAGCTCTCAGAGAGAGACCGGGGTGTCCAAGGTCACAAGCTGGTGGTGGCAGAAAATGAGACTCAAACCCCGGCCGGGCTCAGGCCCCGCTCTTTCCACTCCATCTCGTAAAGCTTTTAATACAGCCATTCTCAGCCACGTCAGGATTAAGTAGGCCCAGCCCTGCTTCATTTCCAGAGATCAGGTAACACGGCCTGTTGGATCCAAGAACAAGTAGTACGCACAGCACCGTGACAGCCACAGCTGGGCGCATGCTCACAGTCTAGAAACGGGCAGCCAGGATGCTGACTCTGGCTGGAGCGGTCTCCGTGCAGGGGCTGCTGTGTGCGCGGGGGGTGGAGACGCCATCCTTTCCAGACTCTCGCTCACGGGGCTTGACCGCCCTCCCCCAGGCCGCCTGATCTTTGACAACCTGAAGAAATCCATCGCGTACACCCTGACCAGCAACATCCCGGAGATCACCCCGTTCCTGCTCTTCATCATCTTCAGCATCCCCCTGCCTCTGGGTACCATCACCATCCTCTGCATCGACCTGGGCACAGACATGGTGAGCCCCGGCTGGGTCCGGCCCGTGCGCCCGGGCCACAGAGCAGGTGCTTCCTTCTGGACTGTGTGGTCTGCCGTTTCTGCCCTCCAGGTCCCCGCCATCTCCTTGGCTTACGAGTCAGCCGAAAGTGACATCATGAAGAGACTCCCACGGAACCCAAAGATGGACAACCTGGTGAACCACCGCCTCATCAGCATGGCCTACGGGCAGATTGGTGAGCCGCGGAGCGGGGCAAAGCGTGCCAGCAGGCCCGGGACACAAACGCCTTTGCCCTCCGGCCTGCCCTGACCTTACAGTCCAGTAGAAAAAGAATAAATAGATATGGAGTTAGCCAGGTGTGGTGGCTCACACCTTTAACCCCAGCATTGGGGAGGCTGAGACAGGAGGATCGCCGTTTGCAGCCAGCCTCAGCTACTTAGTGAGGTCCTTTGCAACTCAGTGAGACCCTGTTTCACAATAAAGACTAAAAAATAGGCCTGCGGGTGAAGCTCGGAAGTAGAATGCCCCTGGGTTCCATCCCTAGTACCACAAAAACAAACAATAACAATAACAAAAAAAAAAAACCTGTGGAGTTCTGTGCATCCCAGGCACTAAGCAATCCTGAGGACAGCCAGGGTCTGGGGAGGAAACAGAATTAAGCTTGGTATTGTAGAGCAGTGCTTAGACTGGTAAGGATGTGGTCGAGTGCAGGGTCCAGCAGAGAGGTGTGCTTGCCGGGAGGAGTAGGTAGACCAGTTGGCAGTTTGGCACTCTTAGTCCTGATTCAGGAAGGACTAGAAAACAAAGCCGGGGTAGCACTGATAGTGGGACCAGCCTGAAAAGACTCAAGTGTCATTAGAAGCTTTGCTCTCCTGGGCCTCTCATGCTTGGGGAGGCTGAGACAAGAGGATCACAGGTTTGAGGCCAGCCCCGGCATTTTAACAAGGCAGACCCTCTGCAACTTGCTGCAAGATCCCGTTTTAATATAAAGAACCAAATATGGCTGAGGGAAGCCAGGCGTGGTTTCTTATAAGCTCACGCTTGTAATCCAGTATTTGGGAGGCAGAGACAGGAGGATCTCGGTTCGCAGACAGCCTCAGCTACTTGGTGAGGCCCTTTGCAACTCAGTGAGGCCCTGTTTCAAAATAAAGAATTAAAAAATAGGGCTTAGGGTGTAACTCAAAGGTAGAATTCCCCTGGGTTCCATCCCTAGCACCCCCCCCAAAAAAAAAGAAGAAAAAAATAGAGCTGAGGGTGTAGTTCAGAGGTAGAATGCCCCTGGGTTCTATCCCCAGTACCACAAAAATAAATAAATAAATAAATAAATAAATAAATAAATAAATAAATAATAGGGCTAAATAAGCCGGGCGTGGTGGTGCACACTTGTAGTCCCAATACTTGGGAGGCTGAGAAAGGAGGATTGCAGTTCAAGGCCAGCCTTAGCTACTTGGTGAGGCCCTTTTCAACTCAGTGAGACCCTGTTTCAAAGTAAAGAATTAAAAAATAGGGCTGGGGGGTGTAACTCAAAGTTCCATCCCTAGTACCCCCCAAAAAAAATAAGAAGAAAAAATAGAGCTGAGGGTGTAGTTCAGAGGTAGAATGCCCCTGGGTTCTGTCTCCAGTATGAAAGAAAGAAAAGGAAGGAAGGAAAAAGAGGAGGAAGGAAGCAAGCAAGGAAGGAAGGAAAGAAAGAAAGAAAAAGAGAAAGAAAAAGGGAGGAAGGCCCTGTTTCAAAATAAAGGTTAACAGAGCCAGGAGTGTAGCTTGGAAGTAGAACGTCCCTGGGTCAATCCCCAGTACCACACACACACACCACACACACACACACACACAGTTCCTGCAGTTCAGTGATTTCTGGTGTGCGTTTAGACGCGAGCACCAGGGTTTGCAGCAAGCCACGGGAGGTGATGGGCCTGGATGTCTGGCGCCTGGGCCTTCCTTCAGCTGCACAGACGCTCCGGGCGGGTCCCCAGGCCCACGCCTCTGGGCAGGCGGCATCCTGAGGGCCTTGCTCTCTGCAGGCATGATCCAGGCCTTGGCCGGGTTCTTCACTTACTTTGTGATCCTCGCTGAGAACGGCTTCAGGCCTTTGGATCTGCCGGGAATCCGCCTAGACTGGGACAATAGACTCTTAAACGACCTGGAGGACAGCTATGGACAGCAGTGGGTGAGTGCCGGGGAGGGGTCAGGACGGCGGGAGGAGGCTGGCCCACCAGCTCCACTCTCACCTGGGGGCAGTGGCCTCCTCTCTGCTCGCCCCAGCTGGCTGCTGGACAGCCTCCGGCCCTTCCTGTCCCCTCCTGTTCCCTCTTCCTTGTCTCATTAACTTTTCTGGACTGAATTCTATGTCTCGAGGTTTTAACCGTGACCACCAGAAAAATGGAGACTGAGTCATCTATTTTTTTCCCCTCCAGTACTGCGGATGGAACCCAGGGGCATTCTACCTCCGAGCCACACCCCCAGCCCTGTTTTTTGATTCTTTACTTTGAAACAGGGTCTCCCTGAGTTGCAGAGGGCCTCACTAAGTATCTGAAGCTGGCCATGAACCGCTATCCTCCGGTCTCAGCCTCCCAAATGCTGGGATTACAACCGTGTGCCACCACGCCCGGCTTGTAATTGTATTTTGAAACAGGGTCTTGCTAGGCAGTGGTGGCCTCGAAGCAGAGCCCTGGGGGGGCCTTGGGGTCACCTCAGCCTCCTGGTGCCCTTGTCCTCTCTGCCCCGCAGACCTACGAGCAGCGGAAGGTGGTGGAGTTCACCTGCCACACGGCCTTCTTCGTCAGTATCGTGGTGGTCCAGTGGGCCGACCTCATCATCTGCAAGACCCGCCGCAACTCGGTGTTCCAGCAGGGCATGAAGTGAGCGCCAGCCTCCAGCCCCCCGAGGAGGCAGGCCCTTCCCTGCCACCCTTGCCCTCCTGCAATCAACCCTCCTTCTTCCCAGAAACAAGGTCCTAATATTTGGGATCCTAGAGGAGACCCTGCTGGCGGCTTTCCTGTCCTACACGCCGGGAATGGACAAGGCCCTGCGGATGTACCCACTGAAGTGAGTGAGGGGGGTTCCAGCAGGGGGCTTCTCCTAGCATAGGAGAAAATCGGGGTGCGAGTACCTGAGCGGGATCAGCACAGCTAGGGCTGCCTGGACAAGCAGGGCAGCACTCGGTGACTTAAGGAGGGTGTTTCTGGGCATAGAGGCCCATGCCTATAATCCCTGTACTTTGGGAGGCTGAGACTGCAGGGTCACAGTTGGAGGTGAGCCTCAGCATCTTAAGCTCTCAACAACTTACACCCTACTTCAAAATAAAAAAAATAAGCCAGGCCTGGTGGCGCACACTTGTCATCCCACCATTCGGGAGGCTGAGACAGGAGGGTCAAAGGTTTTCAGCCAGCCCCAGCTACTTAGTGAGACCCTTTGCGGCACAGTGAGACCCTGTTTCAAAATAAAGAATAAAAAATATGGCTGAGGGTTAGCTCGGAGGTCGAATGCCCCTGGGTTCCATCCCCAGTACTGAGAAAGAAAGAAAGAAAGAAAGAAAGAAAGAAAGAAAGAAAGAAAGAAAGAAAGAAAGAAAGAGAAAAGAAAAAGAAAAGCCAGGCATAGTGGCACATGATTTTAATCCCAGTACATGAGAGGCTGAAGCAGGAGGTTCACAGGTTTGAGACCAGCCTCAGCCACTTAGTGAGACGGTTTAAACATAAAAACTAAAATTGGGCTGAGGGTGTAGCTCAGAAATAGAATGCCCCAGGTTCAATCCCTAGAAGAAGGAAGGAAGGAAAGAAATAAAGGAAGGAAGGAAGGAAGGAAGGAAAAGAAAGAAAGAAAGAAAGAAAGAAAGAAAGAAAGAAAGAAAGAAAGAAAGAAAGAAAGAAAGAGAGAGGCTGGGGGTGTAGCTCGGAGGTAGAATGCTTCTGGGTTCAATTTCCAGTAAAACACACACACACACACACACACACACACACACACACACACACACAGAGTCAGTAGTTCTGGTAGCTCTTTTTTGGAAAGAGAAAGAGTGGCTGGGGGTGTAGCTCAGAGGTAGAATGTCTATAGGTTTGATCCTCAGTATGGAATATCTAGATATAGCTTTTATATTGAACCCAGGGGCAGTCTACTTCTGAGCTACACCCTCAGCCCTATTTTATTTTTATCCTAAAATAGGGTCTCAGTAGGTTGATAAGAGTCTCACTCCTTGCTGAGGCCGTCCTCAAACCTGTGATCCTCCTTTCTCAGCCTCCCGAGTACTGGGATTACAAGTGTGTGCCACCACACCCAGCCAAAAATAATTTTCTTACAAGAGTCATTTGGACTCTGATAAGTAAATCTCACTTGCAAATGCAGTGGGCTTGCTGGGGTGTCACCCGGTGGGATCTTCTGCTAGGATGGGGTGTGGCACAGTGGTGCATGGAGACACATTTCTTGAGGCTTTATCTTTGTTGTGTTGTTTGTGGCACTGGGGGTGGAACCCAGAGGCTTTTGTACCTCCGGGCTACGCTCCCAGACCTATTTTATACTTTATTTGGAAACAGAGCCTCACTAAGTAGCTGAAGCTGGCTTCGAACCTGCGCATCCTCCTGTCTCAGCCTCCCAAAAGCTGGGATTACAAAGGTGCGCCACCACGCCCGGCAAGCCCCTGGGTTCACTGTCCAGTATCAATAAAGAAAAAGAAGGGGGTGACACACGGCATTCATCTCCGCAGACCAGCCCGGGCGCGGTCTCAGCGGGAGGGCGTGGTCCCTGCCCGCTGCCACCCAGGGTCTGAGTCTTGGCGCTGACGGCCCTTGCCCTCCACAGGATAGCCTGGTGGTTTTGTGCGGTCCCCTACAGCGTCCTCATCTTCATCTATGACGAAGTCCGGAAAATGATCATCCGTAATAGGCCAAATGGTGAGGCTCTCCGGGCCCTGCTCTGGCTGGGGGTCACCGCGCCCCCCCCCAACTCTCCCCGCCGGCCGGGACCTCCCTGCTCCCAGACATCACTGTGCCTGGCCCCTGGCCCTGCACCCGCTCAGTTCCACCACCTGGTTCCCCCCCAGGGCTTTCCCCCTTTTCCCAGCAGCCCTTGCAGACCCCACCCCCACAAGCTGCCTTCCCCCCAGGCCACTGTGTCTCTTCTTCCCCGCAGGTTGGGTGGAGAAGGAGACATACTACTAGCCCCAGCTGAGGAAGAGACCACAGACCTCTGAGAGCACATGAGCTGGGGCGGGGGCACAGGACGACTCTCCCTGGACCAGACAGGAGGTCCCCAGGCTGGATGAAGGGCACCCTGGGAAGGAGATGGGTGGGTTGAGGGGAGCCCAGCAGGGAGGGGCTTAGAAAGTAAATGTTTGCAACAGCCCTCACCTCGATGCGTGTCTCACGTCTGGCTGGGGGGCGCAGAGGGGGATCCCGGCATCTTTGGGATCCCAGGAGAAGCTGGGACCCCTGAGGGGTAGCCACCACCTCAAAGCCACTCTCTGATCCCCCAGAGAGAGAAGGCACAAATGACCGCCCCCGAAACTGGCCAAGAGCTGGGCATGGGGGTGCACAGCTGTGACCCCGGGACCTGGGAGGCTGAGACAGGAGGATCGCAGGTCTGAGGACAGTCTCGACAACTTAGCAAACCCTTTTTCAAAATTAAAAAGAAAGCCGGGCCTGCTGGCACCTGCTTGAATCCCCACACTTGGGAGGCTGAGATAGGAGGATCGCGCAGGTTCAAAGCCAGCCTCGGCTACTTAGTGAGGCTCTCAGGAACTTAGTGAGACCCTGTTTCCAAATAAAGCATAAAATAGAGCTGGGAGTATAGCCCGGAGGTAGAAAAGCCCCTGGGTTCCACCCCCAGTACCACACACACACACACACACACGCACACGCACATACAAAAAAAAAAGGGGATAGGGGTGTAGCTGAAAGGTAGAATGCCCTGGGTTCTATTCCCAGTACCAAAAAAAATTAATAAAATTAATATTAAAAGACTAAAAAATAGGATTGGGGGTGTAGCTCTGAGGTAGAATGTCCCTGGGTTCCAATCCCAGTACCTCAAAAAAAGAAAAAGATGTATGACTACAACGCAACACACCAATAAAAAAATAAAAAATAAAAATTAGGGCTGAGCCAGGCGTGGTGGCGCACGCTTGTAATCCCAGCATTCGGGAGGCTGAGACGGGAGGATCACAGTTTGCGGACAGCCTCAGCTACTTAGTGAGGCCCTCTGCAATTCAGTGAGATCCTGTTTCATAATAAAGAATAAAAATTTGGGCTGGGGGTATAGCTCGGAAGTCAAATGCCCCTGGGTTCCATCCCCAGACCTGCAAAAAAAAAAAAAAAAAATAGGGCTGGGGTGTAGGTCGGAGGTGGAATGCCCCTGGGTTCCGAACATCCCCAGTACTGCAAAACATAAAAAAATAATAATTGTAAGGACTAGAGAGGTGAAGGAGAACCTGGGGGTGGGTTTGGAGGGCCAGAAGCACAGCTGGCCAGGAGAGAGCGTCCCATCGTCCCGTGGGCGCATGGTGAGGCCTGTCGGCTCCCTCTCCCACCTCCCGCTCCATCCAACACCAGGTCTCCTGGGGACAGGGCAGGCCCGTCTGGGGTCCTTCCCTAGCTGCTGACAGGGCTGAACTGGACTCTGGAAGATGGAGGGGCCAGGCGTTTGGGGGAGAGGTGGGAGGGGAGCGCAGAGGGGCCGGCTCCTCGGGTTTCAGGAGCGGAGCTTTGGGTATCTGGTGGGTTAAAAATACAGAGGCCCCAACTCAGGGTCATTTGATACCGGCGGCTAAGGCGCATTAAGTCTGCGCCCGGAGGCAGGGCCTGGAGACGGGGCTCGAGAGTTAGGGAGCATGCAATGGAGACAGAAGAATGGGGGTGCTAGAAAGCCTGAGAGTCGAGCTAGGGCCAGGAAGGGCGGCCCCAGAGAGAGAGGGAGAGAGGCCAGGAGAGGATGGGGGAGAGGCGGGTCACCAGAGTCCCTCTGCCCAAACACTCTCCCCTCCCCAGAAACCCACCAAAGTGAGGAATCGCCCAGCCCCTGCTCCTGCGGGCTGCCTGAAGCTCCCGCCATCCTGGCTCTGCCCACTGGCTCTGGGCCCTGGGTCACACTCCCAGGAGAGCCGGAGATGGGCTCCCGAGGTCTCTGCAGCTCTTTACGGGCCTGCTCCGCCGACAGCTGTCCCTCTTGGACCCGGTCCTGCGCGCTCTTGAGATCTCCTGCGGCCTTCTTTACTTAGCCATGTAATTCTGCCCCATGGGACTGTGGGATAGTTATTCGGCTAACATAATTCCCTGCCCCTGCCCGCTCGCAGAATAAGCACTGTCCTTCCAGAAGGAGGGATGCCTGGGATGGGGGTAGGGAGGGGGGCCTGACTTTGACCCTGTGGCTCCCTCCTGCCTCAGTTTACCCATGCATGGTAACAGCCTTGGACAGCCGAGGCAGGGGTCCTTCCTAGGCCCCCAGCTCTGGACTTAGCCGCTCCGTTTTGGCCTCTGAGCTGGGATGCGGAAGTTGCAGCCCTTTACCCCAGCTCTGCTTGGGGTCTCAGGTGCACACAATCAATCCACACCACTGGCTCGGGACACGGGGCCCTGGTCTTTACACCTGGTCCTCTTTGTCTTGTCAAAGACATGGGAGTAAAGAGTCGCTATTAGCTGCCTTTGGAATCGCGCAGCCTGGGGACTCCTCCCTTATCGGCGTGCCCTAGAAACCCGAGTCCCGCAGGAGCAGGGCAGACAGCGCACACGGCACGCGGCAGCCCACTGACATCCTCCTTGTGACGGGCCATATGGGCAGAGAAGCCCCAAACCTGCATCCCTCCCGGATGGAGCCCGGCCAGGCCCGGCCCTGCCGGCTCTCGTTCCTGAGTCAGGAATGTGGAGCTGGCCCAGGTGGCCAGGCTTGGACTCAGCTCCCTCTTTTATTTCGATGATGACCTCATCCTTGGTCCAGGTTCCTTAAAGGAACTACAAGGGGTGGGGGAGGTCTCTTTCCTGCAGCCTGAACCGTCTGTCTTTCTAACTCCCCTCTTCTGGGATGCTGCACCCGGAGGAGCTCCCCAGCTTGCAGAGGGGCAGAGGCAGTGCTTGTCCGGCCCTGTCTCGTCCCCCATCCTCATTTAAGCCTCTGATGCAGATGCCTCTTGCCCTTCACCTGTGTCTCCCTCTCCAGTGCCCCTGGTCCTGCCCCAGGTGATCCCGAGTCACCCCTCCATCCCCTCCCCCAGCCCAGCTTCCCTTACCTCCGACTCTGTCCACTCTTATTTTTAGACCGGGCGTCTCTCCCTTTTCCTTTCTTAATATGGCGATGAGCTCTCCGGCCTGCATGGGGCTAAGGAGCCCTGGACCTGGGGGAGGGGAGGGGAGGAACGGTGTGGCGGCCCAACCCCGGGAGAGGGGTAGGATGGGGAAGGATTCTGGGCCCTTGTGGGGCCGTCCTGGCCTCAGAAGGTTATCTGTTCCCCCTGCCAACCCTGGGGACATATTTAGACAGGACCAGGTGGAGACTAAAAGGTGCCAGTTTCAGGGGCAGCTCCGGTTCCCTCCCCACCCCCGGCTCCTATTCCTCCTCCTAACCCTTTTTCTCTTGGCTGTCGGGGCACTTTGTCCAGGACCCGGCGGTGTCCTCTGCCCGCTGCTCTGAGCCATCCCCACCCCCACCGGGAGCCCCTAACTCAGGGTCTGGCACCCAGGGGACCCTCCCTCCCGGAGGCAGCTGATCTCCTCAGGACCAGGAGAGAAGACCCAGACCCCACTACGTCCATGAGTGCCACAGACAGGATCGGGGCCCGAGCCGGGCCGCGGCTGTGGCAGACGCTGTTGCTACTGCTGGTGCTGGGGACACCCATGTTGGGGGTGCAGGGGGAGGAAGGCCTAGACTTCCCCGAGTACGACGGCGTAGACCGCGTGGTCAACGTCAACGCAAAGAACTACAAGAACGTGTTTAAGAAGTATGAGGTGCTGGCTCTGCTGTACCACGAGCCCCCCGAGGACGACAAGGCCTCCCAAAGGCAATTTGAAATGGAGGAGCTGATCTTGGAGGTGAGTGGGGCTGGCTGGCTTCGGGGACCCCAGGGTGCAGCCCTGCATGGACCTCCGAGGGTGGAGCACAGCCCTGGGACCCCCGTCTTGACCAGCCTGACGCGGACTTGGAGACCCCACAGAATTACCAGTTAGGTGACTATGGAGGGGCCCTGTGGGAACTGCCCCTCCATGCCAAGGAAGCTGTGGTTCTAGTTCCACTCCAAAGGGGGCCGGCAAGCCAGGCGTGGTGGCGCACACTTGTCATCCCAGTACTCGGGAGGCTGAGACAGGAGGATCGCAATTCATGGGCAGCCTCAGCTCCTTACTGAGGCCCTTTGCAACTCAGTGAGACCCTGTTTCAAATAAAGACTAAAAAATAGGGCTGGGGGTGGAGCTTGGAGATAGAATGCCCCTGGGTTCCATCCCCAGTACTGCAAAGAAATAAAATAAAATAAAATAAAATAAAATAAGGAAAAGAAATAGAAAGTGAGAGAGAAAGAAAGGAAGAAAGAAAGAAAGAAAGTTCTCAATAGAGTTGAAGGTGACTTCAGAATGTCTTCCATTTGTAAGAAGAGCCCCTCACTCTCAGTCTGACTTTGAGTCCAAAGCAGACAGGTCTACTTTGCAAAGAAAAAGGGCAGGAGCAGGTACAATGGCTCATGCCTGTCATCCCAGTACTCACAAGACTGAAACAAAAGGATTTCTGGTTCAAGGCCAGCCTCAGCAACTTAGCAAGACCCCCCAGCAAGTTAGTGAGCCTTGGTTTCAAAATGAAAAATAAAATAGGAGCCAAGTGTGGTGGTGCACGCCTGCAATCCCAGTAGTTGGGAGGCTGAGACAGGAGGATTGCAGGTTCAAAGCCAGCCTCAGCAATTTAGTGAGGCTCTCAGCAACCTAGCCAGACCTTGTTTCAAGAAAAATAAATAAATAAATAAGCCGGGCCTGGTGGCGCACACTCTTAATCCTAGCATTTGGGAGGCTGAAACAGGACGATCGCAACTCACGGACAGCCTCAGCTACATAGTGAGGCCCTCTGCAACTCAGTGAGACCCTGTTTCAAAATAAAGAATAAAAAATAGGGCTGGGGGTGTAGCTTGGAGGTAGAATGCCCTTGGGTTCCATCATCAGTACTGCAAATAAATAAATAAATAACATAACATAACATAAAGAATACAACAGGCTGGGGCTGTGCCTCAGAGGTAGAATATCCCTGGGTTCTACCACCAGGACCACAAAAATAAATAAATAAATGAATAGATAAATAAATAAATACATAAAATGGGCTAGGGGCATATAACTCAGAGGTAGAATGCCTCTGGGTTTAATCCCCATTACGCCCCTCTACACACACACACACACACACACACACACACACACACACACACGGCAAAGGGTATATCTTGGAAGAAGAATGCCTCTGTGTTCAACCTTCAGTGCAAAGGGAAGGAAAGAATAGGAGGAGGGAAAGGGCCTGGGCCTGGGCGGTATGGCCTCCCACCCCTCGAGGAGCTAGGATGTGTCTGAGCGTCCTGGCTCAGGATTGCTCCACCCTTCTCTGGCTTGCTGCTGTAGACAAGGCCCGGCTCGCCCACGGCCTGGCAGGCTGCCGTTTCTGCAGGGCCCTGCGGGTGCTGACCCCGCATCTGATGAGCGAGCCAAGCATTTTTATCCTTCTTCTGCATCCCAGCCATCCACCTGCCACTCGCCTCCCTTCCCAGTCCCGCTGAGAATCCTGGCGCCTGGGTCTTAGGCAGAGTTAAGCTGCCCCCTGTGCCCGGGGCCGGAATGAGTCAGGGTTGCATGCTGAGCTGAAAGGGTCACAGGGATGCCGGGAGGGGACTGTCCTCTGCCTAAGGACCCAGAGAAGTGCACCTGAAAGGGGACCCAGATGTGGACAGCTGGCTAGTCCCTGCCAGTACCGACCTGCCGCATGGCCAGACCCTCCGCCCCGCGCGTCCTCCAAGATTCTTGTGCTGGGAGCCACTCACAAGGATCTGGAGATTCCGCCGTCACCAACACCGAGCATGGGCTTGATCCTTTGGTCACCTGCCTCCCTGGAAAACTAGGAAGAATGAAGCCCATGCCTTAAAATTCCACACAACTGAGCCGGCCGTGGTGGCGCACGCTTGTCATCCCAGCCGAGGCTGAGACGGAAGGATCGCGGTCCATGGCCAGCCTTAGCTACCTAGTGCGGCCCTTTGCAGCTCAGTGAGACCCTGCTTCAAAAGAAAGGATAAGAAATAGGGCTGGGGGTGTAGCTCAGAGGTAGAAAGCCCCTGGGTTCCATCCCTAGTACTGCAAAAAAAAAAAAAAAAAAAAAAAAGAATCTCAGAAGCCAGGCATGGTGACTAGCAGGCTCACGGCCAGCCTCAGCAACTTAGTGAGGCCCTCTGCAACTTAGAGCCTGTTTTAGAATAAATGATAAAATAGGGCATAGGGCTGTGGACGTAGCTAAAACACACACACACACACACCCCAGAAGCTGATTTTTTTTTTGACATTGGAGATGGAACCCAGGGGCATTTACCTTTGAGCTACACCTCCAGCCCTGCTTTTTATTCTTTATTTTGAAACAGGGTCTCGCTGAGTTGCAAAGGGTCTCACTAAGTAACTGAGGCTGGCTGCAAACCACGATCCTCCTGTCTCGGCCTCCCAAGCGCTGGGATGATAAGCGTGCGCCACCACGCCTGGCTTCAGAAGCTGATTTTAATCCCAGCCTCCCTCCAGCTAGCGGCCCAGGTCCTGGAAGACAAGGGTGTTGGATTCGGGCTGGTAGACTCTGAGAAGGACGCAGCGGTGGCTAAAAAACTAGGTAAGAGGAGGGAGGGGAAGGAAAGCGGCGAGTGGCCCGGGGAGGCCTGGGGTGCGCCCACTGGGGGCTACCAAGGCGCGCACCATAAAGCAGGGTGTGGGCAGCAAACAGAGATGGCTTGGGGGTCCCAGCCTCCTGTATCCCTTATAGGGATCCACGTTCAGGTCTGGCTGGAGAGAGAGGCGGCCTTCTTCACTGCTGGAGGGAAGGGGCCAGGCATCCTGAAGCCTCTTCTGACCCCCCATCCTGGCCACCAGGGGGCACGTGGGCCGCGGCCCCACTGGGCTATGGGGGCAGAGACAGGGTAGGATGGAGTCCTGGTCACTGAACAGCAGAGCCAGAGGCAGGAGAGAAGTTGAGGGTCCCCAGTCTCCCCGTTTCCTTCCCTCTCTGGGTCACCGGTCCCCTAGTCTCCAGCCCCCAGGTCCCCTGCAGCCGCTGAGCCCAAGAAAACGGGCAGGGATGGGGGCCACATGAGGAGGTCACTGGCTGCGGCAGGACCTGGACTCTGTCGCTGGTCCCCAGGGCTGACGGAAGAGGACAGCATCTACGTGTTCAAGGGGGACGAGGTCATCGAGTATGACGGGGAGCTCTCCGCGGACACCCTGGTGGAGTTCCTGCTGGATGTGAGGGTCCCCACGATGCTGTGTGGCCCCGCCCCACCTCCCCCAGCCCATGCAGCCCCCAGCAGATAGTGCAACACCGCGTACACACAGCACACACACACACACACACACACACACACACACACACACACACACGGCAGGACGCGGCATGGCACCTGGGACACCACACACCACACACAGCTTAGTCACCAGCACGCAGCCCCCGGCCGCTCCCGGCCCCCAGGTGAGGACAGCCCTCCCCCTCCGGCCCCTCCTTCCAGGTCCTGGAGGACCCCGTGGAGCTGATTGAGGGCGAGCGGGAGCTGCAAGCCTTCGAGAACATCGAGGACGAGATCAAACTCATCGGCTACTTCAAAAGCAAAGACTCAGAGCGTGGGTAGCCCTGCGCCCTGCGCCGGCCCTCCTGCCCCCGGTCTGCTTGGGCCCCCCACCCCGTGCGCTGGGACCCCTGCAATCCGCCTGCTCACCCGCCCTGCGCGTCCCACCGCCCCCTGAGGCCTGGGGAGCTGTCTCGGAGTAGATGGGGGAGCCGGGGATGCTTCCAGAGACTGACTCTCCCTCCCCTGCAGACTACAAAGCCTACGAGGACGCAGCCGAGGAGTTCCATCCCTACATCCCCTTCTTCGCCACCTTCGACAGCAAGGTCCTCCTGGGGCCCGTCTCGCCGCCCACACCCTGCTGCCCGGAACCGAGCGGGCCTGGTCCACCCTGCATGCGCAAGCGCCCCACCCAACCCCAGCTCCTCCTGCCCACACACGCCGTAGAGCTTTGCAACCTGGAAATGACCTTCTCTTGTTAAACCAAAGCCCAGAGAAGTCAAGACACCTGTTGAGTGTCTGACCCAACCGCTGGGCGTGGTGGCGCACGCTTGTAGTCCCAGGATTTGGGAGGATGAGATAGGAGGATCCGAGTTCGCAGACAGCCTCAGCTACTTAGTGAGGCCCTTTGCAACTCAGTGAGACCCTGTTTCAAAATAAAGAATAAAATATAGGGCTGAGGGTGTAGCTCGGAGGTAGATGCCTCTGGGTTCCATCCCCAGTACAAAAAAAAAAAAAAAAAAGACCCTGGCTTCCTGATTCCCTGGCTAATATTTGCCCCCCAATAATACTGCTCCTCACTGCAACCCCGTGTCTCCCGCTCTGCTCCCCAAAAGGTGGCAAAGAAGTTAACGCTGAAGCTGAACGAGATTGATTTCTATGAGGCCTTCTCGGACGAGCCTGTGACCATACCAGACAAGCCCAACAGTGAGGAAGAGATTGTCAGCTTCGTGGAGGAGCACAGGAGGTGGGCGCCGCACCCTCGGCGCCCAGAGCAGGCTCAGGGCCGGTCCTGAGGTGGCTGAGAACCTCAGCCCCCTGGGCATCTGGTGCTCACCCGAGACAGACACCCTGGCGATTCCGCACAGTATTTTGCATGCACGGACTTACCGGTCCTCTGTAAATGAGTACGGTTCATTGTGTTGTTGACTGGACTTAAACTCTGTCAACAGGCTGGCTGGGCGTGGTGGCGCACGCTTGTCATTCCAGCATTTGGGAGGCGGAGACAGGAGAATCGCAGTTTGCGGACGGCCTCAGCTCCTTAGAGAGGCCCCCTACAATTTAGCAAGACCCTGTTTCAAAATAAAGAATAAAAAGCCAGGCGTGGTGGTGGCCACTTGTAATCCCAGCATTTGGGAGGCTGAGACAGGAGGATTGCAGTTTGCGGCCTGTCTCAGCTACTTAGTGAGGCTCTCAAGCAACTTAGTGGGACCCTGTTTCCAAATAAAATATAAAAAAGGTCTGGGAGTATAGCCCAGAGGTGAAAAGCCCCTGGGTTCCACCCCCAGTACCATCAAAATAAATAAATAAATAAATAAAAGAATAGAAAATCAGGCTGAGGACATAGCTCGGAGGTAGAATGTCCCTGAGTTTCATCCCTGGTACTACAAAAATAAATAAATAAGTAAATAAATAAATAAATAATAGGATAAATAATAGGGCTGGGAGTGTAGCTTGAAGGTAGAATGCCCCTGAATTCCATCCCCAGCACCACAATACATAAATAAATAAATAAGAATAAAAAATTAGGCTGGGGATGTAGCTTGGAGGTAGAATGCCCCTGAATTCTATCCTCAGTACCACCAAAAAAAAAAAAAAAAAAGCCTCTGCCAACAAATGCCTGCCGAGTGCCTGGGAACTGCAAGACACCTTCTGTCTGTATTGTTGTATTTGATCCTTTTAAGGATCTTGGTGAAAGAGGTTCCGGGGAGTGTCAGAACCAGGATTTCAACCCCAATCAGCCCACAGCCTCTCTCCTCCGTGGGTCTACACTAGATAGAGTTTCTCGGCAGAGGGCGAGACCGCAGGAGAAGGCCCCGTGCTCCGGGAATACCCAGCCCTGTTTGCAGACAGTCTTGGTTGTGGGGGACTGCCTAGGCCCAGGGTGGGTTAAGCCCCTGTAATTCACAGGGCAGCCTCCCCCGGCCCTCAAGCTCAGAAGTTCTGAGAGTAGGAAACACTGCTCTATATTCACACGTAATTTTCTTCCTTCTCGATACCCCACAATTGAAAATACCCCCTCATCAGTGTAAATACTACTTACTCTACCCAACTACCGAGGGCCCCTTCCTCAGCCTCCAAAGTACTGGGATTACAAGCACGCACCACCATGCCTGGCTTCCTGAGATCCAGTTCTTACCCTTCTCTTAAGGTTTCTCTTCCAGCCCTCTCTGTTGTATGTATGTATGTATGTATGTATGTATGTATGTATGTATGTATTTTGGCAGTATTGGGGGTCAAACTCAGGGGCATTCTACCTTTGAGTGACACCCCCAGCGCTATTTTTTAGTCTTTATTTTGAAACAGGGTCTCACTGAGTTGCAGAGGGCCTCGCTAAGTAGCCGAGGCTGTCCACGAACCGCGATTCTCCTGTCTCAGCCTCCGAAATGCTGGGATCACAAGTGTGCACCACCATGCCTGGCTTTATTTATTTATTTATTTATTTATTTATTTATTTATTTATTGTACTTGGTGCTGAGGAATCACACCCAGGGACATTCTACCTCCCAGCTGTACCCACAGCCCTATTTTATTTCTTATTTGGAAACAGAGTCTCACGAGGTTGATGAGAGTGTTGCTATGAGGGTCTTGCTACTTGCTGAGGCTGTCCTCAAACCTACCATCCTCCTGTCTCAGCCCCCCCAAGCCTGCCAAGATGGCAGGCCTGCACTTGCCAGGCGCCTTGCCACCCTCCCCCACCCTGCAAGGACCCCAGGCTCAGCCAGATGGGCTTTGTCCTGGGCTGTGAGCTCTTGGCGCCCTGGACCTGACGCAGAGGCGGCCTCTGCTATGGGGAGCCTTTTGTACCTACGCAGGCACTCCTCTGTCCCTACAGATCCACCCTGAGGAAACTGAAGCCCGAAAGCATGTACGAGACCTGGGTGAGTGCCCCTGGCCGGCCCTCCTGCAGAGTGGCTGGGTCAGTCCCAGGGACAGCCACACTGCCCTGCAGAACAGGAGGCGGAGTGCTGGGACCTCCGGGGAGGGTTCTGTCCCAAAGGATGAGGCTGTCACCGGGCGACCTGGGCTCCGCAGCTGGTGGGGACAGTCACTTGGAAGAGGATCATTCTCACAAGAATACACTGGGTTTAAGGAATATCTAGGGTCTGTCTGGGAAAGGTGCCCCGACCCCAGCCTGCTCCCCCTTGCACCCCGAACAGGAGGACGACCTTGATGGAATCCACATTGTGGCCTTCGCGGAGGAGGATGACCCAGGTGAGGGGCAGCCTGGCTTGGCGGGGGCAGGCCGCTCCGGAGACCTGTGTTGGAGCCTGGGCCTCCTGGGGGGCTTTCCTGGGAGTCGCAGGAGCCAGGGGTTTGGGGAGACAGGCGGGTTTCTCCCGAGCTTTCCTCTGCGTCCGACCTCACACCTCTCCCTCCCTGTTCCCTCCAAGATGGCTTCGAGTTCCTGGAGACGCTCAAGGCGGTGGCCCAAGATAACACAGAGAACCCAGATCTCAGCATCATCTGGATCGACCCAGACGACTTCCCCCTGGTAAAGGCCCTGCTGCGGCCCTTCCTCCACCGCTGGTAAAGGCCCTGCTGCGGCCCTTCCTCCTTCCCCCTGGTAAAGGCCCTGCTGTGGCCCTTCCTCCACCGCTGGCCGGCAGCAGCTCTGGAGCAGGAGAGTTTGCTTCCGAGTGCCCGGCCCATCCCATCTCCCAGCGTGGCCTCGCTCGGGGCCAGGGCATGCTGCCCCCTCTGGCCCTTGCTGACCACAGTCCATGCCTCTGGTCTCCGGCCTCTTCACTGAGCCGCGCGTTGGGTCTCTCTACAGCTGGTGCCCTACTGGGAGAAGACATTTGACATCGACCTGTCAGCCCCGCAGATAGGAGTCGTCAACGTCACCGACGTGAGTCCCCTCTCTGCCTCTCCACCGGCCAACATGCCCAGGCTGGGCCTGCGCTGCGGGATCGGAGGGAGGCTCGCATCCCAGCACCTGCTTGCTTCAAACGGCGCAGGCCCCTCGTCTCCTCCCCACAAGCCTTTCCAATCCGGCTTTGAGAACATGATTTTTATTGTCTGTTTGTTTTCATACTGGGGATGGAACCCAGGGGCATTCGACCTCCGAGCTACACCCCCAGCCCGATTTTTGATTCTTTATTTTGAAACAGGATCTCACCGAGTTGTAAAGGGTCTCACTAAGTAGCTGAGGCTGTCTGTGAACCATGATCCTCCTGTCTCAGCCTCCCGAATGCTGGGATTACAAGAATGGACCACCGCATTGGGCTAGAACATGACTTTTTGTGTGTGTGTGTGTGGTACTGAGGGTGGAACCCAGGGGCTTTCTACCTCCAGGCTATACTCCCAGACCTATTTTATACTTTATTTGGAAACAGGGTCTCACTAAGTTGCTGAGAGCCTCACTAAGTAGCTGAGGCTGGCTTGGAACCTGTGCGATCCTCCTCTCTCAGCCTCCCAAGCGCGGGGATTACAAGCGTGCGCCACCACGCCCGGCGAACATGACTTTTAAATAGCTACTTCCAGCAAACTTTAAGCTTGCCTGCCTGCCTGCCTGCCTGCCTGCCTGCCTGCCTGCCTTCCTTCCTTCCTTTCTTTCTTTCCTTTTTTTTGGAACTGGAGAAGGAACCCAAGGGCATTCTACCTCCAAGCTACATCCAGCCCTATTTTTTTTATTCTTTTTTTTTTTTTTGGTGGTACTGGGGTTCCTGGAAGCCCTTCTTCCTCCGGGCTACACTCCCAGACCTATTTTATATTTTTGAAACAGGGTCTCTTACGCCAGCACGGCTGGCTTCGAACCTGCGTGATCCTCCTGTCTCTGCCTCCCAAGCGCGGGGATTACAAGCGTGCGCCACCACGCCCGGCGCTTTTTTTTTATTCTTTATTTTTATTTTATTTATTTATTATGTATTTATTTTGCGGTACTGGGGATTGAACCCAGGGGCAGTCTTCCTCCAAGTTCCACCCCCAGCCCTATTTTTAATTCTTTATTTGGAAACAGGGTCTCACTGAGTTGCTGAGAGCCTCACTAAGAAGCTGAAACTGGCTTCCAACCCGCGCAATCCTCCTGTCTCAGCCTCCCAAGCGCGCTGGGATTACAAGCGTGCGCCACCACGCCCGGCTTAATGCAGACCTTTGCCTGGACGCTTCCCCTTGAAAGATGGAAAGGAGGGTGGGTGGACGCGCGTGTGAGGAAGGCTTGGGTCCTGTGCCTGGGGGAGCCTCGCGCCAGGTGCCACTTGTGCTCCCTCCCAGGCGGACAGCATCTGGATGGACATGGACGATGAGGAGGACCTGCCGTCCGCCGAGGAGCTGGAGGACTGGCTGGAGGACGTGCTGGAGGGAGAGATTAACACGGAGGACGACGACGACGATGATGACGACGATGATGATGACGATGATGACTAGTTGCTATGGCGACCGCCTCCCAGCCCCCCCCACCCATCTTCACCCACTTCCCTGCGGTCCCTGGACTTCTCCATACAGGGACACTCTGCTGTTCTCTACCACAGGGCCAGCAGGGTCTGTGTGCTGAGTGCTAGGACCCTGGTCCCTCTCCCTGACGCTCTCATCTGACCTCCTCAACTTCTCCAGCTTCTCCTGCTGCTCTCTGCTCCTCCCTGGGACCCTCGTCATGCTGCAGCTCCGGGCTCATCCCTCTGCCTGCTGTGTAAAGCCTTCTCCCAAGCTCTCCAATCGAACTGGCCTGTCCCCGGCCAGGAGGAAGGGACGGCACTCGGTGCTTGGGGCCGTGGCCCAGCCATTTTGTGTTCATGTGTTTGGGTTCAATAAAGAGAAATGGGGCGGTGCATGCAGGTGTCCATGAAGTCTCACCCTGCGGCAGGAGGGAAGGGGCCAGAAGATGAAGGAGAGCCAGGCGTGGGGGCGCGCTTGGAATCCCAGCATTTGGGAGGCTGAGGCCGGAGGATCCTGGTTCGTGGCCAGCCTCAGCTACTTAGTGAGGCCCTGTGCAACACAGTGAGATCTTATTTCAAAATAAAAAATAAAATATAGGGCTGAGCGTGTAGCTCAAAGGTAGAATGCCCCTGGGTTCCATCCCTAGTACCACATACACACAAAAAAGATGAAGGATATAGGTGTGGGGGCCCTACAGGAGTGGGCAGGGGCTCCCTTTGGGCAGCTATCCCAGGAGAGCCTGGATTATTATTATTATTATTATTATTATTATTATTAATTTATTATTATTATTATTTATTTTTGCTACTGGGGATGGAACCCAGGGGCATTGTACCTCTGAGCTACACCCCCAGCCCTGTTTATTTATTTTATTTTATTTTTATTCTTTTGGGTACTGGACATTCTACATCCTAGCAACACCCTCAGCCCCATTTTTTATTCTTTATTGTGAAACAGGTCTCACTGAGTTGCAAAGGGCCTCACTAAGTAACTGAGGCCATCTGTGATCCTCCTGCTCAGCCTCCCAAATGCTGGGATTACAAACCTGCGCCACCACGCCCGGATGAGCCTGGATTATTTCTCAGCTTCAGGTCAACAAGCCTTTTCTGAGCGTGTGGTGTTTGTCCAGTACTGCTGCTGAGCTCTGGAGAACAGGGAGTCTCCTAAGCTGCCTAGTCTCCTGGAGAGTCAGGACAGCACACTAAACACCCGACGGCAGATACAAAGCAAAATGTCACAGTACGCGATTATGGGCTCCCTCTAAACTTCTGTGTAAACTTCATTCTCGTAACCAACATATTCTATTAAATGTCTTCAGACAGGTCTGGAAGCCCCTTCCCCACAGGAACCCAGGCTTTCTCTTTATTTCCTCAGGGCCTGGCGCATAAACAAGCTACCGGAGAGCCGGGTGTGGTGGTGCACACCTGTAATCCCAGGACTTGGGAGGCTGAGACAGGAGGATCACAGATTCAAGGCCAGCCTCAGTAAGTAGTGAGACTCTTGTCAACCAACAAGACCTTGTTTCAAAATAAAAATAAAATAGGGCTGGGGGTGTAGCTCAGAGGTAGAATGCTCCTGGGTCAATCCCAAGTAAAACACACACACACACACACACACACACACACACACACACACACACACACTTGTCTCCAATGTTTGTTAAATGGCAAAATTAATTTTTAAAAAGCAGAACAGACTCAAAGAGAGAGAGATCAGAGTGTCCATGGTGGCTTCATCAAGGAAGAGAGCTTTGTGTGTGTGTGTGTGTGTGTGTGTGTGTGTGTGTGTGTGTGGTACTGGGGATGGGACCCAGGAGGCATTCTACCTCTGAGCTATACCCCCTGCCCTATTTTTTATTTTTGAAACAGGGTGTCACTGAGTTGCAAAGGGCCTCACTAAGTAGCTGAGGCTGTCCGTGAACAGTGATCCTCCTGTCTCAGCCTCCCGAATGCTGGGATGACAAACACGTGCCACCATGCCGGGCTGGAAGAGAGCATTTTTTAATCTTAAATTGAAGAGTGGGTTTGTTTTTGTTTGTTTATTTGTTTTGTTTTTTTTTTTATTTTTTTATTTTGATGGTACTGGGGTTCCTGAAAACCCTTCTACCTCCGGGCTACACTCCCAGACCTATTTTATATTTTCATTTGGAAACAAGGTCTCTTAAGCCAGGGAGGCTGGCTTCGAACCTGCATGATTAATTCTCCTGTCTTCCCCTCCAAGTGCGGGGATTACAAGTGTGTGCCACCATGCCTGGCAAAGAGTGGGATTTGATTGGAGGCAAAGGAGTTGGGAAGGGGACATGTCAGTCCCCTGGCAGGGTGTGTTTGCTGTATTGAGGGCATAGAGACAGGAGAGACAGGAGGAGAAAATCCAGTTGTGGCAGTGTGGCTGGGTAGTGAGGCTGAGCAAGTGTGGCAGGACGGCCTACAGAGATAGCAGAATCCTGTCACATGGGCTGTGGGCTGGATTTTTTTTTTTTTTTTTTTTTTTTTGTGGTACTGGGGATGGAACCCAGGGGCATTCGACCTCCAAGCTCACCCCCTGCCCTATTTTTTATTCTTTATTTTGAAACCGGGTCTCACTGAGTTGCAGAGGGCCTCACTAAGTAGCTGAGGCTGTCCGCGAACCACGATCCCCCAGGTCTCAGCCTCCTAGATGATGGGATGACGTTGGCACCACCATGCCCGGCTGAGGATTTTCAAAATGGACAAATGAGAACTGAGGTTAGAGAAGTTTTCATTCTCCAGATGAATCCAGGAAGTGTTCCTAGAGAAGGTGGCCGCAGTGTAGAGAACAGAAACCACGTACTCATCCAACCTGCGCCCATTTGGTAAAAGTCTGATAAGCAGTATGGGTTGATTTGGGGGGGAAGTATTGGGGACTGAATCTGGGGGAAGTCTTCCTCCGAGCTACACTCCCAGCGCTACTTGTCTTTATTTTGAAACACAGTCTTGCTAAGTCACTAAGGGCCTAAGTTGCTGAGGCTGGCTTTGAACCTGAGATCCTCCAGTCTCAGCTTCCCAAGTATTGGGATTATAGGTATGTGCCACCATACCTGAGCCACACCCGCAGCCCTATTTTATTTTTTATTTGGAAACAGGGTCTCCCTAAATTGCCGAGGCTGGCCTTGAACCTGTGATTCTCCTGTCTCAGCCTCCCAAGCCCTGAGATTATAGGAGGAGATATCATGATGCCCGGCTGTTTCTAAATCTCAAAAGAACCCCAACAATAAAACAGGTATTGAAGCCGGGCAGGCCTTGGCGCACGCTTGGAATCCCAGCATTTGTGAGGCTGAGGCTGGAGGATCTGGGTTCGCGGACAGCCTCAGCTACTTAGCGAGGCCCTTTGCAACTCAGTGAGACCCGGTTTCAAAATAAGAAATAATGTAGGGCTGGGGGAGTATCTCAGAGGTAGCATGCCCCTGGGTTCCATCCCCAGTACTGAAAAATAAAAAACAAAAAGAATAAAAAATAGGGCTGGGGGGTGTAGCTTGGTAGAATGCCCCTGGGTTCCATCCCCAGTTCCGCAAAAACAAAACAAAACAAAAAATAGACAGGTATGGGCATCTACATAGTCCTGCTGCAGACGCCCCGGCTTAGGGGCATAGTTTACCAAAAGCAAGAGTAGCCCAGGCAGGAGACCCAGTCCCCGGCGCCTGGTGCCTAGCGTCCCCCAGACAACAGCACGCCCGCGGCCAAGTCCTGCAGTGTCTCTGAATCTTGAAGACGATTAAAGAAATGGGGTTTGGCTCTCCAACACCTAAAGAAACACCTGAGCAGATGGGGTGTGTAGAGGCCTCGGAGGGGCAGTGACCAGGCTCGCTGGGCCCAGAGAGGAGCAGAGGCTGGGGCGGCCACCCCCAAAGCAGCAGGGAGCTCAGCTGCTTCTAGGTGTAGGTAGAGCCAAGAAATGGCCGGGCTGGACTCAGGCAGGCCGGGACGCTCCTGAGGAGCTCGGCCAGCCCAGGGCCAGGCCCGTCCTCTAGAGATGGGTGCCAGCAGTGTCCCCCTCTCCCTTCCCTCTGTCGGACCGAGGCTGGGGGAGGAAAGTCCCCAGGAGGACAGGAAGTGAGCGCCGCCAGTGCAGCGGGAGCTGGAGCCTGGCCTGCTTCCTTGACTATATTTGCATACTGAGGTCACCGGCGGCTCATTCTGTCCCCAGAAAACAAACTTACATCATGGTGGGGGAAAGCCGAGGGGGCTATTTGGGGAAGGCGAAAGCGACACAGCTCCCCTTCCCCATGCACCCACCCCTGCCCCCTGGAGACCCCGGGGAGATGCCGGGCTGCGGCTGGAGCGCAGGAGGAGGTCGGTGCAGCGAGCCGCGCGACCCCTGCCCAAGCCCACCGGGCCAGCTGCTCGCCCACGACCACACCCGGACCCAGAAAGCTGCGAGCCCCCTCCCAGCCCCACGCCAGCTCCCCGGAGGAGCCGAGCTGGCCGGCCGCCCAAGGGGTCCCGGGGTCTGCAGCGGGGACGGCGCTCTATGGGGGAGAACTGCCTCCCACGCCGCCCCGCAGTGGTGGAGCGGGGGGGGTACTGGGAGGCCGAGCCCCGCCCCGGGCGGCCCTCCGAGCCTTCCAGAACCGCAGCCCCCCGCCCCGCCCCTCCCCGGCGCTGACATCACGGCCGCCGGGTGGGGCTCCGGCGGAAGAGGCGGCGGCTTGGACGGCGGGAGCCGGGGCAGCTCGGCGCGCTGCTGGATCGGGACCCGGGCCCGCGCCCTGAGCTCGGGGCTCCGGAGGGGTGAGCCGGCCGGGGCGGGGGGTGCAGGTCCGCAGGGAGGTGGGGGCCGGCAGGAGGGGCCGGGCGGCGAGCTGGGGGTCTGGGGGACCACGTGCCCGGCCCCACGGAGGAGGGCAGAGAGAGAGGGGCAGCCCGGGGATGAGGGGCTGGGGATGGAGGGAGGGGGCTCTGTCCCCAACCCCCAGTCCATCCCTTACGAGCGCTGCCGAGGGCGGCGGGGACGCACTCGCGGTGACACACGCCCATGTGACTCTTACACACCCAGCACAGCCGGCTCTACACACCCACCCGCCTCCCGGACCCTGTCCCCTGTCCCCTGTCCCCCGTCCCCGATGGCGGGCCAAGGGTCAGCTCAGCGGTGGGTGTAGGCCCGGCCTGGCCGCCCAGGGGTCTTTAAAAACCTCCTGCTTGCACTTCTGCAAGGAGGGGGTCTTGAGGACTCCCCGGCCAGTGCTCTTGGCCGGTGAGGAGGGAGGCTGGGGCATCTGTGGCCTCTTGCTGGGTCCACTCAGGGTGTTGGGAGTGGCTCGTTTCTTTGGGCATCAGAGTGGCCGAGGGATGGAGGAGGGAGTAGCAGAGAGGAAGAGAGAGGGAGAGGGAGAGAAAAAAAAGAATGAGTCAGCCCAGGATGGGCGCCCAAATCGGAGGGAGCCGGGAATGGGAGGAATGTGTGAGGAGGAAGAGATGGGGATTCGGAGCTGGAGGAGGAAGGAGGGACAGGCCGGCCCGGACGCGGAGTGCCAGAGGGAGGAGCGAGGGAGGACGGCTGGAGTGGAGGGCCACGGAGTCTACGGGCCCTGTTTCTCTAGGCGCCCCCAGCGATTAGTGTTAATTGCTCTTCCCTTTGCGGTTAAACACTCCGCTGGGAAATTGCCAGCTCCGCCCGGGGCTGCCAGCTTCCCGGGGCGCCGACTTCCTCATCTCGGAGACACCTGTGCATCCTGTGGACGGGGGGGACGCAGCCAGGCAGGAAGGGGCTGTGGGTTCACAGGCTGCACGGAGACCCTCGCCCGCCAGGCCAGCCGGGCCTCCCCTGCGCCTGCCTGCCTGCCGGCCCTCCCGCCAAATCGACTGTCTTTTGTTGCCGGGAGGCTCGCCCCTTCCCAAGGGAGTCACAGAACCCTGGAGTATTCATGGCTCCCACCAAAAGGGACCAAATAGGGAAATCTGTAATGGGGGACAGCCCACTGGTAGGAAAGGAGGAGAGAGAAAGACCAGGAAGAGACGCCGAGAGCGGGGTCGCAGTGAGATGGTGGAGAGAGATGCTGCGGCCCCCCGGCAGCCCTCTGCTGCCCTGCTCCAGTGCCAGCCTTCTCCCAGGCCCGCCATCTGTCCCTGGCCCCACTCTTCCACTAAGGGAGGACAGCCCATGCCCAGAAGGAACCTGTTTTGTGAACTTTTTTTTGTAGTTCTGGGTGTGGAACCCAGGGGCATTCTACCTCCAAGCTACACCCCGGTCCTATTTTTTATTCTTTATTTGGAAGCAGGGTCTCACTGAGTTGCAGAGGGCCTCACCAAGTAGCTAAGGCTGTCGGCGAACCCAGATCCTCCTGTGTCAGCCTCCCGAATGTTGGGATTACAAGTGTGTGGCACCATGCCTGGCTCCCAGATACCATTTAAAATAATAGGATCCACCCCTCGCCCCAGCCCCTTCCTCTCCTGAGTGTCTGGGAGACCCCTCCGGTTCACTGGGGCCATCGGGATCTGCAGCTGTGTGGGCTGGCCCCTCTCCTTGGCCTTCCGCAGCTGCGGCAGATGTGGAGGAGGGAGGGGCCATAGCGCCTCATCCCCAGGCTCTCATCTTCCTCCTTAAAAACTAACTGAGCTGCTGGGCGTGGTGGCACAGGCTTGTAATCCCAGCATTTGGGAGGCCGAGACAGCCTCAGTTACTTAGTGAGACCCTTTGCAACTGGACTCCGTTTCAAAATAATCAGAAATAGGGCTAGCCGGGCATGGTAATCCCAGCATTCGGGAGGCTGAGACTGGAGGATCTCGGTTTACGGACAGCCTCGGCTACTTAGTGAGGCCCTTTACAACTTAGTGACACCCTGTTTCAAAATAAGAATTAAAAAATAATGCTGGGGGTGAAGCGCAGAGGTTGAATACCCCTGGGTTTCATCCCTAGACCTGCCCTCCCCCCAAAAAAATAGGGCCGGGCTGGGGGTGTAGCTGGCAGGTAGGATGCTCCTGGGTTCTATCCCTAAGTCCACAAAACAGCAACACACTCGCTGAGCGTTTGCAAACCGACTAAAGGGAGAGCCAGGAATTAACGTCCAGACGCACAAATCTTTCCTCCACAGGCCGTTGGTTCGCCCACTTTGCCCGGCTTCTCAAAGCATCCCCTGGGCCTGTCTCCTCCTCTCCCAGTGTCCACAGAGCACCTGCCGTCTGCCCTCCCAGCTCCTGCCCTGAAAGGTCAGTCACGATGACCCGCCCCACCCCTCTTCCCAGCATCCTCAGCGGGGGGCCAGCAGGAGGAGGGGAGGGAGGAAGGAAGGTGTGAGGGCGTGATGCTGAATGAGCCGGGAAGGAAGGGGACCTGTTTCCTGGCGGCCCTGGCTCCAGCTCCAGTTCCTGCCTTGGTATCCTGTCCCACGAATGGCCTCCGCCAGATGCCTGGCTTCTCCTGGGCAGCTGCCCTCTCAACTGCTCCAGAGGCCTTGGGGGCCGGGGACTCCTGCAGGCCCCAAGAGCCACAGAGATCTGGGGATGAGGGAGGTGTGCTCTGCCAGCTCCTGACCATGGCCGGCCCGGGAAGCTGGACGTGCTGCCGCACGCCTATGATCTCAGTACTTGGGAGGCTGGGACAGGCGGATCCCAAGTTGGAGGATGGCAAATAGTGAGACTCTCATCAACCTAGCGAGACCCTGTTTCAGAATAAAAAGAAAATAGGATTGGGGGTGTTGGTTCAGTCCTCAATGCCACCAAAAAAAAAAAAAAAAGAGTCCTGGAAAGGAGACACCCCGAGGTCCCTCAGATGGTTTTCCCTGTTTCTGGGGGTACCCCTCCACTTCCAAGACTGTTACTGTCCTCTCCCTTTTCTTTTTGCTAGGGATCTAGGTACTAGGGATGGAACCCAGGGGCATTCTACCTCCAAGCTACACCCTGGTCCTATTTTTTATTCTTTATTTGGAAACAGGGTCTCACTAAGTTGCAGAGGGCCTCACTAAGTAGCCAAGGCTGGCCACGGACCTGCTGTCCTCCTGTCTCAGCCTCCCAAGTACTGGGATGACGCCTGCTCCCTGTCCCTCACTACTTTCTGTCCTGAAACCTGGGAGGGCAGAGCTGAGGTTGCTATGGTAGCCGTGGAGCTGAGGCTGCTGCCTGCTGGACTCCTTGCTCCATCCCGGCCCGGGATTGCTGTCTGCAGCTCCGCCTCTCCCACAGCCCCCACTCCAATTCCATGGGCTCCCCTCACCCCCTGGACTGAGTCTGTGGTTATACGTTTTGTTACACACACTGAGTACTTCAGACACATCCAAACACACATCCCACATACGCTCACAGCCAGTTACGAGAACATCCAAACACACCCACCGCCTCCTCCACACACCTGTACCCATACGCGGAGATCAGCATCTTTGCACGTACACACACACACACACACACACACACACACACACACACACACACCTCTCTCCCAGACACACTGACTCTTGGAAAGCTCTTACCTGCTGCCCCCAGCCCTGGTGGGTGTGTGGGTGGGTGGATGTTACACATAATCCTTCCCACCCAGAGCCCCAATCTTAACTCTTGACCCCTGCATACTCTCCCCCCTCAGCAGCTCCATATTTACAAACTCTTCCTCCCTGAAAGCCAGGCGGCGGCGGGGGGGGGGGGGCAGCTGGGGGGTGGAGGCAGGCCCACCCCTCCACAGCCCCCTCTGCCCTGGGATTATCAGCGGGGGTGGGGCCGCGCTCCAGCCGGCTGCTGTGACCTAGATTTTGCGGCCGAGATGATCCCGGTGCTGACAGAGAGCATTGTTCCTGGCCCCGCCTGGCAGGGCCACCGCTGGGCCCTTCTGTCCGCTGGCACCTGGGTGTGAAGCCAGTGCTCGTGAGTGCCTGTTTCTCCCGGGGGTCGTGCGAGCCCCGCTGTTTGGCCCATTGTCTGGTGTGTCACGGTGCCTGCCACCAAGGGAGGCTTGTTTATTCTGGTCCTTGTAGGGGGTTGGGAACAGGGACTTCTGGGTCCATACCTCCTACCGTGTGACTGCACTGCCCAGGCCCAGGAGGAAGATGGGTGTCCGCCTGTCCCCATTGATGGCGGGACTGGTAGCAGCCTCAGGGACAGGCCCATAGCTCCTTGCCAGCCTTTGGTCTAGCCAGAGTAGTAAGGCACCCGTTTACTTTTTTGTGCGTGTGGTACTAAGGATGGAACCCAGGGGCTTTTCTACCTCCGGGCTACACTCCCAGACCTATTATTATTTTTTTTTGGCGGTATTGGGGATGGAACCCAGAGGCCTTCTACCTATGGACTACACTCCTAGATCTATATTTTATTTGGAAACAGGGTCTACTAAGTTGCTCAGAGCCTCGCCAAGTAGCTGGGGCTGGCTTCAAACCTGCGTGATCCTCCTGTCTCAGCGTCTCAGCTTCCCAAACTGGGATTACAAGCGTGCGCCACCACGCCTGGCTCACCTGTTTACTTTTAATGCTTTACTTTTCGGATTACAGAGGAAATAAATAAGGCAGCCGTGGTGGTGCAGGCCTGGGAGTTTGAGACGTTGTGCACTCTGAGGTTCAAGGACAGCCTTAGCAAATAGTGAGACTCTCGGCCACTTGCTGAGACCCTGGTTCAAAACCAAAACTAAGAAGGGCTGGAGTGTAGCTCAGAGGTCGAATGCCCTTGGCTTCAATCCCTACTGACACACACTCTCTCTCTTCTGCATTGTGGAAAGCCAGTCCCTGTCGGTCGGAGCTGGCTTACATTTTATCAGATCCAGAAAGTTCCTCCACAGGTCCCACCTCTCCCGAGCTGTGGCTCCTCTCCCCTCCCCCACCTCAGGCAGCCTGGGAACTGGGCAGGGGGCCAGAGCCAGCCGCTTGGTATTCTTGGGCGCGGGGGCTGCGGGCACAGCACAAAGGCCAGGGGGGTGGGCTGAGCAAGGGAGAAGAGGGGCTCCGCTGGAGTGGGGGTGGCCGTGGCTCCCCGACCCCAAGCCCTGGTGACTTAACACAAGGCTAAGCACACAGAGGTGGGGGCGGGGGTGGGTGGGGCAGCCAGACGTCCTTCCAGTGAGCCCGTGCAGCGAGGTGGTGGGGACTTGAAGCGAGGACCCCTCTGCTGGGGAGAGCTAGAGCCAGGCCCGCCATCCCCCCCAGCCCCTCCCGCGGTTTCTGAGTGTGTTTTGGGTTTTTTCCCTGACAGGGGGAGGGGCCGGGGTAGGTGGGGTGGCTCTGGGGGGGACTTGGAGATGGTGAGAAAGTCGGGAGCAGGTTGCCATGGTGACCGCCTCCTCAGTCAGGGGAGCTGTTGCCAGGGCTACTGTTGGGGGGGGGAGGAGATAGTGGGGGGACGTAGGACTGTCGCTGGAGGCTGCAGCCTGGCTCCAGCTCCTGACTTTCTTCCTGGCTGCCCTACTGCTCAGGCTTCAGCTTCGCTCCTCCCTCAGCCTCCCTGTGTGTGGGGGGCACGCCTGGCCTGACTGCCAGCCAGTGGGCCCGCCCCTCGCTCAAACCCTGTCCCCTGTCGCCTCCCAGCCGGTCATGGCCGAGTACGGGACTCTCCTCCAGGACCTCACCAACAGCATCACCCTGGAGGACCTGGAGCAGCTCAAGTCGGCCTGCAAGGAGGACATTCCCAGTGAGAAGAGTGAGGAGATCACCACGGGCAGCGCCTGGCTCAGCTTCCTGGAGAGCCACAACAAGCTGGACAAAGGTGGGCCACCGCGGGGGCCGGGCCGGGTCGGGCTGGGGGGCCACGGGCTCCAGAGAGAGCCCTAAGGTGGCGCACTTAGAGTGCACAAGTCCTAGCTGGGCGTGGTGGGCATGCTGGCATGCTTGTCATCCCAGCTTGTGATCCCAGCATTCAGGAGGCTGAGACAGGAGGACCGGGGTTCATGGCCAGCCTCAGCTACTTAGGCCCTCTGCAGGTCAGTGAGACCCTGTCTCAAAATGAAGAATAAGCTGGGCGTGGTGGCGCACGCTTGTAATCCCCGCGCTTGGGAGGTGGAGACAGGAGGATTGCGTAGGTTCAAAGCCAGCCTCAGTTGGCTTAAGAGACCCTGTTTCCAAATAAAATATAAAATAGGTCTGGGGGTATAGCCCGGAGGTAGAAGGCCCCTAGGTTTCATCCCCAGTACCACCAAAAAATAAATAAATAAATAAATAAAGAATAAAAAATAGGGCTGGGGGTGGAGCTTGGAGGTAGAATGTCCCTGGGTTCAGCCTCCTGCAACAAAAAAGAGAAAAAGTAGCATGTGGTGGCACACACGTGCAACCCCAGTAAGTACTTGGGAGGCTGAGACAGGAGGGCTGCAGGTTTGAGGTCCCCTCAGCAACTTAGCAAGATCATTTCAAATTTAAAAAAGTAGGGGCTGGGGATTTAGTTCAGTGGCAGAGCGCTTGCTAGCATGTACAAAGCCCTGGGTTCAATCCTCAGCTCTGTAAAAAAACAATGGAAAAAGTATAAAAAAAAATAAAAATAAAAATGTGGGGGAGCTGGGGACTTATTTTAGGGAGAAGGTCCCCTGGGTTCAGTTCCCAGTACCAAAAAGAAGTAAGAGAATCCAGGATCCCGAGGTGGGGTGCATCTGAGGGGTGCATCTGGCGGGTTTGGAGAGCCAGGAGTCCTGCTTAGCTTAGTTGGAAGGTGAGTTAAGACTTTGTAATAAGCAGGTGCCGAGGCACCCGCCTGTAACCCCAGTACTTGGGAGGCTGAGACAGGAGGATCGCAGGCTTATGGCTGGCCTCAGCAGCTCAGCAAGACCCTGTCTCAAAATAAAAAAATAAAACAGGGCTGGGGGTGTAGCTTGGAGGTAGAATGACCCTGGGTTCCATCCTCAGTACTCCAACCAACCAACCAGGCAGGCTTTGCCATAGCAGGCCTTTGGCAGGCGTTTGGAAGGCGAGGGGACCCTCACCCTAACTCTGGCTAGAGACTGGGTGGGTGTTGGGCAGGGAGGCTGCGGGAAGACCTCTAGGCTGCACTCCCTGGCTGCGGCCGGAGGCTGTAACAGGGGGGGCTGAGCTCGCCAACAGTGCCCCCCCCATCCCTGGGGGGAAGCAGCAGGCAGACAGGCTGAGTGCGGCGTTTGGAAGGCAGTGTTTCTGTGTCTCCTGCCCCCAGCATGGGACTTGATATTGACCCAAAACCCTCACTCTAAACTGTGATCTGGACGCCTGCCCTTCCTTGGGGACAGCGCCTGTCCCTCCTGGCTCTGTACCCCTTCTGCTGGGAGCGGCTCAGCCTAGGAGAGCCTTGCCTGGGGAAGGCGGCCGGCCTGTGTCTGCCGTGCTGACCAGGCCTCGCCCTGCTCCAGACAACCTGTCCTACATCGAGCACATCTTCGAGATCTCACGCCGGCCCGACCTGCTCACCATGGTGGTGGACTACAGAACCCGCGTGCTCAAGATCTCGGAGGAGGATGAGCTGGACACCAAGCTGACCCGCATCCCCAGTGCCAAGAAGTACAAAGGTAGGAGGTGGTGGCGGCCCTCGGATGGCGCCCTCTCTCGCGGGGGCGGGCGGCCGGGTGGGTGTGTAGGGAGGAGGAGCGGTGTTCCTGCTGGCTGGCCAGCCGGCCTGGCACCTCCACACGCCCAACTCTGGACTTCTTGCCCTAGACATTATCCGGCAACCCTCCGAGGAGGAGATCATCAAACTGGCTCCCCCACCAAAGAAGGCCTGAGCCAGGCGGAGGAAGAGGAGGAAGGTTGGACCTCTGCCAGACCGGCCCCTTCTCTGCCCTCCACGGAGGGGCCAGGGCAGCCCCTGCACCCACTTACTAACCTGGTCCTACTCCCTCTGTGCGTGTGTGTGTGCGTGTGCGCACGCTCTGGCTGTCTGTCTGTGTCTAGCTCATCTAGTTCCTCCTGGTGAGGCGACGGGGGTCAGGGAATGGGGGCTTAGTGTCCAGCTCTCGGGGAAGCGGGGCTGTTTCTATGCAAATAGAAACCTCCTGACCTTCCAACCAACCGCGCTTTCCTCCCCTCTCACCCATATCTTTAAACATGGAAGCAGAAAGGAGCTGCGCTTCCTGCGCCAAGAGCTGAGGTGGAGGTTAGGTACGGGAGGTGGGCACACCCAAGCAGCAGGGAGAAGGTGAACTGGCCCAGCCCTTGCCCAGAAGGGGCTCAGACAGGCGGGAATTCAGGGTTGGCATGAGGGGCCGGACCAGCTGGAGCCGTTTCCTGTGGGTCCTCAGGCAGAGGGCCTGGGTACCTTTTATGACCCTCTTGTGGGCCCAGGACGGGTGTGAGCCAGGGATCCGAGGAGACACCACTGGGTCCTCCCTGGTCCCAAAGACCCAATCCTGCTGAGTGGCCGGCATTCCACCCTCCCGCCCGCTGCTCTGGAGACTGGCTGGTCCTTGTGGGGCCGGGGGTGCAGACACGGGCAGAGAGGGGACCCTGAGCCTAGGGAGGCGGGGAACCCTTAGTGAAAACCTCAATCACCCCACCTGCAGGGGCCCGAGATGGAGACTGCAGGCAACCTTCCCTCTCGCCTGGGCCCAAACCCGCGAGCCAGAACAAGCGCCCTAGTGTTCCCACTCCATAGACCCTCCCTGCTCAGTCTCAGGGCCTTGGTGGCCCTCGTCCCTGCTGCCCTGGGCCTGGGGCTTGTGGACGCCGCCTAGCCAGATTAGACAACAGTGATGACCCCAGCCTCTCGCCTGCCCCGACCGTGCTAACTGTGTGTACATATATATTCTACATATATGTATATTAAACCCACACTGCCATGTCTGCCCTTGTTTGTGGTGTCTAGCAGTAACTCCTTGTCTAGGCCAGAGCGGGTGGGGTGGGCGGGAACCCAGTGCGGGGAAGCAGGAGTAGGTTGCTGTGTAGACCATTAGGGAGAGCCTTTGAGGGAGGAAGCCAGTCCGGCAGCAGATTCCCGCACAGAAGGGCACTAGAGCAAGCTGGGGCTTGGGGGTTAGTGAAGCTTTAGAGGGAGGGGCCTGGCCACGAGCAGAGCCAGAGGTTGGATAGCGCCCGCCTGCCCCTGGCCTCAGTCCTCTGTTGCAGACACCTGCCTTAACACACCTCCGGGACCCCACGGCTTTGCCTCACACGACCTTCCCGAGTCCCCCTGCCCATCCAGCTTGTGTGTGGAGAGGGGAGAGGGTGAGCAGGAGTGTCTGGGAGCCTTCCTTGCGGAGTAATGGAGGGGGAAAGGCAGGGTCATGCCAACAGTCTAGTAGCTCCTCTGAAAGGCAAAATCAAAAGACTAACTGGCCCTCCCTCCCCGTGGCCGAGGTGGCCCATATGCTCTTGTCCGCAGTGTGCACGGCCTCCTGCCCCTGGAATAAAGGTGAACTGACTGACCAGGCGAGTGAGTTTCTGTGCATGGCCAGGGTATTTTGGAGCCTCTGAATGACCGGGAGGGGGCGCAGCATTACCCCACATCTTTCACTGTTTGCTGGAACAGGGGCCAGGAAAATGCCCACCTCTTAAATGCCACTTAGCTAGACAGGGCCTCTCCCACTTGTGCCTGCCTCCAGCCAGAGCCCGAGCGGCAGACTCCAGGACAGCCCAGACCGGACTGACACACCGCGGGCAGAGGGGAGTCCTGAAGGACGACGTGGCGGGCAGCCCCATGAGAACGCAGGCCAGCTGCGGCACACGCACACTAGGCGAGGGCCTCTGGCCGCCGCAGGGAAGGAGGCCGGCCACCCGTGGGTGAGGGGCTGCAGCAGGGCGGCCCGTGGGCGAGGGGCTGCAGCAGGGCCGCGAAGGTGAGGGAGGCCCCTGGTGAGGCTGGAGGCCCCCCGGCCATAGCCCTCACAGCATCACTCTCGCTCACTCTTCCGTCAAGTCCCTTTATTGCATTCATAGAGAATATATAGGTACTTAAACTTTGACAATAATTTTACCTTGATACATCCAAGTTTGACTTGCTTTTTAATATATTTATAGATATAAAATTAGGCCTCTAACAGTGATAGGGACAGGGAGGCGCCGCTGCCACACAGGTCTTTAAGGAAGACAGCAGGGGTGATGCCACCGCCCTCACCCTGGCCCTCACCTTGCGGGATGGCCGGAGGGCGCAGGCACCGTGTGGAGCCCTGTGTAGACGGAGGGCGGCGGCGTGTGGGTGCGGAGGGCTCCAGCGCGCCCAGCACAGGGTGACCCAGGGATGGGGTTGCTCGGGGAAAAAAAAAAAACAATGAAACTGTCATAGACATTTTAAAATACAAAGGAAAAAAGGTCAGAAACCTAAACCAAAGACTGTGGCACCCCTACCGTGCACCCTGGCCCGGTACTGAGCAGCCAGTTCCCCCACCCCCAAAGAAACAAGGGAGATTAAAGAAAAAGAAGCCTGTGCCCTATCCTGGGCCAGTTAACAACACAGCCCGAGAGCAGCTCCGGGCCGTCTCCGCTGAGCTCGCGGGCCCCAGGAGTCCTCTCCAGAGCACCACCCTGCTCGGGCGCTCTGGTGGCTCATCCATCCCTCCAGTCTGTCCTCCTCCTGGGATGTCTTTTATCAAAGCAAAAAGTCCAAAGTGCGTTTCTGCTGGACACAGGCTGGGCTGGCAGGTGCTGCCCAGGCAGGCCCGGCTGCAGCCAGCCCGCTGGGCGGGCTCAGGACGGCATGCACTGTACCCGGTCAGGGCCCTCCTCCTCGTCCGACGTGTCCGACGAGCTGGGAGACTCGTCCGAGTCCGCATCTGTGGCCCCAACCCCAGGTTCTCGCCAGCGCTGTGGGATGGGAAAGTGGCGTTAGCAACCGTCCTGGCTAGGCCAGGGCCAGCGGCGTTCTCCTTAGAGGGCCAGAGAGGAGCTAGCTCACACCGGGCCATGTGGCGTCTGCTGCAGGTGTCTGCGCGCGCGGCTGACCCCTGCGCGAGGCGGCTCTAGCATGGAGGGCACCTCGCTGCCTGCCCCTCCACCGTGGCCCTGTGAGCAGGCACCCCTCCCTCTCTGTGGCCCAGAAGGGCAGCTCCCGGAGGCCGCGCCCCTCTTGCCCGCTCACCCGGTGGTGGCGCCGCTGCCGCAGGTGGTGCATGAGGAACCAGAGCATGTGGCTGTCGAACAGGTCGGTGTGGTGCAGGCTGTCTTCGTCCCGCTCCCGCTTGTTCTTCTTGATCACCTGGAGCGGGGCGGCAATGGAGAGGCCTCACTCAGCAGGCGCGCTCTGGCCCAGGGAGCCCGGGGGGGGGGGGGGGGGGCTGCTGAGGCGGGGCAGGGCCGGGGCCCAGACACTCACATCCTTGAGCCCCGTCAGCTCCGTGGAGGCTTCGGCCGTGGGCGCCCAGATCTTCACATCGTGGTCCAGGCCACTGGTAGCCAGCACGGGCAGGTGAGGGTGGGGCTCCAGGCAGTTTACCTGGCCGGGAGGAAGAGGAGGGCCGGCTCAGGAGCCAGCTTGGGCGGAGAGGGCAGGCGAGCCGTGTGCTCACCCCTGGCTTCTCTACAAGGCTGCGAGGCCCATGCGGCCTTGCTCACTGCACCGTGCCGATTTGCCTGAGGCGGGAAAACCTCTCTCGGTGGCTGTTGCTGAGTGGCAAATACATTTTAAGAACTGAAGAAAGCAGCAGCTGCCACTGGGCCCCAAGAAGAGTCAGAACGACCCTATTCACGTGCACTCTTTACCAACCGAGGGAGGCAGAAGCTGGAGGAGGAGGGGGCCAGGGGAGGCAGGGAGGCTCGCAGCTTTGGAGCCTGGACCTCCCAGGGGACGGAGCTCTGCTACCTTGCCCCGCATCAAGTCCAGCTCTCTGAGTAAGTCACTGGGGAGAGAAAAGAGCTCTGCAGGGCTGGAGGAAGCTCAGGCCGGGCGGGCAGCTTCCTTCCGCTGAGCGCGCCCATGCCCCCTGCTGTCTGACTTGGGTAGGGCAGGATAGTCCCCATCCCCCCCGGAAGAGCTCGTCCCAGACCCAGCTGCTAAAGCGTTTTCGGGCTTTCAGTCAAATGAGAGGCATTTAGGAAGGGCACCCGCCTTGCAGCTGCTGTGTGGCCCAGGAAGACATCCTCTGGCAAAAGCCTCTCTTAGTTTTCTCCTGACTAACCTCCCTCAATCACCCTGCCTCGCTGCTGAGGAGGAGTGGGGCAGGCAGGAGACACAAGCTGGACGGCAAGCTTCCCTCCACAGATGGGCTCAGAGAAGACGCCTGATCTGCGCCTAAGACTCAAACTCCTCCTGCGTGTCAGCCTTGGCTCACTGCAGGTCGTATCTGGCTTTCAGGCAGCACGTTCTGAACACGAGGAAGCCCTAGAAACGCTAGATCCTGGAAGCATCAAAACGTGACAGCTCACACACAAACCTGCATTCATTCACCCGGCTCCTGCTGAGCCCTGACTACAGACCTGCCCTCGGAGCCGCTCTGCTTCAGCTGCAGGGAGGATGGCCAATGACGGCACAGCCCTCGGGCGCGAGGGCAGGAGCACAAGTGCCTCCACCCAGCACCTGAGCTGGGCTCCCCGACCCTCCGGGATCCCAGGACTCCATCCGACAACAATGCTGAGCAGAAAGACGCATCAGCCGTAGGCAGGGCTGCGGGGCAGGGGTGCAAGGGTGACACGTTCTGGGGGCTCTGGCGCTACTCCTGAGCATGCTGACCTTGTCCCGAGAAGCCGAGTGGGACCAAGGCGAGTTCGGGGCCTGAGCAGGGGTGTCCTGACGGCCAAGCCCCTCAGGCCCTACTGCTTTCCCTCCCGCCCGCCCTTCTCTCTCAGAACCCTGGGCTTCAGGCCTGGGCTCATGCCAAGAGGATGCTCTGCCCACTTGAGCACCCAGAGCCCGCCTGGGAGGCTCTTGTCCCTGCAGCTCTCGGGGGCGGAGGCAGGCCAGCAGTGGGATCAAGAAGGGACGGCTGGCCTTGAGCTTCTCTGACTACAGGGAACTCCACAAACTCCGGCGCTGCGCACAAGAGGACCTATAGAAGAGCGGAAAACCAAGCGGGCAGCGGACACCTTGCGCTTCCGATTCCTTCCTCCCTCACCAGGGGACACAAGCCCTGACCCACGTAGGTCCCAGGAACCAGCAGCAAGTCTGAAACCCTCCCACAGCAGGGCAAGAGAAACACAAGAGGAAGAGGCTCCCGGCTGCCAGGACCACTCTGAGCTAGAAGCCACGCCAGCACACACAGCCGGGCCAGGCTCCACGACCCCGTGCTGGGGTGCAAGGAGGGCACTCGGCAGCCCCGGCCACTCCGCAGAGCTAGGCAGACAAGGCCGCCCCAGGTCGGCAGTTCCATCTAGCCTTCCCACTGTCCCCTTCCTCTTTTCTGTGGCCCCAGAACCTTTCCAAGGAAAGTTCTGCACTTGTTCCTAATTCTAGGTCTCAACAAAGAGAAGCCAAAGCAATGTGGTAGCTACACGTGTCTCGCTAAGAGCTCCTTACTTGGCCCTGCCCCAGACAGGCTGCCCGCGCAACTCCAAGGAAGGCCGGCTGGTGGTGATGAGCCCAAGGGGGCTACTGCTCAGACACCTGCTTTAAAACAGTAAGTGACCACACAGCCACCGTGTGCCCAGATGATCCATTGTGTGTACTGTACCCATGAAGGCAAGCAGACACTTACACTGGGCGCGTCAACACCTAACTCCCGAGCGCGAGGCTATTTCCACATCAAACCAGTTAAAGACTGGATACCACATTACCTGATGTCAGACCATGTTCTGATTTCCCGTCACCCTTGGCCGAGCCTCCTGGGGTGGCCCTGGGGACGACCTCGCAGCGCGGACCCTGTGCCCTCACCTGCTTTGGACGAGGCCCGTGTCCAGAGACCAGGTCCCTAAGGCCCTTTCCTCCTCTCTGCCCAGCCTTACGGAAGAGGAAGAGGGGAAAGGAAGAGCTATTGATCAGAATGGCAGGCTGTTCCCGAGCCCGCGGTGTGGCCACGTGAGCCGGGCGCTGACACCGTACTCACCACGCCTCCCTTGTCCCCCTCCATGAACTGGACGACCTGGCAGGAGGACTTCTCCCACAGGAAGATGTGCCCGCAGTCACTGCCGCTCACCACAAACTCGCTCTTAGGGCCGTAGAAGTTGACGCCTTTCACTGAAAGGATAGAGGAGGAGCGGACCACATGAGCTGGCACTGTGCCCGCTGTGTTCACCTCATGCTGGCTACTCAGAAACTCAACCAACCAAGAGCCAAACGAGCCCCTTCGTTTTTGAAAAAATAAATGGAGATGATCCCTGGAGAGCGGACAGTTCTGAGAGGCACAGCAGTCAGACTCAGGTCCTCCCCAGGGCGCGAGAGCACAG
Organism: Muscardinus avellanarius; assembly: GCF_963383645.1. Classification (NCBI taxonomy): domain Eukaryota; kingdom Metazoa; phylum Chordata; class Mammalia; order Rodentia; family Gliridae; genus Muscardinus; species Muscardinus avellanarius. Next base: position 110,753,786 of record NC_137788.1, on the reverse strand, counting down.
GCTCTAGCCCCGCCTAGGGTTCTCCTGGGCACGTGCCGCAGCTGACCTGATACTCATGAAGGGACATGCTGCTGCCGCCGGGGAGAAGCGTTTGGACCGTGCCTGCGAGGGGGACTTTGCAGGACAGAGCTCTAGCCTCTGGCTAGCATTACTAAGGGACCCAGCTACCACAGGGGTTCCACACTGGCTGCGACGCTGCCTACGGGCTGAGATCCAAGTGCAACTTCTCCCTCGCTTCCCCAGCTCAGGAGAAAAGCCCCGCTCCCAGGTGCCTGTGTCAGGGAGGTGGCAGTGGCCGCCCACCCCCCTTCTGCACACTGGATGCCCCCACGCCAGTGCAGCCAGGGTGTGTGGTGCTTTAAAAGATCCTCCCTCAGCAAGCCCAGCAAATGCACTGAGCACGTGTGTCCCTATTGCGCTGGACTTCATTATGGTGTGTGATGACAATGTACTGATAAAAGCATATTTTAAAATAACTCCACAGCCAGGCGTGGCAGGCATGCTCGGAATCCCAGCACTCGGGAGGCTGAGACGGGAGGATCGAGGATTGTGAGCCCCTGGGTTCCATTCCCGGACCCGCAAACAAACAAACAAACAAACAAACAAACAAACAAACAAAACAACAACAACAACAAAACAAACAAACAAAAAAACAAACAAGGCCACTCTTCCACACAGCTTAGGCCAGGTATAGTCGTGCCCCGCCTCAGGCCAAAGCATCACTCCTGCCTCCACCCCTAGAGGCGCAAGCTGCTCCAGCCAGTGGGGTCAGCCGCACTCGTCAGCCGCAGCAGGCCTCCCAGGGCCAACAAGCACTTGCCGGAGGAAGGGGAACAGGCCCAGTGCAGACTCATGCCTAGACCAAGCAATGGGGACAGCAGCGCAGCCAGCGCTCTCCAGCCTCCCCTCCAGCCCGGAGAACTCGCAAACAGGCAGCAGGAGAGCGCTCGTGCCCAGGAGCCCCGAGGCCCTGGTTGGACAAGCACTGGGCTCTAGGCGACAGGACGTGGCCAGCGCCCCAGCAGGCAGCATCACCTGTGGCATTATTCCTGTGGCCCTTGTATCTCTTCACATACTGGGCCCCGTCACTGTGAGCAGAGTTGAAGAGGTAAATGTCCTCGTCGTTGTAGCTGGCCAGGAGCTCTGCCAGGAAGAGCACACAGTGGTGAGGCTGGGCTGGGGCCCAGGGCCCAGCACCATCCCGCCCTCCTGGGAACCGCGGCCAAGCGAGGTCGCGCAGGGCAGACAGGGCGGCAGAGGCCCAGAGGCGTGACTCAGGAGCCTGCTCAGCAGAGCTTGGCTTCCGCATGGCCGCCGCGGACTGCCATCACCTCGGAGGGCGGCTGGCCTGCCTCCTCCCCAGCACAGCGGTGGGCACTGGGGGCACACCCGCCCGCAGCCCCCTGCAGAGGGCGTGCCAGGAGGCCTCACGTACCTGTGCCGTCGTGGCTGTACACAAGACAGGTGATGTTGGCTTTGGATTCACTGTTCACCTGCAATAAGGAGATGCTGACTGACGCCCACCCCGCTGCCATCCCTCGGGAGGCCTCCTGTACACCCATTCCTTCTCCCAGAGAGAGGGACACAGAGACAGGCACAACCCTGAGATGCAGCCCCTGGGGAGCTGGGCTCTGGGCTATCCCCTCCCTCTGTGCTTGCCGCTAGCCCTGCCGCCCTGCCGTGACCCCGCAGGTAGGGGCTACTGCGGCTCCGTGGTGGGAGAGCCAAGTGCAGCTGCAGAGGTGGGTGAGTCCAGGCGGCAGATCCAGCCGGGCCTGGCAGCCGGCTCTCCCTCCACATTGCACCGTTCCCAGGAGGAGCCTTAAGGTGGGGGCCTTACCAGGTGGTGCGGACAGAACTTCTTGAGGACCCCGTTGTTCTCGTTCTCGTCGATTTTCCTCTGGTCATAAATCCTGCAGCAGAAGCAGCAGCGACAAGCTCCCCTGGAGAGTGGCTCTGCGCTGAGGGGCTGCGCGAGGCCCTGCCGTCCTTGGAGCCCTTGCCCGAGGCCTGCCCGGCGAGCCGAGCCTGGCTTAGCGCTCTGCCTGCCCACCTCTGCCCACCTGGATGTCACTGGGTGCTTATCTTCACTGGAAAACTAACAATCTGGTACTGGTTTCAATCTCCAATACCGCAAAAAGAAGAAAAAAAATTGCCGCTATGTATTTAAGGGTTAGTGACTAAAAGAAGAATTTTTATTTTTATTTTATTTTATTATTTTTTTGGTGGTACTGGGGGGAACTCAGAGGCTTTCTACCTCCGGGCTATACTCCCAGACCTTTTTTATATTTTATTTGGAAACAGGGTCTCACTAAGTTGCTGAGAGCCTCACTAAGTAGCTGAGGCTGGCTTCGAACCCGTGCGATCCTCCTGTCTCAGCCTCCCAAGCACGGGAATGACAAGCGTGCGCCACCACGCCCGGCTCTAAAAGAATTTTTAAAGGCAAGAGAATCAGGAGAGAAGAGTATTAAGGCTATCCAGGATTCACGGACAAGGAAAGCCGTCTCTCATGTATTTTCTCTATTTTTCCAGTACTGGGGGTTAAGCCCAGGAGCATTCTACCCCCAAGCTATACTCCCAGCCCTATTTTTTTCTTTATTCTTTATTTTAAAACATGGACTCATTAAGTTGCAGAAGCCTTACTAAATAGCTGAGGCTGTTTTGAACCCGCGCTCCTCCTGTCTCAGCCTCCCAAGTACTGGGATTACAAGCCTGTGCCACAATGCCCAGCTCTTATGTATTTTTTAAAAAATGTATCTCATCCCCATGATTCTTATTATAATTAACTTCAGATATAGTTACAAAAAAGTGCTCTCTCAGGGCGAGACACACTCTTGTAATCCCCGCTTGGGAGGCTGAGACAGGATCGCACAGGTTCAGAGCCAGCCTCAGCAACTTAGTGAGACCCTGTTTCCAAATAAAGTATAAAATAGGTCTGGAAAGTGTAGCCCGGAGGTAGAAGGCCCCTGGGTCCCATCCCCAGTACGTTAAAAAAAAAAAAAAGTGCTCTCATTTATGAAAGATCATCAAGAAAACAAGGACTCACTCATGTTCCAGGGGAAGCTGTTCCTTCCCACTCTCAATAAAGAGATATAGCTTAAGACACGAAACTGAATGGGGATGGATACAGCTCACCACTGGCACTGGGAGGAAATAACTGGTGCCTACGGGGACTGTGCCAGGGCGCCTGTTCTCCTTACAAGGCGCCACAGCAGAAATGAAGTGGAAAGATGGCACTGCAGACAAAGATAATGCTTCTCTCGAATGATTAAAACCAGGGTTGAGCCAGGCATGGTGGCAGGCTTGTAATCAAGTACTGGTACTCAGAGGGTTGAGACAGGAGGCTCGCAAGTTCAAAGCTAGCTTTGGCAATGTAGCAAGGCTCTCAGCAACCTGGTGAGACCCTGTCCCAAAGCAAAGAAGTAAAATCGGTCTGGGGGTATAGCTTGGAGGGAGAAAGCCTCTGGGTTCAATCCCCAGTACCAAAAAAAAAAAAAAAAAAAAAAAAAAAAAAATCCAGGATTCAAAACTGCTATTACAACTTAACGAGACCGTTTCCAAAACAAACAACAACAACAAAAAACAAAAACAGAAACAAAAAGAAACTAAGAAATTGGGGGTGTACCTTGACAGTAGAATGTCCCTGGGTTCAACTCCTAGTACAAAAAAAGACAAAAACAAAAAACAAAAACAAACAAACAAACAAAAAGCTGTACAATGGTAATTTGGATGGCATCTGCTGGTAATTGTGGTCTGTGCCTTAGCTGCTAGGGAAGAACTCGACCAGCACATTAGAGTCCTTTAAAACACAATCCCCTCTGTAACAGGCAACGCCATCCCAGAGAGTTACACCAAGGGACAGGACACCCCAGAAGCGTAAGCGGGCAAAACTTAAAGACAGTGGTTGAAGTTGTTGCAGGCGGCCCGGCAACATAGCATGCCCGTCTCGACCGCCCAGACACCTAGAACAACAGGCTCACCTCACAAACTGGTCTCGCCCGCCCACCGCGAACTGGTGGGTGTTAGCGGGGTTCACGTAGATGGTGTATAGCCCCACCTTCTTCTCCTTCTCTTTGGTCACCACCAGTTTCCTGAAAGATCAGAAAAGACGTGTGTTCTGTTTATCTGAACATGGCAAGAAGAAAAGGCAAATAAACTGACCTTATGCCAAAACCCAGCAACTGTGAGGTCAAGTCATCTCCTCGTGTTCCCTAGACCATGTAGGGTAAAGGTACGTGAATGTACTGCCTCTCAGGAAGCCCGTCAGCTGCAGCCCAGCCAGGTACCAACCCACTGCTTTCTCTGTAAGTGGGAAGTGAACCGAGTGCACCTCCAGCTGCACTCCCAATGCTCTTTAAACCTCTGAAACAGTGTCTCATTAAACGCTGAGGATCTCACTCAGGTTGCTCAGACTGGCCTCAGTCTCCCAAGTCCTGGGAATACAGGCGTGTATGATCGCACAAAGCACAGCCTACCACTAAGAGACAACCCTGCCCACGTCTTCTCACCCTTTCTAAGTAGCGCACATCTTCCCTATCCCCTAGAAACAAGGAGAAGGTGGAGAATGAGTCGTGGGAACCATGAGCTACAAGACCTTTAGGTCAGTCTTCCTCACACACTCCAGAAAGCGTCACTTAAAACTGAGCGCCAGCCGGGCATGGCGCACGCTTGTCATCCCAGCATCTGGGAGGCTGAGATAGGAAGATCACAGTTCGCAGACAGCCTCAGCAACTCAGTGAGTCCCTCTGCAACTCAGTGAGGCCCTGTTTCAAAATAAAGAACAATTTCCTATTTATTGGGGGGTAAAGGACAGAGACAGAGTGCCCTTGGGTTTCATCTCCACTGGGGGGGAAAAAAAAAAGCTGCAGCAGTAGCTGTAGTTTTCTGGCACAGAAGCAATCCCAAAGCAAACAGCAAGCCGGGCAAGTGCGGCAGCGCACGCCTGCAGTCCTAGTACTCGGGAGGCTGAGGCAGAGCATTGCAGGTTTGCAGCTAGCCCCAGCTGCTCAGTGAGGTACTCTGCAACTTAGTGAGATCCTGTGTCAAAATGAATGAGTGAAATTGGGCTGGGGTGCAGCTTACAGGCAGAATGCCCTTGCCTTGGGGGCCCTAGCGCCAGGCAAAACAAAGTGGCATTCTTGCTTCGCGTGGCGGCGCATTCCCGCAACCCCAGTACTTAGGGAGACCTGGTTTAAAGTAAAATATAGAAATGGCTGGGGATGCAGCTCAGAGTAGAACACTCTTGGGTTCAATCTCCAGTTTTCCCCACTTCCCACCCAAAAAAGCAAGAAAAAAAAGCATTATTTCTCCCTTATCTGAAGAAGCAAATCAGAAGCGAGGGCTCTTATGAAGACAGCTGTTCATAAGCCTGAAAAAGGGTTTCTACATTCTCCTGGCTTAATGCTTCTTAGCAAGCCATAGGGCCCTGAGGAAACACCAAAAAAATAAAAAAAATTGAAGCTCAGCCTGAGAACTCTGGCTGAATAAGCACAATTTATGTAGCTTAAGACTTATCTCTCTACAAATAAATGGCGCTCATGCAACTGACCACCCCAAAGGACACTCTCCCTGGACCCGAGTGTTCGGCCACACTGACATCACGAGGACGAGCCAGGCGTGCAGAAACGTGAAGGCACCACAGAAGGGGAGGCTTGGCTTTGCTCTTTGAGGTCTTACTCACTGATGCTGCTATGGAAACAGAAGGAAGCTACAACAAGTTTCTTTATAAGGAAACAATTTTAGCATCCTCTCTGCTGGTCACTCTAGCCTGGAACTGCTCTAGGCCAAGTAGAAAGACGGTGATTTAAAGTCTCTGCAGATTTCCACAAAGAGAAAGGAGTACGAGGTCACTGAAAACAAATGTCCGTAGGGAGAAAGCCCACACGCTCACCTCAGGCACGTGCTGACAGAGCTGTGGCGGCCACCAACGCCAGGCTGGCCAGGCCGGCCAGCCGAGGGCTGGGACTGGCCCCGTGGGAGACGGCCGCCGGACTCAGGGACTGTCAGACGTGAAGCTCAGGGGTGGAAACAAATGGAGACCAAGGGGCGATCAGGAGGCGCTCAGCCTGCTGTGGCACAGCCTGGCAAGGAGCTCGCCTTCCGTGGCTCAAGGTGCTCCCCCAGAAGAACCGAGGGGCTGTCCGCTGAGCACCTGCCCAGAGCACTTGACCGTGGAGCACCAGAGTGCTGGCCAGCACGGGAAGCACCCGAAACCACGCCCTCACCAGACTGCGCCATCAAATCCCAAGTCAAACTCCTTCCCGTGAGCCTCAAATGCATATACAAACGAGCGCTGGCACAATAAGCCCTGCTACTGCTCTGACAGCGGCCAGTGCTCCTGTCCAGCACTTATCATTCGCTTGTGCCTATGTGTGACTGAAGATGCGCAGGGCCACGCCTCTGAGCTGGCTCGCAGAGAAACGCGCCTGTGCTAAGGGAAGGCACCTAAGTACCGGAGAGAGACTTAAAATCAAGCTACTGACTCCTGTGCAGAGAGCGGCCCGGGACACAGGCCTGGAATCCTAGTGCTTAGGAGGCAGAGGCAGGAAGAGCGCAGGTTCAAGGCCAGCCTCAGTGCTTAGCAATGCCCTATTTCTTTTTTTCTTTCTTGCTTTTTTTTTTTTTTGCAGGTCTGGGGATGGAACTCAGGGGCATTCAACCTCCGAACTACACCCCCAGCCCTATTTTTTATTCTTTATTTTGAAACAGGGTCTGAGTTGCAGAGGGCCTCACTAAGTAGCTGAGGCTGCTGCGAACCGCGATCCTTCGGTCTCAGCCTCCCGAATTGCTGGGATTACTTACAAACGAGCCCCACCACACCCAGCTTGCCCTATTTCAAAATAAAAAATAAAAAGGGCTGGGGGTATAGCTCAGAGGTAGTAGGCTCCTGAGTTCAATCCCCAGTACCACACCAAAACAAAAAAAACAACAACAAAAAAAACAACCCCCCCCCAAATCGACCTTGTTTGAGAAATGAAGGCAGACTGGTATTTCACCAACTGAGAAAGGCAGGGAAGTGGGGGAGCCCAGCACCTTCAAAGCCCTCACAGGCTCGAGCACAAGGTGCTGGGCCTGAGAGGTGGCCGCTCCCGAGGCCCAGGCCCAGGTGGAGCACTGAGGCCTGCGCTGCACTTACGAAGCTGGCCGGTCCTGTCTCAGGTCAATGGTGAAGACAACCGCATCTTCGCCTGCAGACAGGAACGTGCAGGGAGAGTCTGGTTCCAGAGCCAGCTGGAGAGAGACAGGGCACAGTGAACGCGGTCTAGGTCCTCCCCCGCCCCGCATGAAGGACTGCACCGAAATGTCTCAGCCAAAGAAAACGGCGACCTCTCTGTTGTAGAACCCCGGGAAGGGAAATGACTGAAGCCTCCGCTGATTCTGTGTGAACTATTCCTAGCCTAGCCTAGTCAGAACAGATGCTGTGCTCTTCTAAGTCCTGATGGGGTGTGGACAGAGACACTGCAGGAAAAACATGGCCCATTCAGCGATCGTTCTCAGCCAGGCAGTGGCCCACACCAATGACTCCAGTGCTTGGGGAGGCTGAGATGGGAGGAGCACACGTTCAAGAACAGCCTCAGCAACTGAGGAAGATTCTCCGCAACCTAGCAAAACCCTGTCTCAAAACAAATAAAAAAGGGGTGGGGGTGTAGAATGCCTCTGGGTTCAACTTCCAGTACTACTAAAACAAACAAGCAAACAAACAAACGCCAGAAAGCCAGGCCTGGTGATATAGGCTTATGATCCCAGCGCTTGGGAGTCTGGGACAGGAGGATCACAAAGGTTCAAAGCCACCCTCAGCTACTTAGTGAGGCTCTCAGCAACTTGGTGAGACCCTGTTTCCAAATAAAGTATAAAATAGGTCTGGGAGTGGAACCTAGAGGTCCATCCCCACTACAATTAAAAAAAAAAAAAGAAAAGAGAAAGTTTGTTCTCAAAAAAAATGGCCCCACGCTCCCGGGCACGGCGAGGCACCTCCTTGGCCTTGCTCCTGAGCCACAGTCCTGAGGCCTGGCTTACGAGTCAGAGGTGGGCTCACTTTCCCGAGCCACCAGGAAAGGGCACTGCCACTGTCCTAGGGCCTGGAGTGAGCGCCCTCCCCTGTGATGGCACGGAGACACAACATAGCACCTCCAGAGCCAGTGTGGCGGCGAGGCTGGCGCTCTCACATGGAAGAGATCCAGCCAGCAGCTCCTTGGACTGTGAGGCCACTCTAGAAACAATCAGAGGGCACTTCAGGGTTGGGAAGGTGTGGCAGGCACAGCTCCCTGGGCCAGCACAGCAGCTGACTCTGAGCACGTGACCTGGGTCCTCCCAAATACCAGGCTGCTGCCTGCATCTCTTTAACTACAAGTCTTAGGACTGAAAGAGGTGAGGCGGGTGGCCACAGCAAAGGGGACTCAACAGCCGGAGAGGGATGTGATGCTGGCTGAAGTCCATACAAACTGTTTTTGCTTTTATTGAGGTACCAGGGATGGAACCCTGGGCATTCTACCTCTGAGCTACACACCCAGTCCGATTTTTTTAAAAATTCTTTATTTTGAAACAGGGCCTACTAAGTAGCTAATGTTGGCTACAAACTTGCGCTCCTCCTGTCTCAACCTCTCAACTACTGGAATCCCGGGTATGTGCCACCCACCTGGCTTCCACAGAGGATTTAAACTCCAAACCATTGTGAGGTTCTTGTTGCTGTCTCTGCAGTGCTGAGGATAAAACCTAATAGCCAAGTGCTCTGCCCCTGAGCTGTGCCCCTCCTGTTTTATTTGGAGACAGGGCCTCGCTAGGCCGCGTACCTTGTGGGACGCGCCCTTATGCTGGGCCACCCGCTTGGTATTCTTGCAGCACTGCGTGGCAGACAGCTCCGCGACCCGCACCTGCCCGTCGCGGGCGCACATGGCGAGGGTGGAGTCACCGCTGTTGGGAAGGAACTTGGCCTGGTGCAGAGTGGACACAGAAGCACACAGCAAAGAGTGAGCGAGGCGAGAGCACAGCTGTGGATGGGGGCAACGAGGGGCGGAGAAGCAGCTCCTCTGATGGACAGAGGAGCCGGTGCTGCATGGCAGGGAGCTCGGCAGTGAGAACCGAGCCTCACGGGGAGAAAGTAAAGAGCAAAGGCTGACCTATTGTGACTCAGGAAGCAAACCCAGATTTCTCACAGAGGAAAAAACCAGGAGGAACGTTGGGGAAGGAAAGAGAACATGCCTAGGGACGACAATGTGCAGGACGGGGCCGAGGAGCAGCATCCCCCCGGAACCACAGCCCTGGCTGACTTCTATCAGATGGTAGGAAGCGCCGGCCATGGCTCTAAGTGCCCCGTGTCCCCTGGCTTGGCTGCCACTGTCTGTGCAGGGCTGGAGATGGAGCCCGAGGCTTACACAATGGAAGCCAGCACTCCACCATCACGCTGCACTCAGCCTATCCGGCTACTCAGTCCTCATAACTGTGTGTCCTAAGTCCTGTATTAGACACAGAAACGGAGAATACAGGGCATGTGACACACCAAGCTCCCTAAGCTACTAGGGTGCAGGATTTGATTGTAGACAGATTTGTCCAAGGGCCTGTGCTCCTGGTCGGGAGTGGGGCAAATACCTGTAATCCCAGCACTCAGGAGGCCGAGACAGGAAGACTGAAGGCAACCTCAAACCTTAGTGAGATGGTATTTCAAAACAAAGAATAAAAAGGACAAGAGCACAGCCATGGGCAGAAGGCCCGGCTCCGTCTCCAGCACCACAGAGAGGGAGACAGACAAGAGCCTATGCTAGCAGCTCTGCACCGTGCGCGGCAGGACAGCTACACCACCTCCCGGGCAGGTCCAGGCACTGTGTCCACGGTGAGCCTCCCAATGTGCTTATGTGCAAGGCAGCAGGCTGGCGGGTGCCTGAGCATGCCGCTGGGGCTGGGGGTCTCGCCTGGCGCCTGCTCGCCCACCCCCGGAGCCTCACCTGGAAGACGTTGCTCTTATGACCACTCTCAAAGTCCAGCACCGGCTGCCGCCGCACCCAGTCCCACACCACCACCTTGAGGTCGTCGCTGCCGCTGGCCAGCCAGGTGCCGCGCTGGTTGAAGTGCAGGGTGTTCACGCAGCCAGTGTGGCCCTCCAGCCCGTGCTGCAGGCGGAAGCGCTGAACGAAGACGCGGGCCCCGCAGGCCTCGTGCACAAAGCGTGTGCTCGAGCCCAGCTCCCGCTCCCGCAGCGCGGGCAGCGCCTGCCAGCGAGGCCGGGGCAAGGCTGTGGTCTCGGAGGACACCCAGTCCTCCAGGGCCCGCTCGTCGTCTGACGAGTCCTGCTCACGGTTGGCCCGCTTGCGCTGCACCCGACGGGCCCGGGGCTGCTGTTCCTCCTCGTCGTCCTCCTCGTCGTCGTCGTCGTCCTCCTCCTCCTCCGAGCGGTCATGCACGCGGCTCTCCTCATTGATCGAGTAATGGCCAGTGTCCTCCATGCTGTCTGAGTCCTTCTCTTCCCCAGAGCTTTCCGAGTCTGTGCCGCGACTCTCTGCGCTGGTGCGATTGGGGCCGCCGTCCTCGCCGGTCAAGCTCAGACTCAGGTCAGAGGCCTCCACCTCAATGCCCGAGGACGTCTCCCGCCCCTCCTCAGCTCCAGACATCTCCTCTGGACTGCTGGACAGGCTTCCTGCAACGAGTGGAGAAGGGGCAGGAGAGGAAATACGGAAATGGGATTCGGAGAGCAGCCCAACGGCAATTTCCCACCACAGCTAAGAGACGGTCACATCAGAAGACCCAGCAGCACATTTCCAAGTGCTTCTGAGAGGAAATCACGTACAGAACAAGAAATTGAAAAAGACCGAAGGCACACACAGTAAGTACACTTCAGTCACAATGAAGCCACCGGACAAGCGAGGGTTACGGGAAATTCTCAAAGGCTGGGCACTGGCTTGCTTCTGCTTGATGGACATCTTCTCACCGCAAGAAAATTTCTAGCAAGAGCCAGGTGTGGTAGCACATGCCCGTAATCCCAGGACTTGGGAGGCTGAGAGGGAAGGATCACAGGTTCAAGAACAGCCTCAGTAAGTAGTGAGACTCTTACCAACTCTTATCTAACAAGACCACTCTTATCAACTCTTATCTAACAAGACCTTATTTCAAAATAAAAAAATAAAATAGGGCCAGAGCCGAGCATAGTGGCACAGGCTTGTGATCCCAGCATTCGGGAGGCTGAGACAGGAGGATCATGGCTCGCAGGCAGCCTCAGCTACTTAGTGAGGCCCTTTGCAATTTAGTGAGACCCTATTTCAAAATAAAGAATAAGAAACTAGGACTGGGGATGGAGCTCGGAAGTAGAATGCCCCTGGGTTCCATCCCTACCAGAAAAAAAAAAAAAAATAGGGCTGTAATCGTAGCTTGGAAGTTGAACACCCCTGGGTTCAATCGGAAGAGAGGAAGGGAGGGTAGGAGCAAGGGATGGAGGAGTAAGGAAAAATAAAGAGGAAAGAGGAGGGAGGGGAGAAAAGGAAAACAGATGTGCGTGCCCTCTAACTACTACAGTCCTTCCCAAGTTCCCAAAATCCATTAAGAAAGGGAGCTAAGCCGGGTGTGATGGCGCACGCGCTTGGGAGGTGGAGACAGGAGGATCTCGGTTAGCGAACAGCCTCAGCTATTTAGTGAGGCCCTTTTCAACTCAGTGAGACCCGGTTTCAAAATAAAGAATAAAAAATAGGGCTGGGGGTGTAGCTTGGAGGTAGAATGCCCCTGGGTTCCATCCCCAGTACTGCAAAAGTAAATAAAATTAAAATAAAAAGTGTTAGGGATGTAGCTCAGTGGTAGAATACCCTTGGGTTCAATTCTCATAGAGTTCAATTCCCAGCACTGCAGAACAAAAATGAGGGAGGGAGGAAGGGAGGGAGAGAGACACGGAGGGAGGGAGGGAAAGGGAGGGATTGGAGGGGGGAAAGGAGGAGAAAATGAGAGAAAAGAAAGTCAACCTGCCTGAGCTTGGGTGGAAGATGGGATAAAAACACCACACCCAACAGGTCTGTGGGAGAAGAAATACAATGTAAAAACTGCTAGGAATTATTATTAAGATTCTGATTAAGCCGGGCGTGGTGCGCAAGCTTGTAATCCCTGCATTTGGGAGGCTGAGACAGGAGGATCATGATTCGCAGCCAGCCTCAGCTATTTAGTGAGGCCCTCTACAACTCAGTGAGACTGTTTCAAAATAAAGAATAAAAAGTAGGGCAGGGAGTGTAGCTCAGAGGTCTTATGCCCCTGGGTTCCAGCCCCAGGACCCCCCCCCCAAAAAAAAGATTCTGATGAACAAATTCAGACTTCAGAGGCCCTGCCACATTAACACCCAACAAGGATCAAGACCTGGCTCAGGGATGGGCCAGTGTTTTGAAGGGGCAGAGTAAGGCTTGGCAGACCACAGGCCACTCTCAGAACTATTCAGCCCATTAGAAGAGAAGCAAGCCAGACACTACATAAGTGAAAGTGTATCACTGTGCTCCAACTAAACTTTCAAACAGCGGGTGGCAGCCTGGTGTGCTGGTGCACGCCTGTAATCCAGCACTAGAGAGGCAGAGATAAGAGGATGCAGGTTCCAGGACAGCCTCAGCAAGTACTAAGAGTCTCCATCAACCTAGCAGAGGCCCTGTTTTAAAATAAAACAGGGCCGAGAGTGTAAGTCAGTAAAATGCCCCTGGATTCAACACCCCCATACAAGAAACAAACAAAAACAGGCTAGCAGGCTGGCTCTGGCTGGCAGGTTTTCTCTCTTAACCCTGATCTAAGCTAGGCCAGCCTCCAAGTTAACAGCGTATTTATGTTGCTCTAGAACTCTGTGCCTGTCTACCAAGCCCCATGAAAAGGAGAGGGGAGCTGGCGTGGGAGCACACGTGTAATCCCCGTGCTTGGGGGCAGAGACATGAGGATCGCGCAGGGTCGAAGCCAGCCTCAGCTACTGAGTGAGGCTCTCAGCAACTTAGTGAGACCCTGCTTCCAAACAAAGTATAAAATAGGTCTGGGAGTGTAGCCTAGAGGTAGAAAAGCCCCTGGGTTAAAAAAAAAAAAGTGTGCATGGCACTAGGGATGGACGTGCGGCTTCTCAGTGCTGAGCGTGTACCCCTGAACTGGGCTTTAACTAGCGGAGTCCCTTCATCTCTTACCTGCTATCTCCACCAAACTATTATCGAGCATGGAAACAGACCTTAGTCGACCTGGCTCACCATCTTCTCCCAAACGCCGTCCCCACCCCAACTGCATCTTCCTTTTCTTCCTGAATACAAGATATTTTCTAGGCTCAGCCACCTTAACATCCCTTCAGAGTCCCAGATGCCTGACTTCTCAGGAGAACATCTCTGCTAGTGACCTTCTGGACCTTCTGAGAATGGCAGAGGCATTGGAAGAGCACGAGGACCAGACAATCCTAGCCTGAAAATGCCGCAGCCCAGGCGTTCCTCCCCTAAGACCCAGCGCTGAGGGAGGGAGGGCCTCCGCGGATGAGGACAGCTTCGCAGAATTCCTGCCTTACCGTTGGCCAGGTCTGTCCTGCCATCTGTGCAGCTCCCTTTGCTGGACATCTTGAGGGATGTCTGCTACAGCCAGCCTGGATCTGGGAAAGAAAGAAAATGAGATCATTAAAAACAACCTTGGAACAATGGCAGAAGGACAAGAAGGTCAACAACGTGCGGCCCTGTCTTTCTGTAAAACAGTCTTTGGGCATCACTGACAGGGCTCCTCAGTCACTGGGAAGCACGGCAGACCTCTCCTCCCACCTTGAACTCCGCAAAGGGCACACCTGGGCGGACAACTGCCTCTCTACCTGGTTCTCCGAGTAGCTGGCAGCGGTCTTTGAGACGTCTGGAAAGGAGGAACACAACAGCGCTGGGACCACAGGCGCGCATCCAGAGACAGGACGGAAGCAGGGAGCCCTCCAGAAAGCGAGGAGCTGCAGGGCCGGCAGCACCTTTCCTCCCGCAGCCACACGCTCTACCAGATGTTTGCAACTCAGTGAGACCCTGTTTCAAAAATAAAGAATAAAAAGTAGGACTGTAACAAAGTGAGACTGCTGTTTCAAAATAAAAAGAATAAAAAATAGGGCCGGGCGTGTAACTTGGAGGTCGAATGCCCTGGGTTTCATCCCCAGACCCGCAAAAAAAAAAAAAAAAAAAAAAAAGAGAGAGAGAAAAAATAAAAAGATTGGAGGGCATTTTGGTGGTAGAACACCCTTAGGTTCAATCTTGAGTAACACATACACGAGCCAGACTCCAACTCTTGGTAATCACTGACCTTGGGCTTTCTGTCCACTCAGGTCCTAGCCTCATCACAGGCACATTCACTAAGAGCCTAGGAAGCAGAGCTGAGCTTGAACGCAAGAGCACAGAGCCCTAAGGAAGGACCTTCGGTCTCATTTCTCCCTCGGCCTCACTCTTAGGACTGAGAGTCAGCCAAGGGCCATTTCCATGAGAACGAGACGTCTCCGCTCACATTGTATAAGGGCAAACAGTATTTTACTGAACTGGGGTATCTAGCTTACTTCTTTTATGTCATAGAGCACCTTCACTAAGTTATTGATTTTTCAGAGCCCTCCCTGCCACCTCCAGCAAATTCCAAAGAGCACAGAATAATATTATTCAGACCAGAATTTTGTTAAGGCCTTTCACTCCGTGGACAAAGGCACTGGTGAAAGACAAAGTATGATTATGCGCCCTGTCCTCGCACCCGGGCACACTGGCCCCGGATCCCTCAAGGGCCCTTTCATTCCCACAACAATCATCCCAGGAGCAGCCCCACCCTTCCATTACCCTGCTCTCCTGCACAGAGTGCCCTCTGTCAGGAACCAGCTGCCCAAGACCCTGGGCCACGGTGGCAGAGCACACCCGGAGCAGGCTTGGTGGAGCGGAGCAGGGACGCCTGGAAGGGGCGACGCAAGACAAGAGCAGCGGAAAGCCATGAGTGAAACCACAGAAAGAAAAAGAGCCGGGCATGCGCTCCTAGTGCTTGGGAGGCTAGACGGGGCATGGCAGGTTCGAGGCCAACCTCAGCAAGTGCTGAGACTCCCCACAACCGAGGGAGACCTGTTTCAAAACAAAAATAAAATAGGGGCTGGGGTGCAGCTCAGAGGTAGACATCACCAGTGCCACAAAAATAGAGATGATGAGAGAGACAGACAGCAGCAAAGAGCTGCCCGAAAGCAGTCTGCTTCCCTCTCACTGCCATGCCGGAGGGGGGCACTTCTCTACAGCATCCCTCACACACCTGCTTTTCCCTGTTAAGAGTCCCTGCTGGCCGGGCGTGGGGGCGCACGCTTGTCACCCCAGCATTCAGGAGGCTGAGACCGGAGGATGGCGGTTCGCAGACAGCCTCAGCTACTTAGTGAGGCCTCTGCAACTCAGTGAGACCCTGTTTCAAAATAAAGAATAAAAAATAGGGCAGGGGTGTAGCTCAGAGGTAGAATGCCCCCTGGGTTCCATCCCCAGACCCGCCATAAAAAAAAAAAAGCCCCTACTTATATTCTTTAACATTTTAGCAATATCTTCCCCCTCGTGTAGGGATGTTAATTAATTATATTAGCTGCAAGATGATTGCACTACTTTGCTATTAAAACTAAAGTTATGTCTGGTGTGGTGGCACATGTTTGTAATCCCAGTACTTGGGAAGCTGAGTTAGGAGCATCGCAGGTTCACAGCCAGCCTCAGCTACTTAGTAAGGCCCTCTGCTACTTAGTGAGACCCTGTTTCAACATGAAGAATAAAAAATAGGGCAGGGTGTAGCCCAGAATGCTCCTGGGTTCACCCCCAGCCCTGAAATAAATAAATGAGTGCATACATACATACACAGGTCAGAAGCAGACCACTGTATCTGCTATTTCCCCACCTCCAGAATAGAAACTGCCTGCCTTACCGTACTTCTCACCCACTACCCACCCAGATAAGAACAGAAGCTCTGACAACCTTTCTCCAAATTACTATCAGCTGCGCCCGCCTGCACTCCACAAACCAGCGCTCTGCAACACTCATCTGTGCCTCCAGACCAGGACCAAAAGCCCGGGGACCAGCTCGGCACGGAAAAGGAGCCCGGGCCTCGGCTCATCCCTAGACCCCCAAGAGGAGTCTTTTGGGGAAACTGGCTTAAGGTCCCTTCAAAGGATCTTCTCTTTGAGGAAAACAGGTGACAGAATTTATTGCTAAATTTAGAAACAAAATCCTGGGAATGCTTATGTCAGCCTGTCTAGCCCTGAGTTAAGAGGCAGAAGCTTCCAGGTCATATGCGGAGACATGGGGCCTGGCAAAATCAGTCCTACACTGAAGACTACAAGCTCAGGGTCGTACGCCAAGCCACTGGCAGACTTCACCTCGGAGGAGCTACTTAACCTCTTGCAGCTTTATCTATAGAATAAAAGGCTTAACTGCTCCAGTATCTGAAACCTTCTGATCGTTGACATGTTCACAGCACTTCAGATGTTCCTATTAGAGATACTCAACCAGGAAAGCCTAAGCAAGTATCCCAAGAGGCAAAGAGCTCTTGACATGGAAGCTCTTCCGGCCCCAGGCCTTTCAGAAGAGACTCAAGCCGTACCAGGTGAGGAGCTGCAGCTTGTGCGGAAGGGCCCTCTGAGCAGTTGCCTCTGCGCTGATCACGAACCTCTCCGTGAAACACTGGCATAGACCTCCAATATTCATTGACTAACACATGTAACTGAGTCACATTAAATACTAATGCGTTCTGTGGTACTGGGGTTGAGCCCGGGGCATTCTGCCTCTGGGCTCCACCCTCAGCCCTATTTTTTTAATTTGAAACAGGGTCTCACTAAGTTGCAGAATGCCTCACTAAGCTGCGGGGGCCGGCTTCAAACCTGTGAACTCACAAGAACTGGGATTTCAGGGATGCACCACCATTCCCAGCATGGCGGGTACACACTTAAGAAGAGATTTCATCTGACTGAATGAGAAGTTAAAAGTTTAGATGGAGGTGCTGGGATGGAGCTCAGTGGTAGAGCCACAGTTTAGCATATCCCAGGCCCAGAACTCAATCCCCAGCACTATAAAAAACAAAACAACTTAGACACAGAAGGAGATCAAAGAGCCAGGCGCGGTGGCGCACCCTTGTCATCCCAGCATTGGGAGGCTGATATGGGAAGATCATGGTTTGCGACCAGCCTCAGCTACTTAGTGAGGCCCTCTGCAACTTAGTGAGACCCTGTTTCAAAATAAAGAATAAAAAATAGGGCAGGGATGTAGCTCAGAGGTAGAATGCTCCTGGGTTCCATCCCCAGTACCAGGAAAAAAAAAAAAAAAAGACCAATCACTCTTATGTGTGTGATACTAGGGACCGAACCCAGAGGCATTCTACCTCTAAGTTCCAGCCCTATTTTACTTATTTTGAAACAGGGTCCAAGTCGTGGAGTCTCAGGTAAATTGCTGATCCCTGAACCTGGGATCCTCTTGTCTCAACTTCCCAAGAGCTAGGATTACGGGTGCGCCCACCACACCCAGCTCCAAGCAACTTTAATCTTAAGATTTCTAGCCTTTAGAACTATGAGAAAATAGATTTCTGCTAAGACACTGATCCAGCTTAGCAGGTGGAGAGGCTAGGACTGTGCCCTACAGCTAGTCTAGATTCTCCTCCAGTCACCAACGAATACAATTTTATCTTATAATCTGAAATTACGAGTGTGACGCAAACCCAATCTATATGTATATATTTGGTACTGGGGAATAGTTCACAACCCTTGTTATTATAATTATTTATTTTATAGTGAGTATCAAACTCAAACCCAGAGACATTCTTTCATACCTCTATCTTGTTTTATTATTTTTATATTTATTATTACTTTTTGTGTGTGTGGTACTGGGGTTCCTGGAAACCCTTCTACCTCCAGGCTACACTCCCAGACACCTATTTTTTATATTTTTATTTGGAAACAGGGTCTCCTAAGCCAGCACGGCTGGCTTCGAACCTGCGTGACCCTCCTGTTTCTACCTCCCAAGTGTGGGGATTACAAGCGTGCGCCACCACGCCCGGCACTTATTATTACTATTGTGTGTGGTACTGGGGATGGGACCAAGGGGTCTTCTACCTCTGGGCTACACCCCCGACCTATTTTACATTTTATTGGCAAACAGGTCTCACTGAGTAGCTGAGGCTGGCTGTGAACCTGTGCATCCTCCTGTCTCAGCCTCCCAAGTGCTGGGTACAACATGGCACCAAGCTGGGGTGTGTTTGTTTTTTGGCAGTGCTGAGGACTGAGCCCAAGAGTGCTCTATCACTCAGCCCCATCCCTAGCCCTCTTAAATTTTATCTTGAAACAGAGTCTCCTTAAGTCGCCCAGCTGGCCTCACACTGGCAATCCTCCTGCCAGAGCCTCGCGTCTTTCTTCCAGGCACTGCATACCAACAAGCCCACTGTTTTGACTCTGATAAGCTCCCACAGAAGTGGAAGCACAGGCCAGAGGCGCCACGCTGGGATCAGGAGAGTGGTGGCTAGGGAGGGGATGGACCTAACCACAGCCCTGGCCCCTGCCTAACTGAAGGTAAAAGAGGGCAGGGAACCCAGGTCATCACTGCCACCCAAGAAACCCCAGGGACCCGCTTTAGGCCTAATTGTAGTCAACTATCTGATAAAAGAGTAACTAAAAGCCAACCCAAAGAGTTGAGAGGCTGGGATAGGACAACTCTGGAGAATAAGCACCAAGCATCTCTGGTTTCAAATCACCAGACTGGCCGGCCATGGTGACGCACGCTTGCAGTCCCAGCTCTTGGAAGGCTGAGACAGGAGGATTGCACAGGTTCCAAGCCAGCCTCAGCTACTCAGCGAGGATCTCAGCAACCTAGAGAGATCCTGTTTCCAAATCAAGTATAAAATAGGTCTGGAAGTGTAGCCTGGAGGTAGAAAGCCCCTGGGTTCCACCCCTAGTAACACACACACACACACACACACACACATCACCAGACTGGTTTTTTTTTTTCACCTAATACCGATGAAAGAGCTATACAAACTATGTATACTAGAAAACTGTCTATGCAAGCCGGGCGTGGTGGGCATGCTTGCAATCTCAGCATTCGGGAGGCTGAGACAGAGGATCGCTGTTCACTGACAGCCTCAGCTACTTAGTGAGGCCCTCTGCAACTCAGTGAGACCCTGTTTCAAAATAAAGAATAAAAAATAGGGCAGAGGGTGTAGCTCGGAGGTCAAATGCCCCTGGGTTCCATCCCCAGACCCCCCCCCCAAAAAAAAACTGTCTATGCCCAAACAAACTATTAGAATGATTAAAAATTTTAAATAACTAACATTTGCCTTATATCAAATGCTAACAACAACCAGAACTTCCATACCCTGCTGGCAGAGATGCAAAATGGTACAGTCTATTTGGGAAACATTTTGGCAGTTTTCTATTGAGTAAAATATCAACTTACCATACAACCCTGGAATCCCACCCCAGGTATACACCTCCCTCCCCCAGAAAAAGTAAATGTCCACCCACAAAATTAAAAAACAACAACAACAACAACAACAACAACTACTGGGCATGGTGGCGCACATTTGTTTTGTGGTACTGGGGATGGAACCCAGATAAGTTGCCAAGAGCCTCACTAAGTAGCTGAGGCTGGCTTCGAACCTGAGCGATCCTCCTGTCTCAGCCGCTTAGTGAGGCCCTTCAAAACTTAGAGCCTATTTCAAAACAGAGTTAAAAATAGGGAAAAGGGTACAGCTTGGACGTAGGATACTCCTGAGATCAAACCCAGGTATTACAAAAGAACAAAACAAAACTTATAGGCAAATATTTTGGTAGTTCTATTTAGACTGAATTAAAAACCGGAAAAAGCTGGGTGTGGTGGTCACACTTGTAATCCCAGCCTTTGGGAGGCTGAGACCTGAGGATCACGGTTCGCGGACAGCCTCAGCTGCTTAGTGAGGCCCTCTGCAACTTAGTGAGACCCTGTTTCAAAAAAGAAAAAATCGGGCAGGGGGTGTGGCTCAGAGGTCAAATGCCTCTGGGTTCCATCCCCAAACCCACACACACACACACAAAAAAAAAAAAACCACAGAAAAAGCCGGGCGTGGTGCTGCATGTGCTTGTCATCCCAGCATTTGGGAGGCTAAGACAGGAGGATCATGGTTCGAGGCCAGCCTCAGCTATTTAGTGAGACCCGGTTGCAGCTCAGTGAGACCCGGTTTCAAAATAAAGAACAAAAAATTGGGATGGGGTGGAGCTCTGAGGTAGAATGCCCCTGGGTTCCATCCCCAGTACTACAAAAAGAAAAAAAGAAAAAACAAAACAAAACTGGAAATAATCAAATATTCTCCAGCTGGGTCATAAATCAACACACAATGCCATTACAGTGCCATTGCACATAATGGAATACAACCAACTGATAAGAACGACTCACAAAGCTGGCGTGGTGGCGCAGGCTTGTAATCCCCGCGCTTGGGTACTGAGACAGGAGGATTTCAGGTTCGAAGCCAGCCTCAGCTACTTAGTGAGGCTCTCAGCAACTAGTGAGACCCTGTTTCCAAATAAAATATAAAATAGGTCTGGGAGTGTAGCCCGGAGGTAGAAAGCCCCTGGGTTCCACCCCCAATACCACAAAAGCAAAACAAAAAGAAGTTAGCCTCCAGCAGCTAGACAAGTGAGTCCAGTCCCCTTCAGCCCTCTGAAAGGCAGAGCCACAGGGCGGAGAGCAGGGTGGCTGCCTGCGGGGCTGTGGGTGGGGACGGAGCTGAAGGGCAGGGATCTGTCTTATCACAGTGATAGGTCTGTCTTAACACAGTGATAACGCTCAAAAGCCCACAGTTCTGGTGATCACTAAAACAGCAGCTTAAGGGAGCTCAAAGTATTCCTACCAAATCTACTATTGATTCGTATGTTTATTTACTGACTTATCTTTTGGTGCTGGAGATAAAACCCAGGGCCCTGCACATTGTAAACACATGTTCTAGCTGGGCTGTCTACTGTCACAGCATCTATGTGCTTATGACTTCTTAAAAAAGATTTCTCTCAAGTTTATTTGAAATCTTTTGCTGAATAGAGCCTATAAGAACTGGTCTGATCACTCCTGTCTTACCTTGCACCAGACAGAAACAGCAACATATAAGAAACAGGCTGTCCCGTCTTTATCCCTTTCCTGAGTCGCAGACTCGGGCTCCTGGCAGACCCGATCCCAGCGTCCCTCAGGCCGGCCTCTCAACCACCCAGGTCCCGGACACAAACACCCCTTGGAAACAAAACGAGGCTGTGGGGTCTCCTCTGGACCTGAAATGTGACTGCACACACAGTGCGACTCTAGCAAGCAGACGCTGAGCACCCGGAGCCGGTGCTCGGGGGCAGACGTCCTTCCCTCCCTCCCACTCAGCTGAGCAGCTGTCCGGGCTGACCAACCCAAGTGCAGATTTGCTCTTCTCTGCCACAGGCCATCTGCTGTCGACTCCGCCTACTTCCCTCAGGTCCAGTTTTTGTTTTCAAGCTGAAATGGCTGGGTTTAAACCAACATCCTTACCTCAGTACTTTCCTGCTTCACAGCAAACACTTCTCCAGGCCGACTTCCTACTCCACTGCCAGCATACCTAACAGTGCAGTGTCTACTAGTCAGACAGCTCTGGCCCTGGCGTTCGAGGGCTAGCCCTCGGAGGCTGGAACGCTACCGTGTAAAACACATTTATGGCAGGCAGGACTTTCGGCTGTTTCCTATGAAGTACTGCAGGGGTTAGATATCTGAAACTGTCTCTTCTGGTAGGCTGGATGGAGGAGAAACAAACTCTGGATATTTCTGGATCAGGGAACCTAATCTCCATTCCTACTGTGCAAAAGATTTGACAGCACAAGGCACCCTGATGGTCCAAAGGCTGAGATTGCCCAGACTGTAGCCTCTGGCGCCACCTAGTGGCTGGACACATACACGCCGGCACCAACTCCAAAACGGGGTACAAATACAATACAGCCACAGAGCTGCAGCAGCCAGTTGAACAATTAGAAAAGATGAGAATATAATGCCCGCCACGGCCACGACGCTTGGGAGGCTGGGACAGGAGGATCGCACAGGTTCGAAGCCAGCCTCAGCTACAGAGTGAGGCTCGGAGGTAGAAAGCCTCTGGGTCCCACCCCCAGTACCACCACCAACAACAACAAAAAGGTGACTTTATAGTTAGAATATAAGAGATATAAGCATCAAAAATTTTTAAAAAGATAAAAATGTTACAGTTGAACAGAGAAAATGATTGTTTATATTTAGTTTCAGGGAGAAATAAAACAAATGGAAAATTAGTGTGTTGTGCTTTTTCTTTTTTTTATACTAGGGATCGAGCCCTTGGGAGTTCTACTTCTGAGCTACACCCAAACCCTATTTGACTTTTTAATTTAAAAGAGGATCTCACTAAATTGCTGAAGGCCTCTCTAAACTGGGGAACCGAACCTCAAACCTGCAATCCCATTTCACAGCCTCCCAACTACTGGAATTACAGGCATGCACGATGTCTGGAAAAATCAGCTTTATTTATTTATTTATTTATTTTGGTGGTACTGGGGTTCCTGGAAACCCTTCTACCTCCGGGCTACACTCCCAGACCTATTTTTATACTTTTTTATTTGGAAATAGGGTCTCTTAAACCAGAGAGCCTGGCTTCGAACCTGCGCGATCCTCCTGTCTCTGCCTCCCAAGCGCGAGGATTACAAGCGTGCGCCACCATGCCCAGCTGGAAAAATCAGCTTTGAAAATGAGTTTTGGCTGGGTGTGGTGGTGCATGCCTTTAGTCTCAGTACTTAGGAGGGCTAGACAGGAGGATCACAGGTTCAAGGAAAGCCTCAGCAACCATTGATATGTGAGACCATTTCAAAAATTAAAAAAAACTGGGCATGGGGCGCACACTTGTCATCCCAGCATTCGGTAGGCTGAGACCTGAGGATCGCGGTTCACGGAGAGCCTCAGCTACTTAGTGAGACCTCTGCAACTTAGTGAGACTGAGACCGTTTCCAAATAAAATACAAAATAGGTCTGAGAGTATAGCCCACAGGTAAAAAGCCCCTGGCTTCCACCCCCCTGTACTACAAAAAAAAAAAAAAAAAAAGGGGGAGGAGGTGTAGCTCGGAGGTCAAACCCACGCCTCCCGTCTCAGAGGATCAGGCCAGTGTATGCAGGCTGCGGCTGCTGGTCATCTGTATCCTCGCGCATTCCATCTTTGTCGGTCTCTGCTAGCAGACCGTTTCTCAGAGGCCTGGGTTTCTTTGCACCTTGGCAACGCTCCTCCAAACACCTCACAACTTCGTGTATTTCCAAGTCTGTGAAACCTGCGTACGGCTTTCGCTGGCCTCTGCAGGAGCCAGAAAGCTCTGGTGGAAAGCTCTTTTGCGCATCTTATGTTTGTGAACAGCGACCCACAACATAAACCCCTCTCTTGAAGCTCCACCTCTCAGAGGTCCTGAGGATACCCAAGATGGGACTGTGAAGCAGTCAATAGCTACAGGTAAGGAAGTCCTCCCTCAACCCAACGAGACTTCATCGTCTTCAGATGAACGCCCCATGTTTACAGCTCACTGGCTTTAATTCTAGTGACAATATCTCAGAGTATGTTAGGAATGTACCCAGCCCTTGGATGCTGCTCTCCAGCAGCAGCTAGGGAGACTTCTATAACATGCAAGCCCACTCATCTCCACTTACATTTTCTAAGGATATCTATTTCCATTAGTTTCCATCACGATTTTCCTTTACCATCAGAATTCAGCCCCCACTGCCAGTTTGTGGCATTCATACTTCAAATTTTTCTTAAATCACTGGAAAGGGCCAGGCGTGGTGGCGCACACTTGTAATCTCAGCATTTGGGAGGCAGAGACGGGAGGTCGCAGACAGCCTCAGCTACTTAGTGAGGCCCTTTGCAACCCAGTGAGACCCTGTTTCAAAGGAATAAAAAATAGGGCTGTGGGTGTAGCTCGGGGGCAGAATGCCCCTGGGTTCCTCCCCCAGTACTGCAAAAAAAAAAAAAAAAAATCAAAAAACAAAAGACAAAACACTGTTTCATTAATCAGATGCTAGCTTTGTCATGTTAACCACTACCCAATGCCCTCAGCAAACTCAGGCTCAGTTCAACACTTTATGCGAACATATTCCTGGGGGGGGGGGGACGTAGTTCCTGAGAAACTAGGCTTCTGCCAGACACTGTGTCCCACAGTGACAGAGACAGTCAGAAGTGGGGATGGAGCTCCGCGGCAGGGTGCCGAGCATGCACAAAGCCGAGTCCAATCCCAAGAAACGAACAATCAAAACAGAGTAAGAAGTGAGCAATTCCTAAGACTCATCTCGCGCTCTCTTTGGAAAGGGCTAGGAACGGGTTCCGGGGGCCACACACCAACACACTTCAGCACTGAGCTGAGACACAGCCCCCACACTGGCTTCCGAGAGCGCTCCAGGACTTTCTTCTCACTCCGAGTATGGCTAACTAGCAGACCAGACGAGAGTAGGGAACCCTTTCCTGATGAGCTGTAATGGCAGCTGAGTTTCTTAGTTACATCAATTAAATGAAAGGTGAAGAGCCAAGCGTGGTGGCACACACCTGTCATCCCAGCACTTGGGAGGCTGAGACAGGAGGATCGTGCAGGTTCAAAGCCAGCTTCAGCTACTTAGTGAGACCCTGTTTCCAAATAAAGTATAAAATAGGTGTGGGTAGAAAGCCTCTGGGTTCCATCCGAGTAACACACACACACACACACACACACACACACACACACACACACACACACATCTGGCTGGGGTATAGCTTCGTGTAGAATGTGCCTGGGTTCATTCCTGGAACCACACACACAAGCCCCTTACTGCTCTATGATGTAACAGCTCGGCCTGGGACTGTCCCCTTTTCCCTGAGCTCGGCCTGGGACTGTCCCCTTTTCCCTGAGGAGTCCAGAATGCTCACCTCTCACTGGACTACCTGCAGCTACTCTCTGGCACATCTAAACTCCAACAGCACTGCTCGCACTTCGGGGCACTTCCTATATAAATGAGGATGCCAGAGATGGGCTCTGCGCTGCCATGGCAGACGTCAGGTAAGACATACCAACTACTCACAACTGTTACTTCTGAGTTTTTCCAGGGGAGCGGGGGGTGGGGGGTGGGGGGGATAAACATCAGGTTTTCCTGACTCACTGGTAATCAGCTTAAAAACAAAGCAACCCAGTGCAATGGTGCACACCTGCTATCCTAGTACTTGGGAGGTTGAGATAGGACTGCAGGTTTGAGGCCAACCACAGCAATTCATAAAGACCCTGTTTCAAAACAAAACAAAAAACCCCTGTGGAGACACACGCTTGTAATCCCAACACTTGGGAAGCAGACACAGGATTACAAGGTTAAAGGACAGCCTCTGCAGGTAGTGACTCTAGTCAACCTAGCGAGGCCCTGTTTTAAAGTAGAAATAAAATACAGTAGAGCTGGGGGTACAGCTCAGAAGTAGAATGCCTGTGGATTTGATCCCCAGTTCGTCCTCCCTCCCCGACCTTCTCCCCCCACCCCAACCAGGCATGAGGTGTGATGGCATGCACTTGTAATCCCAGTACTTGGGAGGCTGAGACAAAGGCTTACAGGTTTCAAGGCCAGACTCCAACAACTTAGCGAGACCCCCTTTCAAAATAAAATAGGGCTACATCAACTAGTGAGGCCCTGTTTCCAAATAAAATACAAAATAGGTCTGGGAGTATAGTCCAGAGGTAGAAAGCCTCTGGGTTCCACCCCCAGTACCACCAAAAAATAAATAAATAAATAAATAATAAATAAAATAGGGCTAGGGGTCTAGCTCAGTGGTAGAACATTCCTGAGTTCAAGCCACAATGCAAAAAAAAAAAAAAAAAAAAAAAAAGGAGGTAGGGGGCTGTAGGTATAGTTCCGAGGTAAAGTGCAACTGGGTTCAATCCCTAGTACCAAAGACACAAAAACACACACATGCCAGCCACACTGGCTTAAGAGACCCTGTTTCCAAATAAAGTATAAAAATAGGTCTGGGAGTGTAGCCTGGAGGTAGAAGGGGTTTCCAGGTACCCCAGTACCACCCCCCCCAAAAAAAGAAAAATCATAAAAAATAAAAATAAAAAATATAAAAAACCCCAGAAAAAAGTAAAAGTAATATAAATGTTAAAACAATGGGC
Organism: Muscardinus avellanarius; assembly: GCF_963383645.1. Lineage (NCBI taxonomy): Eukaryota > Metazoa > Chordata > Mammalia > Rodentia > Gliridae > Muscardinus > Muscardinus avellanarius. The sequence continues at coordinate 110,727,715 of NC_137788.1, read as the reverse complement.
CAGCGTGGTAAAATCCCAGCAACTGGGAGGCAGAGACCAGAGGATCAAGGTTCAACAGAGATCAAGGTTCAGGTTCAGCAGAGGATCAAGGTTTGTGGACAGCCTCAGCTATTTAGTGAGGTCCCTTGCAACTCAGTGAGATCCTGTTTCAAAATAAAGAATAAAAAATTAGGGCTGGGGGTGTCACTCAGAGGTAAAATGCCCTTGGGTTCCATCCCCAGGACTGCAAATAATAATAATAACAACAACAACAACAACAACAACAACAACAACAACAAAACAACCAAATAAATAAAATAAAATCAAAACAATGAACTTGCCAGGCTTGGTGGCGCAAGCTTTTAAATTCCAGTACTCAGGAGGCTGAGATAGGAGGATCGTGGGTTCGCAGCCAGCCTCAGCTTCTTAATGATGCCCTCCACAATTTAGTGAGACTCTGTTTCAAAATTTAAAAAAGTAAACTAGGTCTAGGGGTGTCACTCAGAGGTAAAATGTCCATGGGTTCAATCCCCAGTACCGCAAAATAAATAATAAAAACAAAAGAACTCTAACACACAGTAAGATTGAACCCAGGTCATTCTATCTCCAAGTTACGCCCCCAGCCCAATTTTATTTGTTTTTGAAACAGGGTATCACTAGGTTGCCAAGGCTGGTCTTGAACCTGCAATCCTCCTGTCTTAGCTTGCCAAGTACTGGGATTACAAGCATGAGCCACCATACTCGGCTTTGAAAGCAGAGTTTAATTAGTCACTTCATGGTCTTAAAAGCCTGTGTATCACCTGATAGGAAACAGGATTTCGAGCATAAAACTCCAAAGGGCTGTCTTCCACAGAGTTCTGCCCTACACAATGTCTCCCCTTACAGTCTGCTTCTGAATGCCAAGATGCTTCTAAACTGGCAACACATGGGCACTCCTCGAACTGTCTCTGAAGACTGGTCTCTGCCTTAGGCTGGTCCCAGTCAACACCAAGCCCACGTCAATGAGACCGATTCCCACCCACTTAAACAGTGTGTGCTACCAAAGGCCTGCCGGGGGGAAGGGGAAACCAAGAGGTCACAGGCCGACCCGCTCTCCCATCCCAGCCATCCTGGGAAATGCTTCCTGCTAAGATGTCACACTGCTTAGGGAATACCTAAGACCACAAAATGTAGAAACGTCTTCAGAAAGGTAAGTTCTACAGCTATGATTCACAGGCTAAGGATACTGATTCACTGCCTATCGGATGTCATCTAGAACATAAAACACGGAACCCTTCCTGAGGTTGGGCAGGGGATCCTATCCAGCGCACCTGGCAATAAACGACAAAATTAATCTTTTTGTAATGTGTTTCCTTTCCTCCTCCCATCCTCTCCTTCCCAAGAGAGGTCTCTAGATGTCTAAAAACAGTGTCATCAGGCACGGTGGCGCACACCTGTAATCCCAGTAATCCCAATCTCAGGGAGGCTGAGACATGAAGATCACAGGTTGCAGAACAGCCTCAGCAATTTAGCAAGCCCCTCTACAACTCAGCTAGACTCAGTTTCAAAATAAAAAAATAAAAAAGGCTGTGGGTGTTGCTTAGAGGTACAATGCCTTTGGGTTCAATCCTCAGTATCAAGAAATCAACAATAGCAAAAAAAAACTACATATGACAGGCCTGGCGGCACATGCTCGTAATCCTAGTACTGGGGAGGCTGAAACAGGAGGAGTGCAGGTTCAAGACCAGCCTCAGCAATTTAGTGAGACCATTTCAAAATTATAAAAGAATAATATAGGGCTGGGGTATAGCTCAGTGGTAGAATGCCCCAGTACTATTAAAAAAAAAAAGTGCCCATCTCATCCCCACCCCAAGAGTCTTTATCTTCCAGTGAGAATTCAGAACCTGAATGGTGATAATAAAAGCTGATCAACCCTAAAATGATCACTGGTCGGAATGATGTCGCCTTCATTACAAAGTTATCAATACACTTCAATTTTCATGTACCCTTGGCTCTTCTAAAAAACTGGAAGAGACAACAACAAAAGCTTTAAAATTCCTCACTTATGCTATCTTATAAAGGTGGTTCAGCCATGGAGGAAAAAAGAATTCAGCACTCCTAACCTCCTGGCCTGACTCACTTGGGAAAGAAAGGAGGCCTTCCTCACGATTTCCTTCTCTGACAATCTGCTGATAAAGATCGTCACAGAGCCAAAATGTTGGAGAAATGGTTCCCTCCGTGGCAAAAATGAAATGGTCTTGTTTCATTGTTTTTGTAGTACGGAGGATAGAACCCAGGGGCATTCTACTACTGAGCTACGCCCCCAGCCCTTTTATTTTTGATTGGAAACAGGTTCTCACCAAGTTGCTTAAAGCCTCATTAAGTTGCCAAGGCTGGCTTTAAACCTGCGATGCTCCTGTTTCAGCCCCCAGGACTGGGACTGCAAGCGTGCGCCACCACGCCCCGCTCAGAGCGAACGACCTAGGGGTAGATGCTGCGCAGGTGAGCGGCACTGCGGCGGAAGAGGGAGGAGTCACAGCACGGCAGCTCTGACCTCCTGTGCCGAGGCTGAGAACACGGTGAGGACGGCAGCAGTGAGCAAAGGCCATCACTGCTGGCTTCAGAGTACATTTTAACACACACACACACACACACACACACACACACACACACACACACACACACACACCATCTACACGGTGAGGACGGCAGCAGTGAGCAAAGGCCATCACTGCTGGCTTCAGAGTACATTTTAACACACACACACACACACACACACACACACACACACACACACACACACACACACACCATCTACTGCTCCTTCTATCTTCTGGTCACGAACCCGAACCAGACTGTCCTGAGTCAAGTTCAGAAGGCAACCCTAAGCCGGGCGTGGTGGCGCACCCTTGTAATCCCAGCATTCGGGAGGCCGAGACCAGGAGGATGGTGGTTCACGGACAGCCTCAGCTACATAGTGAGGACTTCCAAAACTTAGTGAGACCGTTTCAAAATAAAGAAAAAAAAAAAAAATAGGGCAGGAGGTGTAGCTTGGAGGTCGAATGCCGCTGGGTTCCATCCCCAGACCCGCAAAAATAAATAAATAAATAAATAAATAAATAAAATAAAAAGAAGGCAACCCTAAGTGAGCGCGCACAAAGCACGTATGTAAGCTAAATGATTCAAAATCAATTTGAAGCCAGACATGGTGGCGCACGCTTGTAATCCCAGCATTTGGGAGGCTGAGACAGGAGGATTGCAGGTTCGAGGCCAGCCTCAGGTACTTAGTGAGGCCCTTTGCAACTCAGTGAGAGCTGGTTTCAAAATAAAGACTAAAAAACAGGGCTGGAGGTGTAGTTCAGAGAAGAATGCCCCTGGGTTCTATCTCCAGTACCGCAAAATAAATAAACATAAAAAATTTAATTCATTAGAAGGGGGAATTAGCTCAATGATAACATACTTACTTAGCATACATGTGCAAGCCCCTAGGTTCAAACCCCAGTAGTGTAAAGAAAAAAAAAAAAACTTGAAATATACCCAGAAAAAATGTGTTCTAAAGCAAAATGCAGAGAATAAACAATGTAAAACTGTGTCAATGACACCCAAATAAAACAAAACACCTGAGTGTGTGTACCATGTTCGGAGCACAACCTGGGAACTTTACAGAGGCTCCCTCATGTGATGGTGACCAAGGTGGGAGGTAAGTCGTGTCATCCCACTTTGAAGGACGCGACAGTTAAGAGTGAGGTTTAGTACTGCCTAAGTCACTCCCCTAAGAAGTCTTACTATAGCGTTTAAACTCGGGCCTGTCGTCTCTAGAGACTGGACTTTGCCCTTTTCATGTACCATTATTATATAATTTCTTCCAGTCTAGTATGAACATATTCTAATCCGGGCACCATGTATAATAACAACAGTCACCGGGCGCAGTGGCGCATGCTCGTTAATCCCCGCGCTTGGGAGGCTGAGGCAGGAGGATCACAGGTTTGAAGCCAGCCTCAGCAGCTTAGTGAGACACTGTTTCCAAATAAAATATAAAATAGGTCTGGGAGTGTAGCCCGGAGGTAGAAGGCTCCTGGGTTCCACCCCCAGTACCACACACACACACACACACACACACACACACACACACACACACACACACAGAGTTACAAGGGTGTCAATCCCAGCTGATTCCCATCACAAATTATTAAACAGCTGGGATGTGGCTCATCGGTGGAGGGCTGTCCAAGCCCAGTACCGCAAGTCTTCATACTACTGAGAACTCGATTGTGCCTCACTCACCCCGGAGCCTCAACCATGCCAGTCTCTGCTGCCAGAGCGCAGAGCCTTCCCTTCCACACCTGCGTCCCCAAGGCTCCCCGGCCCCGTCGGCTGAACGCACAAGACCAGTCTGTAACCAAGAATTCTTCGGACCAACGACGGAGGAGCAGCCACTGTGTTTTTAAGCATTTCCCCACTATGCTCTCAAAGGCTGGCATTCCGACCTGGGCTGGATTCGGACACCATCAGCCCTCAGTGCTTGCTCCTGGTCACCAGTGGCTAAATCTCCTCACTACATGGCCAGGGTCAAGCTCTGAGTGGGCGAGAGGCTCCACCTGACAACGAAGTCTTCTTCGCTTTTAACAACCTAAGAAACATGATCCCCACGAAGGCGCAAGCCAGGCAAAAGAAAGAAAGCGGAGCCACAGCACGGGGACACACTCTCACTTCTAAGCTTAACTCACACAGCAGAGAAAAACAAAACCCTCCGCTGCTTAAACTTGTAAAAGTCATTTAACCAAAGCTGGAAAGCAGCCAAGAACAATCCCCAAACTCTTTGGGAATGACGGCAGGAATTTATGACCCTGGTGGTCAGCGCTGGGAGCCAGGGCAGGGTCTGCCTCGACTCACCTTTCCTCCTTTGATCCAGGGCGCAAGGCAGGCTGAGCTCCTGAGAACACAGGTCTGGAGGGTCACTGAGGGCCGAGAAAAGTGAAAGTTTACATGGCGAAGGTGTCTCCTCCACTGACATCATGAAAGCAGCTACATTTTCTGTGCCTCGGCCCTCCCCAGAACTCTTTTTTAATACCAGCCTAACTTATTTATGTAGTCACTACTGGAAAATAACACCACCCCCCCGCGGCGCGCGGGCGCGCACGGAAATAGAATAACACCGGGGCTCGAAAGCCAGGCGAGTGATGGCCAGCGCGGCTGACGCGGAAAGCCATTTCAGCGCAAAGCCGGGGCCGTTTTTAGACCCCGAGCCCTCGGCGCAGCGCCTGACTGCGGGCGGCGGGGGCGGATCTCCCGGGCGGGAGCCGGCGCGGGGCGCCCCGAGGGTCCGGCGGGAGGGCGCCCCGGGCTCGCGCTGAGCGGAGGCGGCGGCGGGCGCGCGCCCCGACCCAGCGGGCGGCGGGAGCGCGCACATGGCCGCGCAGGGCCGGGCCCGTCTCCGCGGGCGGCCCGGGGCCGAGCTCGGCGGCCTGCAGCGGTGACCCGGGCGGCGGCCAGCGCCCGGAGCTCGGGTGCCGGCCAGCGCGGGGGACAGGCCGAGCCCGGGCGAGACACCGACCGGAGAGGCCAAGGGGGTGTCCGGCCGGGGCAGCTACAAGCGCGGGAGCCGGCGGGGCCCAGCGGCCCGCTTCCCGTCTCGGGTCATCCTTCTGCCGGCGGCTGCTCCGACGGTTCCAGGCCCAGCCGCCCGGTCCACTGCCGCCGCCGCCATCTTACACTGGCCAGCGGCCGCTGCCGCCCGCTTCTGCGCCTGCGCCACCGCGCTTTACGTCCCCGTTTGCGACGCTGCGCTGGGGGGCGGGGGCAACGAGAGGCCGCGCGCGCGCCTGCGCCAACCCTCTGCGGGGGCGGGGCTGCGGGCAACGGACCGCGGCGCGCGCGTGCGCACTGCGAGCCGACCCGCCGCGGCCCCGCACGGAGAGCGCGCCGCTCTGGGCCTCGCGGGGCGCGCGCGGCGCCGAGGCTCATCCCGAGGGCCCGGTGGCCGCCAGCCTCGCCGGGGTCCTGGAGGACCGCGCATGCTTGCCAGTGGAGCCCCACTCGCCGTTTTTACACTTTTTAAAGGGGCTCGGAAACCGGGCTCGGTGCGCAGAGTGGCGCACGCTCATCCTCCCAGCACTCGGGAGGCTGAGACAGGACGATCGCTGCTGGTTCGCGGACAACCTCCGCTACTGAGCGAGGCCCTCTGCAACCCAGCGAGACCTTGTCTCAAAATAAAAAATAAAAAATAAAAAATAGAGCCGGGCGTGGTGGCGAACGCTTGTAATCCCAGCGCTTGGGAGGCTGCGACAGGAGGATCGCAGGTTCAAAGCCAGCCTCAGCTACTTAGGCTCTCAGCAACTTAGTGAGACCCTGTTTCCAAATAAAGTATGAAATCGGTCTGGGAGTGTAGGCCGGAGGTAGAAAGCCCCTGGCTTCCACCCCTAGAACTAACACACACACACACACACACACACACACACACACACACAAAAAAAAAAATAGAACTGGGGTGGGGGGGTGGAGCTCGGAGGTAGAATGTCCCTGGGTTACATCCCCAGTACAGCACAAAAAAAAAAGAAAGAAAGAAAGAAAGAAAAAGAAAAATCGGGCTGGGGGTGTAGCTTAGAGGTAGAATGCCCCTGGGTTCAATCCCCAGTACCATGAAATAAGTAATAAATACATATAAGTAAAAGTGAGTGGCAGCGGCTGCACCCTTTACCTGGAGGCTGGGCAGGCCTGCCTTGTTGGGGTGCCTCTTGATAGAGACCTGAAGAACGAGGCAGTGCGCACTCTAGGGAAGGGGGCTGGCAGGGAGGCGCCAGGGCAGACTGCAGTCCAGGGTGCCAGCGGCATGGCCCTGCTGCGATGGAGCGTGGAAGGGGAGTCATCACTTCGCAAGAACCAAGGAGGGGTGATTTCCGTCCCAAGTCGCTGGGAAGCCGTATAGGGTTCTGAGTAAAAGTGATTGAAGAGCTTCTCCTGGTTAATTTTGGTGGGTGGGTGGGGGGGTTGCTGGGGATGAACCCAGGGGCATTCGACCTCTGAGCTACACCCCCAGCCCTATTTTTTATTCTTTATTTGGAAACAGTCTCACTGAGCTGCAGAGGTCTCACTAAGTAGCTGAGGCTGTCCGCGCACCGCAATCCTCATCTCAGCTTCCCGAGTGCCGGGATGACAAGCTGCACGGCAGAGCCTGGCTCCTCCTGCCTTTTTCTGGCAAGGAACATGCCATGAATGGGAGCAGGGTTTTTTTTGGAAACTATGCACTTCTACTTTAGACATGTGACACTAGCGATGCCTGTTCCATTTCCGAATGGAGCTATTGAGTAAACCATTAGAAATGGGAATTTGGAGCTGAGTGTGCTGACGCACGCTTGTAATTCCAGTATTTGGGAGGCTGAGACAGGAAGATTGCAGGTTCAAAGCCAGCCTCAGCAGCGTAGTGAGGCTCTCAGCAACTTAGACCCTGTTTCCAAATAAAATATAAAATAGGTCTGGAGGTATAGCCTAGATGTAGAAGGCTTCTTAGTTTCATCCCCAGTACCACACATAAAAAAAGGAAAAAGTATGATTCTAAACTCACAGAAGGGAAAAAGACAAAAATTGGTGAGACATTATTAAATTATAAATGTTATAGACAGCTGTGGGATGGGGAGGGCTCAGTTAAAGTGGAAGAGAAGCAGTCTAATGATTGAGATCTCTAATTCTGAGGCACTGCAACTATTAGAAGTCCAGCAAAATTTATTAAAAAGAGTGATCATCCAGAGTCCGGCGTGGTGGGCTCGCTTGTCATCCCAGCATTCCGGAGGCTGAGACAGGAGGATCGTGGTTGGCGGCCAGCCTCAGCTACGTAGTGAGGCCCTCTGCAAGTCAGTGAGGCCCTGTTTCCACATAAAGAATAAAAAAATAGTGCAGGGGGTGAAGCTTGGAGGTAGAATGCCCCTGGGTTCCATCCCCAGTACCATAAATAAATAAATAAACAAATAAATAAAATAGAAGCAGGGATGTAGTTCAGAGGCATAATGACCCTGAGTTCAATCCCCAGGACAGTACACACACACGCACATCCCATACAGTAACTAGGAAACAGGAAGCAGAGTGAACAACCGTTCCAAGAAGCACAGAAACGGCGCCACTACTGTTCCAGAGGAGAGTGACTAAAAGTTGGCCACTGGATTTGGAAAAATGAAGGTTAAGACTAAATGAAACAGTTTTAGTGACATGTATGGATCACAAGCCTCCCCCATGACCGGGTTTCATGTGTATGTGTGTGTGTTTACTGGTGGTAGGATGCAGGGACATTGCATCTTGAAGCTATACCCCCAGCCCCATTTTATTTTTTATTTGAAATAGGGTCTTGCTAAGTTGCTAAGGGCCTCATGAAGCTTCTTCCTCAAACCTGTAGTCCTCCTGTCTCAGCCTCCCAAATCCTGGGATTACAGGTGTGCGCCACTACATCCAGCTGACGTAGTTTCTATTTTATTATTTATTGTGGCACTGAGGGTTGATTCCAGGTGCTGTACCACTGAGCTACACTCTAGCCCTTTTATATTTTATTTGGAGGCAGGGTATTGCTAAGTTGCCCAGGCTGGCCTTGAACTTGTGCTCCTCCTGCCTTAGCCTGGTGAATCACCGAGATTTCAGGCATGCAGCACCCAGCCTGGCTATGTACCGGTCTCTCCACCCATTCATTGAAGGGCAGGACTGCAGTTCCCCAGCTGCTTTATCACTACCTTTTCCCTTATTGGGAATTAATGAAGTCAGAACTACAAGAACGGGCCACCAGCTGGGTGTGGTAGCGCGTGCTCATTATCCTAGTACCCTTTTTTTTTTTTTTTCCAGTACTGGGGATGGAACCCAGGGGCATTCGGCCTCCAAGCCACACCTCCTGCCCTGTTTTTTATTCTTTATTTTGAAGCAGGATCTCACTGAGTTGCAGAGGGGCTCACTAACAAGCTGAGGCTGGCCGCAAACTATGAACTTCTGGTCTCAGCCTCCTGAATGCTGGGATGACAAACGTTCATTCAATGTTTAAACACTGAGGAGCTGCTAGACTGTTCATCCAAGTAGCTTAACTATTTCATATTCCCAGCAGCAACATATGAGAGTTCCAGTTTCTCCTTGTTCTGGTCAAAACCTGGAACCTGATTCTACTGTCGTCACCGAGAGGGTGTGAAGCGCAACCTGTGCAGTTCCGATTGTGATCCTGATGGCCAAGGCGTCATCTCTTCCTGTGCTTACTGATCCACTGGTGTATGTCTGGGGACTGAACCCAGGCATATTCTACCTCTGAGCCACATCCTGATTTTTTATTAATAGAGCCCCAGCCCTATTTTATTTTTTATATATTTTATTATTTTTTTGTGGTACTGGTGGTGGAACCCAGGGGCATTCTACCTCCAAGCTGCACCTCCAGCCCTATTTTTTATTCTTTATTTTGAAACAGGGTCTGAGTTGCAAAGGGCCTCACTAAGTAGCTGAGGCTGTCCTCGAATCCGGATCCTCCTGTCTCAGCCTCCTGAACGTTGGGATTACAAGCATGTATAACCACGCCCGGCTTATTTTTATTTAGAAACATGGTCTCACTAAGTTTTGAGAGCTCTGCTAAGTTACTGAGGCTGTCTTCAAACCTGCAATTCTCTTGTCCTAGCCTCCCAAGTTCTGGGATTACAGACAGGAGCCACCACGGCTGGCTCCTACTGATCACTTTATTTTTTAATGGTATTAAGGGTTGAACCCAGCGGTATTCTACCTCCAAGTTATTCCCTCACCATGCCCCCCTTTTATTTTTTGAAACAGGGTCTGACTGGGTTGCTGAGAGTCCTGCTGTTTCTAAGGCTGGTCTTGAACCTGCGATTCTCCTGTCTCAGCCTCCCAAGTGTTAGGATTACAGGCATGTGCTACTGTGCCCAGCTCTATTGGTCAGCTGATGTCTTCTTTAAAGAAATGTCTATTCAGATCTTTAGCCCATTTTCAAATTAGGTGGCTGGGCATGATGGCCCAGTCTTGTAATCTCAGCATTCGGGAGGCTGAGATAGGAAGTGTTTGTGGCCAGCCTCAGCTACTTAGTAAGGCCCTCCGCAACTTAGTGAGACCCTGTTTCGAAATAAAGAATAAATCAATCAGGCTGGGAGTGTAGCTTGGAGGTCGAATGCCCCTGGGTCCTACCCCCAGTACCACACACACACACACACACAAAAAGTCAAAATGAAAATAAAGATGTGTGTGCTGGGAGCACAGCTAGAGTGGACGAGGCATCCGGCCAACGTGAGTGGAGTGTGCAGGAGAGACCGCAGGCCTCTGGGGCCTCCCTCCCTTCTCGTCTGGCCCCATGGTCGGTCGCAGCTGGAGCTTGTGGGGAGCATCCTGCATTGGAGCCCCGTGGCCACCAGTACAGCCTGTGCTTCCAGCCCCCACAGTACCGGAGGCATGCATTCAGACGCGGCTACTGCCTGCTCTGCCAAGCACCCTGGAGCCCCCAGAAGCCCCCGCGATGCCGGCGAGTGTGTGACGTCTGAGCGCAGGGCAGTGACAGGGCAGGCACACAGAACATCTCCAACAACGACTGTGAGCTTATTCTAGCAAGAGTTGTCTCCCAAGTGGACCTGGACAGCCAGCAGGGCTGACCGAAGCGCCCAGCAAACCCACAGCCGGCAGGCCATGAAGGGGCTGGGGCAGCTCAAGGACAAGTGACTTAGAAGTCATGTTAACCATATATTACTGACATGCGTAAGAGTGGGGAGGCTAAAAGACACCAGCCCACCTGCTTTTTCCAATGGAAATGCCCAGGAGGAGCCGGGTGTGGTGGCGCACGCTTGTAATCCCTGCGCTTGGGAGGCGGAGACAGGAGGATCACGCAGGTTCGAAGCCAGCCGCGTGCGCTGGCTTAGGAGACCCTGTTTCCAAATAAAAAAGTATAAAAAAAAAAAAAAAAGAAATGCCCAGGAGGATATGAGGGAGGACGACTACCCAGGCTCCTTTGCCAGCCGAGACCCGGGCGGGGAAGGGCCAGCACGTTAGCAGAGGTGACCTCCCAACAGTCCCCGCCCTACGGCGTACAGGAGCCGAGGAAGGCCAGCAGCCTGAGGAAAGACAGGCCACACTGCTCGCTCAGAGTATTTATTCGACACTGCCCCGTGGAGCCTACAGGAAGGGGCCCAGGCCGCACCCCTTGCCCTTTCCCAAGCACCTTCTTCAACCAAAGACCTTGGGGAACCAGACATCTCAATGAGCCAGGGAGCCTCTGGGGCAGAGCGGCATTCGCCTGCTACACCTGACGCTGAGATGTGTTCCCAGGGAGGAGGCAGGAGCCAGTGAGCGTGGTGCATGGACTGGAAGAGAGGGACAGAGCGGGCTCTTCCCTGCCCCAGCGTGGTTGGCAGAAACAGGCATTTAACAAGATAGGAGAGAGAACAGGCGGGTGGCCAGGGATGGTCAGGGGCCAGGTCACCCAGATCACAAGTAGGAGGAACCCGGCTAGCAACTGGAGTTCTCAGGCTAGACCAGAGTTGAGGGCTCAGCACCTAGAGGGGGAAGCCAGGGCTCCTCATCCAGCCCTATTATGGCCAGGTGGAGAGCTCTTGCCCTTTGGAGAACTCAGAATGATCTAAGGGCGAGAGGGCCATGGCAGACCAACAGCTCCAGCCCAGTCTCAGTCTCTCCCCTTTCCTACAGACTCTGACCAAGAGAAGCAGAGATTCACAGAGTCCTAGGACTCTGCCCCGGATCCCTAGCTCCAAAAGAGTGAGTGGGACAGGCAAAAAGCGCCTGGATGAGCGCACACCAGTGTGGCTGTACCTGGCACTCCTCTGGGGAGGGAGAGGGGCGTTTTCCTTCACCTCGCCTGATAGGCAGTGGGCCACTGAACGCAGCACACCCTGCCCCGTGGAGGGATCCCAGAAATGGCCCGCACCACATCGCCTACTCCCAGGAGAGGAGCCTCCGCTGGTACGGCATGGTTTGGAACGAGCACAGAGGGCTGAGGCAGCCCACTCCCGCGGAGGACACTCCTTCCTCCTTCCCCATGGTCTGCCGACTCCGGCCTTCCCAGAGCTGGGACTGGGCAGGACTCATCTGGTGCTTCACATGATCAGGCACTGTTCTCCAGGGGCACCTGGCGGGCCCGACAGGTTGAGAGCATCCAGGTCAAAGTTGAGGCCAGGAGGCTGGAGAAGATGGGAGGGGCTCAGGGGATGCTCACCTGCAGGCCAGAGGCCATGAAGGTCCAGCCCAGCCACCGCGCTATCTCAGGTTACGGCATTCTGGACACAGGAAGACACACTCACCATCTCCCCAGCCAGCTCCTTTGGAGGATGACCCAAGTCCTGAAGCTGGAAAATATATAAAGACAAAAATATGAGAAAGGAAGGAAAAAAAATCCCGGAAAGCAAGAAAGGGGACTGCCAAGGCCTCTGCACGCCTCCCCGAGTCCTCCTGGGCCCGCCTCTACTCAGCATGGCAGCTTCACCTGCTGCATGAGGTCCAGCACCGCCTCGAAGCGCGCTTTCTGAGTGGCCTCGCTGTCCGTGGGCGTCTCCGCCTCGAAGTGCTCACAGATCTTCTCCATGACGCTGTGCTGCTCCTGATACTTCTCAAACTGCTCTGGGGGCAGAGACGCCCGGTGACTCTGCAGCCATTCTGGATACTAAGGAGGACAGTGGGCAGGAGAGAACGCACCACTTGTGAGGGGAGGGACACAGGAGGAGTGTGAGGAGCAGCGCGGCCGCGCCAGCTCATCTACCTCGTGAGCCCGCTCTGGGCACAGCAGCCTGCAGGGCTCATGAAGTTATAGACAGTGCACAGACAGGTCTTACGGCCCCATGGAGGTCTTATTGCATTTTCTTCTTTGCTGCTATTATTCTGACAACCTAACAAATGTAAACCACCATTCTCAGCTGGGGAGTGGGCTGTAGGTCGCCAAAGGTGGCTCTGCTGACGCCTGGTCCACACAGCTCGTCTTAGGCTTTACCATGCTGCCTGTGTAGCTGACACACTTCTACTCCTGGATTTTCTCTTTCTTTCTGATAAAATTAATAAACTCTTTGTGTGTGTGTGTGGTGCTGGGGATTGAACCCAGGGGAGAGGGGCTTTACCTCTGAGCTGAACCCCCAGCCCTATTTTGTTTTTTTATTTGGAAACAGGGTCTCACTAAGTTGCAGAGGGCCTCACGAGGTTGCTTAGTCTGGCCACAAACCTGCAATCCTCCTGCGTCAGCCTCCCAAAAACTGGGATGATAGGCATGTGCACTGGGCCCGGCTTTGTCAAGCTATGTGACCATCATTTAAGCCACTCTTAGGTTGTTCATAACATAAAGGCGATGAGTACTGTTGGAGAAATGAGTGGAGGCAGAAATACAAGAACGGGCCGTCAGCTGGGTGTGGCAGCGCACGCTCGTCATCCCAGTACTTGGGAGGCTGACACATGAGGATCCCAGGTTTTTGGGCCAGCCTCAGCTACTTAGGCCATGCGCAACTTAGACCCTGTTTTCAAATAAAAGAATAAAATATAAAATACGTCTGAGGATGTAGCTCAGAGGTAGAACACCTTTGGGTTCCATTCCGAGTGCCACCAAAACAAAACAAAACAAAAAAGAATGGGCTGATCAGACAACTCCAAAGTCTTGAATCAATTGACAAAAACTAGAATTGAAGCCAGGCGTGGTGGCCACACTTGTCATCCCAGCATTCGGTAGGATGAGAAAGGAGGATCATGGTCTGCGGACAGCCTCAGCTATTTAGTGAGGCCCTTTGCAACTCAGTGAGACCCTGTTTCCAAATAAAAAAATAGAGCTGGGGATGTATCTCGAAGGTAGAATGCCCCTGGTTTCCATTCCCAGTACCTCAAAAAGCAAAAAGAAAGAAGCCTTCGGATACAACTTGCCCACCCTCCAACCCTTCCCACACCGATAAACAGGCCAAGGAGGGGAGAAAGAGTGTGTACAGCCTCGTTACTCTCCGCTCCCTCCCGGGCGCAGAGCCGCAGCGAGCTGGCGGGAGGGCGGAGGCCGCAGGAGCACCTCCCGCGTACCTTTTCTGTGATCTCCTTCAGCGATGGGTACAGCACGTCCTTGGACAGCAGGTTCTGCATGATGCTCTGCATGATGGGGAGGAGGCTGCCCTCCCCGTCCCCTTCCTCCACGCCCAGCCCCTCCATGGCCTTGGTCAGCTCCTCTTCTGACATGCCAGAATTCTGGACGGGAGAGAGGGAGGTTGGTGGGTGTGCGCTTGCCTTGATCCCAACCGCCCCCCCCCCGCCCCCGCCGTAGGAAAGAACTAACTAAAGTTTCCTGGGCCAGCGAGGTAGGGCCAGACAGGAGAGCACGCAGGGCCAGCTGGGTCTCCAGAGTGCTCTGGAGGCCCGGGGCCTACCTTTTCCCCTCACCTGAAGGTCAGTGGCATTTTTGGCAAGCCCACTTAATGTCTCCTTCAGGCAAGAAGTGAATTCTTGCTGGGAGGTGGCGTCATTGCCTGGAAGACATCAAGACGAGCGGCATCACTCAGGGCTTCCCCTGCGCGCTGCACAGCCCCAGCCCCACGGCGATGTGCTAAGCCAGCACTGTCCCACAGGCACACCCGCTGCTCCAGGCCAGTTCCAGTCCTTGCAGGAGTCCCCGTGGCTGGGCCGTCAGCTGGGCCTCGCAAGACACCCACCATACAGTATCGTTTAAAATACTGCTTTTATGCTGGGCGCGGTGGTGTACGCTTGTCATCCCAGCATTCGGGAGGCTGAGACCTAAGGATCGCAGGTTTACAGCCAGCCTCAGCTACTTAGTGAGGCCCTCTGCAACTCAGGGAGACCCTGCCTCAAAATAAAGAAAAAAAAAAAATAGGCCTGAGAGTGTAGCTCGAAGGTAGAAACCCCCCCCCCCCGGGTTCCATCCCCAGTACGGCAAAAATAAATAAGTAAAAATGAAAAATAATGGCTGGTTTTGAACAATCTTTTCTTTTTCTTTATTTTTTTGGATCTGGGTATGGAACCCAGTGACATTCAACCTTCAACCTACATTCCCTGGCCTATTTTTTATTCTTCATTTTGAAACAAGGTCTCCCTGAGTTGCAAAGGGCCTCACTAAGTAGCAGAGGCTGGCCGTGAACTGTGATCCTCCTGTCTCAGCCTCCCAAATGCTGGGATTACAAGCGTGCAGCACCACGCCTGGTTCTTGGACAATCTTTTCTAATATTCTCCAACTCATCTCACGCCTTCCATTAACCACATTCCCAGACTCCTCTCTGACTCCAGGATTACTACCAACTTCTCTGAACCCTGTTCTCAAGTAGCAAAACATAAGTGGGTTGGCCCAGTTCCTGCTTACCCACTCTCCCGGCAGCCTCTGAGAGCTTTTGGAACTGCTCTACCAGGTGGGGCTCTTCCTCAGCCAACTCCTTCATCGCCTTCTCGAACTCTGCAGTGGCTTGGGAAGCCAGCTCGCTGTCAAAAAGCTCCTGGAAAAACTTCTCCTGGGAGGCGAAGAGGGCATCCTGCAGGGGAGGGGCCCAGATGCATCTCCCACAGCACTGAGCTGTGCCTGACCTCCAACAGAAGCCGGGGGTAGCTCTAGGAAGGCAGCACCTCCCTCCTGCCCACCTCCCTGGCACAGTTGATCTACCTCTCCTCAGGAGGACAGCAAGAAAAGCTTGTGGCCATTGAGAAAAAGGTAGGAGTTAACATGTCAATCCAACCACTCCAGCCTGCTCTTTCTCAAGCCTCCCTGAGATCCCACACTCCACCGCCAGGCCCTGGCTGCCGAGGCCTGAGGCCTGCAGCAGCTGTCAGCAGTGTGAGGCCAAGGCCCTCCCACCCGCCCTCTGGCCCACAGGGGCCTGCCCACCTCTGCCCAGAGCTGAGGCCGCTCCCTCCCTCTCCCGTGGGGGCGTGGGACTTATACTTTGGCAGTGTCTCCTGGTGATCTCTTCTGGGGCCCTGAGGCATCGGGGGCCGTGGTGGTAGGAGGGGGTGCCGGGGAGGGTTTGGCTTTATCGAAATCATCAAGGGCACCTTCAGAGACAAGAGACATGGCGGACGTGTTGGGGATGGATGAGGCTGTGTGCTTTCTGGACAAAGCACTAGGAAAACAGTCTTATAAAGCGCCAACTTTCCTCAAATTTTCTCCTGGCCCCCTGGATCCATATGCCTTCCACCTCCCTCAGAGTTACCTAATTTATTGAGATCAAATGGGGAAAAATTCCCTGATGGTGGAACAAGTGTCCATTTCAGAGCTGGAAGGGGCGAGTTAAAAGAAGTTCTGCAGAGACAGCGACAGCCATACACTAGGAATTCTCTAGAAATCTTTTCTGGCTTTTTTTTTTTTTTTTTTTTTTTTTTTTGCAGTACTGGGCCTGGAACCCAGGGGCATTCTACATGCAAGCGACACCCCCAGCCCTATTTTTATTCTTTATTTGGAAAGGGGGTCTCACTGAGTTGCAAAGGGCCTCGCTAAGTAGCCGAGGCTGGCCGAGAACCTGCCATCCTCCTGTCTCAGCCTCCCAAATCCTGGGATGACAAGCGTGCGCCACCACGCCCGGCTAAAGGGAATAATCTTTGGCAAACCGGAACAAGATGTCCCACCCAGACCCCCACCGTCCCTCCTACTAGTACAAACCACGGGTTTCCACGTTCTGTACTCCACAGGAGGGAAGTCAGCTGTCTTATGTTTCTCGTGCGCGTGTGGTACTGGGAATGGAACCTCCGGACTACACTCCAGACCTACTTTATATTTCTTATTTGGAACCCGCTACACTAAGTAGCCGCGTCTGTCTCCGCCCCCCAGGCAGTGGGATTGCTAGTTCTCTCTTCACATAACCCCGTGCCAGTCGGCGTAGCTTGGCACTCCTCGCCGCCCTGGCCACTTCTCGGCCTCTCACATGTCTGTGGCCGAGCACGAGATAAAGATTCACCTCTGCCCCGCAGAGCCCGAGCTGTGCGGCCCGCCCGGGGCCGGCCTGGGCGCGGCGCGGGCGCTCTGGGCAGCACGGCGACAGGACTGGAGGGCACGGCTGAGGGGAGCCCCGCGAGCGGCGGGGGCGCTGCCCCGTGAAGGAGCGGGCGAGCGGGTGCCGCGGGGAGCCCCAGAACTGGAGCGGGCGTGCGGGCTCGCGAGCGCCGCCGCGCCCCGCCGCGCCCCCGGCTGGCTCGGCCGCCCGGGCCTCCGCCCGCGCCCCCGCCGCCCTCGGCCCTCCCCGCGGCGGCTTACTTTCCAGGAGCTCCTCCAACTCCGGGTCCGCCTCGGCGCCGCCGCCACAGCCGTCCTCAGCGGCCGCCATCTTGCGACCTCCGGCTCGCCGTAGGGGGCGGGCCTCCGCCGGCCCCGCCCTGCCCCGCCCCCGCCGCGCCCAGCCAATGGGATCGCTCGCTGCGGAGCCGCCATTTTTAAAGGGACAGGAAGCCGTGGCACTCATTGTTTTTCTGCTTTCCTTTGGTACCTTGAATCCGGAGAAGCTAACTGTGATGGTCTTTCTGGTTTCTCACTGACTTTTCACTCAGCTTCTCACATCGCCTCGAGAAACTCTATCGCTTCTTCCTGAGCCCTGGATAGGCGCGCGCGCGCGCACACACACACACACACACACACACACACACGAGTGACATGCACAGGCCTGGCTCTGCAGCAGGTATCACACGTGCAGTTCATCCTGACACTTTCCCCACCCATACAATGTGTGTTCAGTTATTCGTTGCAGCAGTGTTAACAATTGGAAAAGAGTGGAGAGAACACATATAGCTCTAATAAGCAATTT
Source organism: Muscardinus avellanarius (assembly GCF_963383645.1). Classification (NCBI taxonomy): domain Eukaryota; kingdom Metazoa; phylum Chordata; class Mammalia; order Rodentia; family Gliridae; genus Muscardinus; species Muscardinus avellanarius. The sequence goes on along the minus strand of NC_137788.1, from coordinate 110,710,046 downwards.
CAGAACTTACAGTAAATTATATAATGTAGAAAATGCAGAGATGTAAAAAAAGGGTGAAACTCTCCACTGAAATGCATGTGTTAAATGAGAAAACAAGGTACAGAACTGTTAAATAGTAAGCTTCCAGTTGTGTACAAAAGGGAGGTGGGAAAGAGCACATTCACATCGGCTTTCAACAGTGTTTTCATGTTTGGGAGAAGACAGAAACTGGACAGCTCAGGAAAGATGGAAGAAACACTTGTCAGGGACAGCTGTGTGTGTGTCGCACTGGGGATTGAAACCAGGGGCATTTTACCTCTGAGCTAAACCCCTAGCCTGATTTTATTTGGAAACTGGGTCTGAGTTGCAAAGGGCCTAAGTGATTGAGGCTGGCTTTGAACGTGAGATCCTCCTGTCTCAGCCTCCCAAGTCCTAGGATTACAAGCATGTACAACCACGCCTGGCACAGGATAGTTTTTAACACTCACTGATTTTTTTTTTTTTTTTTTTTTTTTTGCAGTACCAGGGATGGAACTCAGGGGCTCCAGCTATACTCCCAGCCCTATTTTTTATTCTTTATTTTGAAACAGTCTCATTGAGTTGCAAAGGACCTAAGTAGTAGCTGAGGCTGATTACAAACCACAATCCTCCTGTCTCAGCCTCCCAAATGCTGGGATTACAAGTGTGCGCCACCACGCCCACCTGACACTGATTTTTGAGTGGTATATATTACTGAAAACATAAATTTGAAGTGCAAAAATGGCATAGTATATCATTCTACCAAGTTCGGTACCACTTTATTTTTGTAGTACCAAGAATGGAACCCGGGGCCTGACATGTGCTGAGCAAATGCTCTACCACTGAGCCACATCCCCAGGCCATCTACCCATTCTTGACACATGACAGCCAACATACTGCATTGCCAATGTAACCGTTGTAATTACATATGCGCGCACGCGTACACACACACACACACACACACACACACACACACACACACTTTCTCTTTTTTTCTTTGTAGTACTGGGTATTGAACCCACCCCAGCCCTACTTATTATTATATTTATTTATTTATTTATTTATTTATTTATTTATTTTGGTGGTACTGGGGTTCCTGGAAACCCTTCTACCTCCAGGGTACACTCCCAGACACCTATTTTTTTCTATTTTTATTTGAAACAGGGTCTCTTAAGCTAGCGAGGCTGGCATCAAACCTGCGCGATCCTCCTGTTTCCACCTCCCAAGCGTGGGGATTATAAGCGTGCGCCACCACGCCCAGCCCTACTTATTATTTTGAAATAGGGTCTCACTAAGTAGCTGAGGCTGACCTTGGGCCTGTGATCCTCCTGTCTCAGCCTCCCAAGGACTGGGATTACAAGAGTGCGCCACCATGCCTGACTGTTAATCTTACAGATGTACACTCTATGTAAAATGTCTAGCATGTGATAGATACATGGAAGATACTCAATGAATACTGGCTAGAACTGGTCATTGATGGAGGGCATCAGTGAAAACTGGAAAAGAAGCTGGGCGTGGTGGCACATGCTTGTCATCCCAGTACTTGAGAGGCGGAGACAGGAGGGTCACAGGTTTATTTTATTTTATTTTATATTTTTGGTGGTACTAGGGGTGGAACCCAGAGGCTTTTTACCTCCGGGTTATACTCCCAGACCTTTTTTTAAATATATTTTATTTGGAAACAGGGTCTCACTAAGTTGCTGAAAGCCTCACTCAGTAGCTGAGGCTGGCTTCGAACCCATGCAATCCTCCTGTTTCAGCCTCCCAAGCGCAGGGATCACAAGAGTGCGCCACCACTCCCGGCTAGGATCGCAGGTTTAAAGCCAGCTTCAGCAACTTAGTGAGACTGTTTCCAAATAAAAATTTTAAAAAAAGGTCTAGAGGTGTAGCCTGGAGGTAGAATGTCCTTAGATTCTATACCCAGTACCACCACCACCACCACCACCACAACAACAACAACAAAAAAAAACGAAAGAAAAGAAAAAAGGAAAAGGGAGCTACTTGCTTCAGATAGTCGTAGAACAGTTCAGGTTTATGCCTCACAAATAACCTATGAAAAAGATATTTTACCCCAACAATGGGTACTGCTTCAGTAATTTAAAAATAACTATTAGCTGGGTGTGGTGACACACACTTTTGATCCCAGCATTTGGGAGACTGAGACGGGAGGATCACAGTTCGCAGACAGCCTCAGCTACTTAGTGAGGACCTCTGCAACTCAGTGAGACCCTGTTTCAAAATAAAGAATACAAAACAGGGCTGAGCCGGGCGTGGTGGTGCACGCTTGTAATCCCAGCACTTGGGAGGCTGAGACAGGAGGGTCACACAGGTTCAAAGCCAGCCTCAGCTACTTAGTGAAGCTCTTAGCAACTTAGTGAGGCCCTGTTTCCAAATAAAGTATAAAACAGGTCTGGGAGTATAACCCAGAGGTAGAAAGGCCCCTGGGTTCCACCCCCTAGTACCACACACACACACACACACACACACAATAAATAAATAATAGGGCTGGGGTGTAGTTCAGAGGTAGAATGTCCCTGGGTTCCATCCTCAGTACCGCAAAAACCCCAAAACACCAAACCAAACCAAACCAAAACACAAAAGTACTGACGGAAGGACGCCTGCCTCGGCGGGCAGCTACAGAGCCAACAGAGACAGGAACACGTGCGGGACACATGGCACACCAAGATGCCCTCGCAGAAGCTTTATTTGGTGTGAGAAACAACAGAGGAGAACAATGGTAAAGGACAGTCGACGCGAAGTGCACACTGGAAAACCAAAAGGTCTCTTCTCAGACCTAAGTTTCTGGGCACCGAGGGTGCCTGCCTAAGAGTTTAAATGCCTGAGGAAAGGGGGGCGTGGGCGAGTACAAAACTGTCTTATTTACTGCGTCGTATTCCTTTCTAGCACAAAGAGAGAAAGGTGGTTGGGAGCTAAGGAGCCAGCAGGACTGGCGGGGGCCTGGGGCTGGAGGTGGGGGAGGAGATGGGGCACTCTCTCAAGGAGGATTATGTGACTGGTCCCCCCATGCACACAAAAACGGGGTCTTAGCGAAACTGAAGAGGACTGATCCTTAGACCAATCACATCTTTGCCAATCTCTGTGACCTGTGGGAAGGCGAGAGAAGAGCCAGTTAGGGATTTGGGAGGCTGAGACCTGACGAGCCCGTCGCCCAGGCCCCTGATGAGCACAGATGGCATCGTCCGTGAGGAGGGGGCGTGGGGGAAGCCCCTGCTCGCTCTCCTAGCTCCACCCCAGGGAGCTGGAACAAACAACAAAGACCGGCGTGCTCGGCTCCTCGAGGACAGCGCTTACCGTGGTGACCCTGCAGATCTGACCCTTGAACTCGGGGGTGTAGCAGGCCCCGCTGAGCGGGCACTTCTCCACCGGCTTGCCACGGTAGATGGGCCGGTAGGACGCAGCACAGATGTCGAAGGGGTTGTGCATGTCGTAGTTGAGCTGGTGGGCGTCCGTGGGGTTCTTCTCGCAGGCAGACATGATTTTTCGGGTCTAGGAGAGTCAGGAAGGTGCATTTAAGAGGACAGCAAGATGCCCCAACTCCTGCTAAATGTCATGGTGTCCTTGATGCAGCCCCACCCTTTGCACAGGATGTACGTGAACCGTGTTCCTGTCATAGCAGGACTGCCCCTTCCTAATTCCAACTGGCCCCAGGGACCTAGACCCACAGTCCTGCTCCAGGTCTGGGCACTGTCAGGGCTGGGCCCTGGAAGGGTTAACCAGGCTGCCGCTGCCCAGGAAGTACTTCTGGAGGGCATAGATAATAGATGCATATGCCACATAGAGCAGCTGGAATGGAGTACCTGGAACTGAGGCCCAAGCTGGGCTTCCCTGAGGGGCACTGGGCTATTCTAGCCTGTAGGTAACTCTCGCACTGATGTCGGAACAAGCGGCAGCGAGTCAGTAAGCAAACAGGGGCAGCGTCCCGTTGCCTTTTGGACTGAATGCTGTTCCACGTTTTATTTCAGGCAAAGACCTTGGCCTTCTGTTTTTCCCACTGAAGAGCAGATCCGGCCCTCTGCGGCCAGCCAAGGAGTTCCCGCCTACCTGCTGAGCCACCTCAGGCTTGGGCCCAAGCTCCAGGAGGCGGCGAGCAAAGGTGGCAGCTGTTTTGAAGTTCTTGAGCTTGAAGAAGAGGTTGAGGGCAGTCCGCAGCACCAGAATCATGTGCACAGGCTGCAGGTTGGAGTGGGTGAAATACGCTGCCATCTAGTGGACAGAGGAAGGAACACAGACCTTACTACACAGGTGGGCACTGCAGGCCGGCGGGGCGGCTCAAGACCAAGCCACAGGACGGGCTGTGAAAGAGAGGCATACTGCCTGGCCGTGGCAGGCTGATGAGCTGAGGGAGCAGGAGAAATGTCTCCTCTCCCCAGAGAAATGGACCCAGGTCTCTCTTGTTCCCAGAGCCACACGGGGGCTGAAATCACAGGCTTGAGGACTAGTGGAGGGAAAGGAGAGCCCTCACCTCGCAGATGCGCTTCTGCTGGTCCAGTGTCTCTTTGGGCAGCTTCTTCCTCTCTATCTCCATGGACAAGCCCACGATATACTCCCGACAGATGGTGACAAGCTGCTGGGCCTGGGGACGTGCAGGGGAGGGTCGTGGTGTGTGCGCACAGGCCGGCCAGGACAGCCTCGTGCAGCGCCCCGCCCACCTCTGCAACCCACCGCCTCTGCACCCGCTTACCTCTGCAATCTCCTGCTTATTGTCTACCACAAGAAGAGGTACACTGAGTAAGATGGACCGAAACTTCTCTACTGCCTCCTCGAACTTGCCGACGGTGGTGAGCTGGTAGCACAGCTGCAGCCGCTGGATGAGGTCGTTTAGCTTCAGGCCCACGGCCGGCACGCCATTCTTCAGCCCCGCGTCCCTCCTGGAGGGAAGCAGACTCAGGTCAGCAGCCAGGTTAGACTCGACTTCTCTTTCAACACGATGCCCACAGGGGTAAACCTGACCCCGCGGAGCAGTAAGCCAGAGATGGCTGCCTACTCTAACACCCTCACTCTGGGCCAGTCCTGATGGTCGCGGGCTGACATCTGGAGTATCCCCCCGGCTGGGGGCACGAGAAGCCAGGAGCCGGGCTTACCAGTTGCGGTTGGGGTAGCCATACATGGAAGGCAGGCAGGGCAGAGCTTGGAAGGTAGTGCGGCCACGGGCGAAGGTCTGGAGGAACAGCTGCTTGTAGGGTCCGAACTGGACTACTCCTACTTGGTCATGGAGAAGCTGGAACACAGGAAGGAAAACCTGTCAGCCTTGGGCAGGCACTTACTTCTCTCCTTAGTAAAATACTCAATTATAGGACCTGTTTTGTTACTTTTTAATTATTTTTGGTACTAAGCATTGAACCCTGTGGAGTTCACCTCGGAGCTACACACCTAGCCCTTTTACTTTTTATTTTGAAACAGGGTTTCATTAAGTTGCTGAGGCTGGCCTTGAACCTATGATCCTCCTGGCTCAGCCTCCCAAGGACTGGGGTTACAGGTCTGAGCCACCATGCCTGGCTCGGGACCTACTTTGTTTCACAACATCTGCCAAGTATTCCTGATAGCACTTGGCACGTAGTAAACACTGAATAAATGTTAGTGGCTATTGCCATTATTATGGTAACACATGGCTTCAAAACATACACTTGTTCAAGAAAGGGTTCTGATCTCACTAAGGTGAGCTAGAAGACAGGGTACATATGGCTTGGCAAAGGCCGGATGACCTGCCTTGCGAGGTCATGAGGCCCAGTGTAGAGCAGGGGAGGCAGGCTGCCCGGGGGCGAGCTCCTCAGGCAAGCACAAGCGCTTCCCTGGTAAATAACATACCCCGCCCTCGTGGGCAGACCACTTCTGTACGGTTAAAAAGATGAGCCAGCCGGGCGTGGTGGCGCACGCTTGTCATCCCAGAGCTTGGGGGGCTGAGACAGGAGGATGGCACAGGTTCGAAGCCAGCCTCAGCTACTGAGTGAGGCTCTCAGCAACTTAGTGAGACCCTGTTTCCAAATAAAGTATGAAATAGGTCTGAGAGTATAGCCCGGAGGTAGAAAGCCCCTGGGTTCCACAGCCAGTACCACCAAAAAAAAAAAAAAAAAAAAGAAGGGCTGAGATTCCTTCAGGAACTTACCCGCATGGCTGTTTCAAAAGAGCCTGCCAGGATGTGATCAACCGGAAGCTGAGAGTTGTTGCACCAGATCTGATGAGAAGCAGAAAACCCAATCCAAGTGAAACTTGCCCTTTCCCTTCCCAAACTGTCCTATTAATAGAAAAGTATCTGCTCCTTTCGACACACCAGTCGAGATTAACCAGCTCAGAAACACGCCTCCCCCGCGCTGTGCTCCTCTGCTTACTTGAGCTGGGCTTGTTCCCTTCGTTGGGGGCACAAAGAACCCGTCTTCAGCCCCACCAGCTGCACCCGGGGGGACGTCCTAGAAAAAAACCGAAAACGAAGTCCTTTGTCAAAGCCAACTGAGCTCTCTGTTCTGATGGACCTGATACACAGCCGTTATCTTGCTTCCTGCCTCTGTACGGGGGAGGCCCCGCTTCAGGAGCGGCCTCGCCAGCAACAGAGGGGCACACATTTCCAGCTTCCACACTCAGAGCTGCTGCCTTCCCAGCTGCCTGCCCTGGCTTTCTCCTCTCTCTTTCAAATGGGAGAGAAGTAGCAGGAGAGGTAGGTCCTAGATCGCCTCCTCTTTGGCTCCATCAGGACAAACGGAAGTGCTCACAGCACTAACTCAGAGCCTCTCCAATCCCCAAGGCACGATCAGCAGTAGGTTAGGGGAAGGCCTGCCCAGGCCTCTGGAGAGCTCAGTACATGTGTGCGGGCGATACGGCCACTGGGGGCGTGGAGGGAAGCACTGCACATACCAGCTCAGGCGGGAGCTCCAGGTCCTCTTCTACATCCCAGCCACCACCTTCTTCCTGACCCTTGCTAAGAACATCTTCGCCCAAACCTTCTGCAGCCTCCACAAACCCATCTGTAAGGAAAATCCGGATCAAAGTAGACCCCGGGGCGGCTCAGGCTTAGGCAAAGGAAAGCTCCATGCTGGGCTCCTGGCTGCCCCAGGTCAAGCTCTGGCCACAAGGCCAGCCCACCAGGGAGTGCGCCTCCCCAGGAGCCCTCCAACGCGCTCACCTTCATCCAGCTGCAGTTCCGCATCCTCTCCCCAGCCCTCGGTGCCCACGGTGTCGATGTCGATGTCAGCAGCCAGTGCTCCTCCCTTCCCTGTGGGGCAGAGAGCAGACAGTGGCCGGTGAGGTCTGAGCAACTGGACGGGCCTCTCTGTAGGCAGGTGCACACTCCTAACGCAGGCTAGGTCCCATCCACCTCTCATCTTAGGTGTTACCTATTTCTGTGGCATATTACATGGTGCTAACTTCGGAAAAAGGGCACAAACGAGAGGTAACTGGGCTCCCACTGCCAGAACCGGCTCTCAGGAACATTTGCTCTTTACCAGCTCCTGGAGTGGTGCGCGGCCCTCACTCAGGGCCCTCGCCAGCCAGGGTGGGGCGACGGCTGCACAGAGCACGTTGGGGTGGCCAGGCACGGCACAGCATCGACACTGGGCAGGGACAGGACAAGGGCAGCACTCCCTCCCTCCCCATGCCCTCTCCATGCCTCAGAGCGCGGACCCTCAGTTTCTAATACTGCTGCGGCTCTAACTGGCATTCCAGTGCTCCCTGCGGTACCACATAGAAGGAAAGACAGACGGACCCAGCGCAGAGAGCACTCCATGGCAGGTCTCAACAAACAGCACTGTGCTGCAGGGACGTGGGCACTGACCCTTGCTGGCGATGGAGCCTTCAAAGAATCCCTTGGACACCGTCAATAAGGGCCAATTGGTGTCCAGCGGCATGATGGGCGCAGGAGGCTGGAGCAACTTGGCATCAGGGTCGATGTCTGGAATCTGAGAGGTGGACACGAGAGGTCAGACATGACCGGCCCTCAGGGCCAGGCTGGGAAGGTTCCGAAGTGTCCTTGGGGCTCCTACTTCTCAGCCTCTCTGCACCCAGGTGGTGAATGAAATTCAGTTTTTCTTGATATGTGGTACTGGGGGTGGAACCCAGGGGCATTCGACCTCCGAGCCACACCCCCTGCCCTATTTTTAATTCTTTATTTTGAAACTGGGTCTTACTGAGTTGCAGAGGGCCTCACTAAGTTGCTGAGGCTGGTCATGAGCCGTGATCCTCCTGTCCCAGCCTCCCGAATGCTGGAATTACAAGCGTGCCCACCTCGCCCGGCTGTAAATTCAGTTTGGAATGGTCCCAAGACCTGAGCTAAGCCTGTAGTGAGAGGCGCATGTGGACAGACTCACTGTCTCCTTCTCAGGGTCGAACGTCTCCTTGAGGCTTTCAGCTTCTTCATCCAAGCCGTGGGTAGCAGCCGTGAGGTAGGCCAGGGACTCTGCACAGAGCACAGACATGGTGGCACGGGCACGTTTCCAAGTGAACGCTGGCCGGGCGGGGGGACTGCGAGTGACCCTCAAGAGATCCCCGCCCCAGTGCATGTGCTACATGCACCTAGTGAGGGCTGGGCTGATGACCTAACTTCTAACACACACAGCACAGTGGAGGGGAAGGATGTCACTTCCAAGACTGGCTCCCGAGTGCCCTCTAGTACCATGGCTCCGCGGGGCCTCGGCTGCCACGCTGTGAACGGCCCTGTGCAGAAGCCAATATGGCAGACAGCAGATCATAGGACCCGGGGAAGTGGCCACACCCACGCGGGCCAGTGTGGAGGTGGATTCTACCAGCCCGGGAGCTGGGGAGCTGGGGAGCTAGGGAGCTGGGGCCAGAGCTAAGCCATGCTGCGAATTGCAAGACAAAAGAATTTTTTTATTTTTGCAGTGCTGGGGATGGAACCCGGGGGCATTCTACCTCTGAATGCCCCATTTTTTATTCTATATTTTGAAACAGGGCCTCACTAAGTAGCTGAGACTGGCCTTAAACCTGGATCCTCCTGTCTCAGCCTCCCAAGCACAAGTGCAGGGATGACAAGCGTGTGCCATCACGCCGACTCCATTTTCACCATTCTTCTCTACAGCGTCTCATGTGTCTAGAGTGAATCCTCAAAACAACAGCAACAACCAACCTTGTGTGTGTGCATGAACAAGGGCGGAGAGCAAGAGCCTGGAGGCCAGGGCACTGTGCTGGCGCCTGGCCAGTCAGCCACACTCGCTGGGTGCCCACCTCGGGCCTGCCAGCCTCCTGAGCCCTCGCGGCTGCTTATGGTGTCTTCCTAAGGAGCTGGCCAGACTGAATGTTCTGGCTGCGTCTCCACCTGCCTTTGGAAACAAGCTTCCTGAGCACCGCATCAACATGCCGTTTCTCTTTAAAAACTGCACAAGAGCCGGGCGTGGTGGGCACGCTTGTAATCCCCGCGCTTGGGAGGCGGAGACAGGAGGATCGTGCAGGTTCAAAGCCAGCTGCGCTGGCTTAAGAGACCCTGTTTCCAAATAAAAATATAAAAAAATAGGTCTGGGAGTGTAGCCCAGAGGTAGAAGGGGTTTCAAGGAACCCCAGTACCACCAAAAAAAAAAAAAAAAAAAAAAAGCACAGTAATGGGCATTTGCACTTAGCGCTGTGAGTGCAAACTCATTATGAAGAGAAACCACGTCGGCATGGCGGCACACACTTGTAATGCCAGTACATGGGAGGCTGATCAGGAGGATCGCAGGTTCGAGGACAGCCTCAGCAAGTTGGGCGATTCTCAGCAACCCAGTGAGACCCTCTTTCCAAATAAGAATAAAACAGAGCTGGAGATGTAGCTTGGAGGTAGAATGCCCCTGGGTTCAATCCCTAGGAACACACACATGGGAATTAGGGCTGGGCATGGTGGTACACGCTTGTAACCCTAGTATTTGGGAGGCTGAGCCAGAAGGATCGCAGGTTCGAGGACAGCCTCAGCAAGTAGTGAGACTCATCAACCTAGTGAGACCGTTTCCAAATAAGAAATAAAATGGGTCTGGGGTAAACCTCGGATGTAGAATGCCTCTGGGTTCAATTCTCAGTAACACACACACACACACACACACACACACACACACACACACACACACACAAGGGATACTATTTCCTAAGGCCCAGTGGAGCGGGGAGACTGTGGACACACTCACTCTGCCCGCAGTTCTTCAGGATCCGCACTCGCTCCGACACGTCGCCCAGGTACAGGGCGTTCTGATAATGGCCGCTCATGTCCTTCCGGATCTCAGCTACTCCGCCACCAGCAAGAGAGGCACATTTTGTCTTCTCTCTCCTCTCCTCCCAGAACCCCCCCGACCCTGGGCCCGCGGCCTTACCGATCTTCATCATCTTCCGGAGCTTCTCCAGGTTACCAGTGATAAGGTAGAGAAAGGAGAGCTTGTCAAAGTTCTTGGTGCGCTGATAGCACATCTCCACAATCTGGTGGTTCCCCTGAAGCAGGGCCACTTCGCCCAGCTTCTCCCAGCAGTTCTTGTCATCCAGTGCTTTGGCGGCTTCCAGCGCAATCTAAGGGGATTGCCAGCAGTCGGTGTTAAGAGGACGCCTTGGGCCTGCTAAGCCCCGAGCCACTAGGTGCAGTCAGAGCAGACGCTTCCAAGCAACGGTCCCGGAGAAGCCCTACCCTGCGGCCACCCTAAGTCTCCAGGCCTCCTTTACTACCCACACACGGGCCCTCTGGACCAGGAACGGGACAGCCACCGCACATCCGCTCTCGTCCTCAGGAGCCCAGTCTGCGAGGCTCCCAGAGCTGCGCCCACAGGCCCAGCTCTTGCTTAGCTAGCTTGCCTCCTGCCTGCCGGGCGGAACAGCCACATGGCCTTTAGGAAAGGCACAAGGAATACAGAAGCAGCAGCGGGGCGTGTGGTGCTCACTGTAACCCCAGTGCTTGGGAGGTTGAGACAGGAGGATCGCAGTTTGTGGACAGCCTCAGCTACTGCTTAGGCCCTTTGCAACTCAGTGACACCCTGTTTCAAAATAAACAACAAAAATAGGGCTGGGGGTGTGGCTCAGAGGTAGAATGCCCCTGGGTTCATCCCTAGTACTGCAAAAAAAAAAAAAGTAAATAAATAAAATAAAATAAAATAGAGCTGAGTGTGGCTCAGAGGTAGAATGCCCTGGGTTCCATCCTGAGTACCACACAAAGAAAAAAAGAAAAACAGTAACAAAAGAAGGAAGTTCAGAACTGGAGAAACAGTTGTCCTAAGTTCATTCCCTCTGGAAATACTGCGGGCGGCCCTTTGGGCTGCAACCGTTAAGAAGTACTCTTCCACGGAGGAGGACAGTGTCAGGACTAACACGAGGCCTACAACTCCCTGTGCCCTGCTTCTACCCCAGAAGTCAGCCTGACGGGACGCAGCAATGGTGGGAATCCTGGGCAGGGGCAGAGGCAGGAAACGGCAGGCGCAGGCCAAGAGCAGCAGAAGGTGCTCAAGAGGACAGCTGACGGCCGCGCTGCCTGCCCGGCCCTGGCAGAAGCGGCGCCCTGGCCTGCCCATACCTCGATGTTGCCACACTCCAGAGCCAAGCTGAAGCGGGTTTTCTCGTCCTTGACGAAGTGCAGTGCCACCTCAGGATAGCCCTTCTTCTGGAGGTAGGCAATGATGGACTGGCCCACGAGCTTGGCGTTGCGCACCATGTGCAGCACCTGGGCGCGGAGGCGGAGGGCGGTGAGCTGGGGAGGGCAGCTGCGCCCCACCCACCCACCCGCCTGCCTGTCGTCCAGCGTGTACCTCGTCGTACTTCCTGTTGACCAGGGCCAGCTTGAACTTGAACTCGGTGGGATCAATGGTGAGCACCCGCGGGCGGCACTCGCGGTCCAGGCAGTACACGTTGCTGCCCTTCACGCGCGTCACGTAGATGGGCAAATCCAGCGTCCGGATGATCCCGTGGTCCCTGAGGGGCGGGGCAGAAGCCATGTGTGAGTGAGCAAGCTGGGGCAGGGCCTCTGCCCTCCATCACCCAGCGGGGGCTCTCCTCGGCCTGCTAGGGGCAGGTGGCTCCACCCTCAGAAGCTCTAAGTGAGGCAGAAGAGGCCGGTAGGTAGAGCTCTGACACACAAGGAGCAGCGGAGGCCACATTCTCAATGAGTGGCAGTAAGAAGACACAGACTCAAGCAAGCTGGGGGCGCACGCTTAGAACCCAGCACTGGGGAGGCTGAGACAGGAGGATAGCAGTTCACCGCAGCCTCAGCTACTTAGTGAGGCCCTCTGCAACTCAGTGAGACCCCACTTCAAAATAAAGAAGCAAAAATAGGGCCGGGGGTGTAGCTTGGGAGGTAGAATGCCCCTGGGTTCCATCTACTGTACCACAAAATAATAATAATAATAAAAAGGATATAGCCAGGCGTAGTGGCGCACGCTTGTAATCCCCGCGCTTGGGAGGCGGAGACAGAAGGATTGCGCAGGTTCGAAGCCAGCCATGCTGGCTTAAGAGACCCTGTTTCCAAATAAAAATGTATAAAAAAATACGTCTGGGAATGTAGCCCAGAGGTAGAAGGGCTTCCAGGAACCCCAGCACCACCACACACAAAAAAGATACAGATTAAAGCTTGTCCCTACAGTAATGCAACACTGAAAGGATAATGTATAGCCTTTGAAAGCATGTACTGCTTTAGAAGAAAACTGAAAAGAAAACGGCTCTATAAGAATGTAGTAGAGAGAAAAAAATTAAGGAGCCCCTATCTCAAAAGTTAAACCAAGCTGGACATGGTGGCTCACGCCTAGAATCCCAGTACTCAGGAGGCTGAGACAGGAGGACTGTGGGTTCGCGGCCAGGCTCGGCAACTTTCCACTCCCCTGCAACTTAGTAAGATGACTGTACTTCAAAAATAAAGTAAAGTAAAACAGGGCTGGGGGTTTAGGTAAAACAGGGCTGGGGGTTTAGCTCAGAGACAGAATGTCCCCGCGTTCAATCCCCAGTACCACAAACAGAAAAAAAAAAAGAAGAAAGGAAGGAAGGAAATGTTAGAAAATTAAATGGATACTATTCATTAGCAAAAAGCATTAAAAGCTATCAACTGCCTAATAACTATTATATTATGTGGTACTGGGGATGGAACCCAGGGGCATTCTACCTCAAGTTACATTCACAGCACTATTTTATCTTTTATTTTGAGACAAAGTCTCACTAAGTTGCAGAGGGCCTCACTTAAATAGATGAGGTCCTGGCTGAGAACCTGTGATCCTCCTGCCCCAGTCTCCCAAGTACTAGGATTACAACTGTGTGCCACCAGGCATGGCTTAGTGCCTAATAAATCTTTTTTTTGCGGGCTGGGGATGGAACCCAGGGGCATTCTACCTCTGAACTACACCCCCTGCCCTATGTTTTATTCTTTATTTTGAAACACGGTCTCACTAAGTTGTAGAGGGCCTAAGTAGCTGAGGCTGTCCGCAAACCGTGATCCTCCTGTCTCAGCCTCCCAAATGCTGGGATGACAAGCGTGCGCCACCACACCCGGCTTGCGCTTAATAAATCTAATCAAAGAAGTATAAGATCTCTTTAGAGAAAACTATAAAAATTTATTCAAAGACACTTCAGAAGACCTAAATAAATGAAGAGCTACTACATCACATTCACAGATATGGAAATTCAATATTGTAAAGATGAGGTGTCCTCAAATAGACATACAAGCTGAGTGTGGTGGTGTACACTTGTAATCCCAGTACTTGGGAGGCTGAGACAGAGAATTGCAGGTTCAAGGGCAGCCACAGCAAGTAGTGAGACACTTATCAACCTAGAGAGACCCTGTTTCTAAATAAAAGTAAAATAGGGCTGGCGCTACAGCTTGGAGGTAGAATGCCCTTGGATTCAATCCCAATAAACACACACACACACACACACACACACACACACACACACACACACACGGAAAGAGGGACGGAGGGGACTGGGGAGTAGCTTAAAGGAAGACTGCTCCTGGGTTCAGTCCCCAGTAAGAAATACAGATTCAAAACAATCTCAACTGAAATAAAAGGATTTTGATCTGTCTTATTATGGGTGGAATGTCATAGGCTGATTAATAAATGTGAAAAGGCAAACTTATTTGAAAATAGTCTAGCAATGTTTGATAAGGAAATAAAATGGGAAAGATTAGGCCAGGCGTGGTGGCGCACGCTTCTAATCCCAGTACTTGGGAGGCTGAGACAGGAGGATCGCTCAGGTTCGAAGTCAGCCTCAGCTACTCAGTGAGGCTCTCAGCAACTTGATGAGACTGTTTCCAAATAAAATATAAAGAACAGGTCTGGAAGTGTAGCTCAGAGGTAGAGGGTCCCTGGGTTCCATCCCCAGTATCACACACACAAAAAAGGGAAAATTAAGAAGAGCCATTTTACTAGATGTGAAGATTTAGCATAAAGCTACAAAAGTTAAGAAAGTTTGTGATTTACTGACTTATTTATTTTGCAGTACTGGGGATGGAACCCAGGAGCATTCTACCTCTAAGCTAAACCCCCAGCCCTATTTTTCATTTTTTATTTGGAAGGGGGTCTCGCTAAGTGGCAGAGGGCCCAAGTTGCTGGGGTTGGTCAGGAACCAGGATCCTCCTGTCTCAGCATCCTGGGTACAGGAATTACAGGCGTGTTCCACCATTTCCTACCTGGGTTATATTTCACACTTGCTTTTTGTTTTTGTCTTTGAGACAGGATCTCACTGGTTGCCCAGGCTGGCGTCCAACTTGAGAAGCTCCTGCCTCAGCCTTTCAGGTAGCTGGGACGACAAGCGTGCACCACCGTACTTGGTGTTGTAATTTTGAGAGATGAACAAAGACCATCCTGATGCCTCTAGCACGTCCACTGCAGACCAGGGACCTGGGGAGGCTGTGAAGGCAGCAGGCGACCCCACAGCTAGCTCCTCCCGCCCAGCCGCCGGACTCACCCCGTGGTGACGGCGTATTTGATGTGGTTGCTCGTGGTATAGATGAACACCCCGCTCTCATCCCAGGCCCCACTCTTGACACGGATGTTCTCGTGAATGTTGCACAAAGCATCCAGCTTGCGATTACAGATCACGATGGCTGGAGGAGGAGAGGGCATGAGCGCTGTGCTGGCAGGTGGTGGGAAGAGAGTGGCAGTGGGGCAGGGCTGTACCGCGGGATGGGGTCTACCGTGGGGCGGGGCTCACCAGGGCAAGGCTCTGCCTTAGGCCGGGGCTGTGTCACCAGGAGGGGTCTACTGCGGGGCAGGGCTCACCAAGACTCACCGTGTTTGGCCAGCAGTGCCACGTGAGACATGTCTGCTGACCAGATGACATATTTCACTTTGGAAATCTTCACAGACGCCAGGGTCCTGGCACGGAGGGAAGGGCAAACATGAATAGAACTGGTTCCCTTGGCCAGGGCCAAGACCCTCACCCTTCTCATCCACAAGAGTAAGCCCCAGCTTTTCAATGCAATACAAAACAGTCCCGAAAATGTGGCCACAGATTTATTTTTTTTGCAGTACTGGGGATGAAACCCAGGGGCACTGTACCTCCGAGCTCCACCCCCAGCCCTATTTTTTATTCTTTATTTTGAAACAGGGTCTCACTGAGTTGCAAAGAGCCTCACTAAGTAGTGGAGGCTGTCTGCAAACTGTGATCCTCCTGTCTCAGCCTCCCAAGTCCTTGGATGACAAGTGTGCGAGCCACGCCTGGCTTGGCTCACAGATTTAAACACTGGCTCACACCTGCCTTCTCCTCCTCTTTTGCTCCTTGTCCCTCATCCCTTGAGCAGCTAGGCTTTGGCCTCCATCTGTTTTGGCCTCTGGGCTGTGAGATCTCTGTTCAGGTAAGTACTACACAAGAGGAATATACGGCCGGACATGGTGGCACTCGCCTATAATCCCAGTACTTCGGAGGCCGAGAAAGCAAGATCAGGGGTTTGCAGCCAGCCTCGGAAATGTAGGCCCTGAGCAACTTAGAAAGACTGTTTCAAAATAAGAAATTAAGTCCGGCATGGTGGCGCATGGTTATAATGCCAGTACTTGGGAGGCTGAGACAGGGGGATTACAGGTTTGCAGCCAGCCTCAGTTACTTGGTGAGGCCCTCTGCAACTTAGTGAGACTGTTTCAAAAACTAAAGAATAAGCCAGGTGTGGGGGTGCACACTTGTAATCCCTGCTCTTAGGAGGTTGAGACAGGAGGATTGCACAGGTTCAAAGCCAGCCCCAGCTACTCAGCAAGGCTCTCAGCAACTTAGTGACACCGTGTTTCAAAATAAAATATGAAATAGGTCTGGGAGTGTAGCCCGGAGATAGAAAAACCCCTGGGTTCCACCTCCAGTAGCACCAAATTAAAAAAAAAAAAAAAAAAAGGAAATTAAATAGGGCTGGGGGTATAGTTCAAAGGTAGAATGCGCCTGAGTTTAATCACCAGTACCACAAAAATAAGAAAATAAATACACAAACTGTGTATGATGGAGCATGCTTACATCTCCAGTACTTGGGAGACTAAAATAGAAGGATCACCGCGATGAGGCCAGTCTCAGGAATTTAAGAGAGATGCTGTTTCAACATAAAAAATACAAAGGGCTTGGGTGTAGCTTGGAGGTAAAAGGATTCTGGGTTCCATCTCCAGTGCCAAAACAATAATGACATTAAATGTAAACAAGCCCTTGCTATAAGGAGGCTCGGGCAGAGGAGCAGAGCCCCCGCGCCTGCCCGGCCCGCGCCTGCACACTGACCGCTTCTGCTGCACGTCGAAGAGCGTCACAGAGTCGGAATCCCGCAGCAGGAGGTTGCCTGTGCCGGCGTAGAAGATCTCGTCGCAGTTGGGCACCTGCACCTTTTTGGTAATCTCATTCTTCAAATTCTTGATGAGAAGCTGCAACACATAGCACAGACGGATGAGAAGTGTCACGAGAGGAGAGCCGGCAGCTCCTCAGCTTAATAAGCTAGGCCAAGTTAATCATGCCAGGGAGGCCATTTATTTATTTTTGGTTGTAGGGATTGAACCCAGAGGCATTCTACCTCCTAGCCACAGCCCTGGCCCTATTTTATTTTTTAATGTTGAAACAGAGTCTCATTAAGTTGCTAAGACAGTCCTTGAACCCGTGATCCTCCTGTCTCAGCCTCCGAAGTACTGGGATTATAAGCAACCATGCCTAGCTCCTTTATACCATTAAAAAGAAATTTAAAAAACCACACTGATAGCACCAACCGAAGTCTGAGTTTCTCAATCAATCAGAGAGAAAAAACAGTACTTCTAGGGATGAAATTTTTTCTAAATATTTTCTTAAGCACTTTGCTTATTTTATATTAGATCTATTACTTTTTTTTTTTTTGCAGTAACTGGGGATGAAACTCAGGAGCATTCTACCTCTGAGTTATTCTCCCAACCCCTATATTTTATCCTTTATTTTGAAACAGGGTCTCACTGAGTTGCAAAGGGCCTCACTAAGTATTAGCTGAGGCTGTCTGCGAACCACGATCCTCCTGTCTCAGCCGCCCAAGTGCTGGGACTGAACTATTACATTTCAGGGACTACAGGGATAGCAGGACAAGGAAGGACAGACATCTCCTCACCCAGGCCGCCCACTCAGATTTGATGTTGCTTTTAGGATAGTCAAGAGTGTCTTAGCTTGGTTCCGAGGCCCAGAGCCACAGTAGTGTCAACCTAATAAGATACACTTTAAGCCCTGTTCCCCACAGGGACGGTGTGGGGCTCAGGACACAGGAGGCGCCCAGGGCTGCCCAGGGCAGAGAGGAAGCATGCCGCCGTCTCCCACCGCCGCTGCTCCCCGCTGCCGGCCTCACTCACCGAGTGCATCCGATCGAGCACGGCAAAGCGGTTCCGAGCCACCCACACAGCCGTCAGGCCTGAGGACCGTTTCCCTTCGGGGGCTGAGGAGAACAAAACCAAGGGGCTGGAGCATGTGGGGCGCCGCTGGCAGGTGGCAGAGTCAGGTGCCACGTGCAGCCAGCCTCGCCGGCCCCATCTTGGCTTCGCCAGTTCAGCTGCCTCCTAACGAATTCAGCCGTAACCTGAGGCTACTGTGGAGCGACTCTCCCACCCCACCCGCCAGCCCTCACCCTGCCAAGCCACCTCCTCCCAGGCCAAGTGCCTGCACAGCAGCCAGCACCATGTCCTGGCAGAAGGGCTGCCCATCCTGGGAGACAGCCACTCTATCAAGCTAACGAGCAGGCCCCCAGGGCCCCCGGCCAAGCTGTGTGTGGCAGCGGCTGTCACTGCCGAGGACCTCCTATCAGAACCAGCGGGAGCAGAGGCGGCCCTCCCCAGGACCCAGGGCGCAGCTGCTCTGCTGCCTTTAACATGCAAAAGCAGGCCTTGGGAGGGTGGGCAGAGTGGGGCAGAGCACCCCAACTCCAGTGCCAGCAGTTAGCACCCAGCTGCTACAGGGAAGTGTCCACTGGCCATCCTGTTACCCTGGAGAAAAGCTGGAACCCTTCAGAAGTTGGAAACAGACACTCCCCCCGCTTAGAGACGCTTGTAAAGGATGCAGAGAAATACTTTTATCTCTTATGCTAGCAGAAAACTGGTCTGTATCATGCCAGCCTTGCCTGGTCCTCCTCTGGTGCCTGGAGTGGTAGGCAATTTACCAGTGTCAGGACATCCTAAGAGGCACCTCCGCCCTGGAGTCTAGGTGCCCACCAACCTCTGCTTCCCTCCCTCCTCTGTCGCTCCTCATCAACACCTCTAATTATCATCCCTCTCAGAGAGCAGCAAACGGCAAAGGGAGAAGCTGTTAGTGGGAAACAGTTGGGAAAAAAGAATGGGTGGGTTGGGAAGGACCCAACCACAAGACATACTTGGAAATGACCTGACTAATTTATAAAGGAGAGGCTGACTTATGGGTACCAAATACATATAGGTTTTTCTTTTTCTATGAGCACATTTATTTTATTCTACTTATTTATTTATTTGTAGTACTGGGACTAAACCCAGGAGTGTTCTACTTCTGGTCTATACCCCCAGCCTTTTCATTTATTTGGAAGCAGGGTCTCACTAACTTGCTGAGGCCGGCCTCAAACCTGTGATGCTGGCTCAGTCCCCCAAGCACCGTTCCTACTGGCCTGTGCCACCGTACCGGCTGTGAGCATCATCTAAAGATGAGTGAGTTATACTAGCAATCATAATGACCTGGTGGCCCTTAGGAAGGGCAGAGCTGGCCAAGTATTGCTGCGGGTGTGCTGAGGGCCCAGAATGTCACCAAAGCCCAAAGTGTGCTGGTGAAGGCAGGACCTGCTGGGGAGTCCCTGACATGCTGACGCCCCGGTCCGTGGCGCGTCAGCCAGACTCGCTCTGTGAGCTCGTCCTGGCGGGAAGGACATCAGCGAGGGATGCTGGTGATGAAAGACCCAGGCAGGGGTCTCAGCTGGATCTGGGGTCCCAGGTGGGGTGCGGGGCTGTGAGCAGCCTCATCTTTTTGACATGCAAAAGGAAGCAAATCGGATCTGGACGTGGATGGGAGAGTATAAATCTCTAGTCCCAGGATGAGACATTGCAAGATTGGAACCACATTTTTAGATAAATGAAACCACCAGGGCGAGAGTCATATTGGCTGACAATAAACGAGGATAACATGCTGCGCCGAAAGAGAAAACGGAGAGTGTCTAATAACCAAATTATAAAATATATATATCTAGCTGGGGTAATCAAATGGAGGGAACATGAATATTTCACACCCTGGTCGCCTCTGAGTCAGCCGTCAGCAGCACCTGCCAAGGGAGCTGAGTGATGCAGCCCGGCTGGGGCAGGCGTGCGGGAGGGGCCGGCGCAGGGGGCAGCGGGCACCCACCGTCAGGGTTCTGGGAGTCCGCGTCCTTGGGGATCGCGTACAGATCATAGGTGCTGTTCTCTAAATTGCTGGCTCTCTGTGAGGAAATGGGAAATTACACTTTTAGCAAGGCGCACCCTAGGTACCAGTTTATCCTTCCGGAGGAAACAGTTCCATTACACGGATAACAGTGTCAAACGACTCCTCGCGCCCTTCACCCACAGCATATCCCAATGTCTCCTCATCCAAGAACCACAGGGCTTAGCCAAACGATTCAGCACGCTCTCCACGTTCCTCTGTCCTCTAAAGATGCAGAGCACATCGGGATGGGAAACGGGATTAAGCACTTTCTGACTCACAAATTAAAAGCCTCAGATCCCTAAGATCCTGGGGTCCCACGTGGGGATGCATGCTTGTCAAAAGTTTGCAAGAAAAAAGAAAAAGACACTGAAGAAAATTGCCAGGAGAGTATGGGACTGCTAGCTATCAGGTACCAGAAGGGTTTCAACCTTTTAAATTTGGCCAGAGAACTAAACTTAGAATGTTAGCATGATGCCCCCCCCACCTCCTCTCTCCAGATTGTGTGGCAACAAAAGTGGAAGCTATGACTCCTCTGAAGGCGAATTCACTGAGAACTCCCTTTCAAAATCTTCTGTTTTACCCAAAGGGAAGGATCCGGATGAGCGCTTCCTTTGCATAGGCCACAGCTGTAAATACTGCCCCATCACTTGTGGGGATCTCTCTCTTTTTATTTTTATTTTTATTTTTTTTGTGTGTGGGTCTGGGGATGGAACCCAGAGGCATTTGACCTCTGAGCTATAGCCCCTGCCCAATTTTTTATTCTTTATTTTGAAACAGGGTCTCACTGAGTTGTGAAGGGCCTCACTAAGTAGCTGAGGCTGTCCACGAACCCTGATCTTCAGGTCTCAGCCTCCCGAATGCTGGGATTACAAGTGTGCGCCACTACGCCCGGCTTTGGGTCATTCATCTTGACGCTACATGACGTTTAGATGCTGCTACCTTAGCTCTGTGTTCACAGACCCTCAGGATGCTGATGCCTGCTGAAGTTTACCAGGCTTAAGAATATTCACTGTGCTGTCTCTTGCAAAATGGCCATTAAATAGCTTCTAAGAAGCCACTGCAGACTCCGCAGAGCAAGCACTTAGGAGGACTCCACGGTCACTTACTGTGCACAGTAGGACTGCATTTTCTGCTGGATTGTACGACATATTGAACACTGGGAACTTGGAACCACTAAAGATAAACAGAGAAAGAAGAAAGGGGGGAACAGGTATAAGAACAGGAGGAGGAAAGAAACTACCTCTTTATTTTCTTCTTGTCTAATCTGTAAACACATACTCATCACTTTTATACTTGAAATAAAAATAAGGTAGTACATTTTTTCTTTTTTCTTCAAAGCTTGGGGACTTTGTTTAAAAAAGCAAGCCTGAGTACAAAACCAATTTTTCCATAAAATGAGGGTTAGCAATCACTATAGCAAGTGGGGTTGGTTCTGCTTGGGCACAAATTCCTACACATGACTGCAGTGGCCACCAGAGGAGCGTGGTTTGTCCCTGGCAGGTTTCTCCTGTCCCTGGACTGCTCGCATAAACCATCTTTTGATGGGAGTGGAGCTGGAGGGTGGTGATCAAACCCACACGCCAGTGTGTGCCACCATGAATGTTTTAGCATGCTGATGCAGCTGGCTTTCCAAAAGGACAGCTCCTTTTGCCAGGCTTTCCAGAGGTTATCATATCTTCAGAGTTAAGAGTTTCCGGAGACATATATTCTGGTTTAGGGTTGTGTGCATTCTGCTGGAAAGCAAAGGAAGAGTTCCGGGAACCCATAACTCTTGCACAAACCTCTGTCCTAGCACTTCTGGCCCCGCACTGCGACTATTCAGACCCCTCGCTCCGCTACCTGAGTTCCCTGGCGGAAGTGCCACAGGAAGGCAAAGCTCTTGCCAAGCCAGGACTCTACCCGGGACCCCTCTGGTTGGCAGGAGACCTAGCAAGAGACAGCCAGATCTACCTTCGCAACTGCATCACGGCCACGTCTTTGGAGCTATTGAAATCCAGCTGGCGTAAGAACCGGTCCTTGACGTAATGTAGCATGTTGCCGTGGACCGCGTAGGCGGGCCGCTCCCGCTCCAGCTTAAACACGATCATGCCACCATCATGGCCTGGAGGAGGGCAGAGAGAAGTGAGCTGAGGGCAAGAGAGCTGGAAACAGGAGGACAGGAGGCGGATTGTACATGTGGGTGAAAACCAGAGGGACCGGCTATTCTACTTCCCTTTGTAACCCTACTGCACATTTACTGTAGACCAAGCCAATGAAGGATCTCCTCCTTCCCCCCTCCCTCCCTCCCTCCCCTCCCTTTTGTGGTACTAGGGATTGGACCCAGAGTCAATCTACCTCCAAGCTACACCCCTATCCCTATTTTATTTTATTTATTTATTTTGTGTGGTACTGGGGATGGAACCCAGGGGCCTTCTACCTCCAGGCTGCACTCCCAGACCTATTTTTTATTTTTATTTGGAATCTGGGTCTAAGTTGCTGAGAGCCTCACTAAGTAGCTGAGGCTGGCTTTGAACCTGTGCGATCCTTCTATCTCAGCCTCCCAAGTACTGGGATGACAAGCGTTCGCTACCACATCCGGCTCCTTATTTTATTTTTGATTTTGAAGCAGAGTCTCGCTAAGTTGCTGAGGCTGGCTGCAAATTTGTGAGCCTCCTGTCTCAGCCCCCAAAGTGCTAGGATTACAAGCCTGAGCCACCATGCCAGGCCAAAGAATCACTAATTTTTTGTGTGTGGTACTGAAGATGGAACCCAGGGGCATTCTACCTTTGAGCTACACCCCCAACCCTGTTCTTTATTCTTTCTTTCTTTTGTTTGTTTGTTTGTTTTGGTGATACTGGGGATGAAACCCAGGGGCCTTCTACGTCCGGGGTACACTACCAGACCTATTTTATATTTTTATTTGGAAACAGGGTCTCTTAAGCAAGGCTGGCTTCGAACCTGGGCTATCCTCCTGTCTCTGCCTCCCAAGAGTGGGGAATACAAGCATGGGCCACCACGCCCGGCTTTATTTTTATTTTGAAACAGGATCTCACTGAGTTACAAAAGGGCTCACTCAGTAATAGCTGAGGCTGTCCTTGAACCACGACCCTCCTGTCTCAGCCTTCTAAATGCTGGGATTACAAGTGGGCGCCACCACACCTGGCTCAAAGAATCAGTTGATATCTTATAAACTCTGAACTAAGGCAAGGGGGAAAAAAAAAGAGAAAATAGTCCTTACCTGCGGCAAAGAGGTTGAGGTTGGGGTGGGCAGCTAGGACCCAGAAACGATCATGGTCCCTGCGGAAGGTCTGAACCCCAGTTCTGGGAAGGCAAAAGAAAAATACACCAAAAAAGATGTTAATTCCCTAGAAGCCTTCAGCCTGCCATATTCAAGAACACTGGATGGTAAACCTACAAGCTAATTTAAAAAGCAAGTAGCACATGGTAAGTAAAGGTATATATCGAAAAAGTCTACCAAGGGCAGAAAGAGACTTCAAACGGACCTTATTTTTTTTAATATTCAATTTCCCCTATAATCAGAGTTTTCTACTGTATTCCTTTCATTCCATATTTACTTCTGCAGCTAAACTGAGGCAAGGGGACAGAAGAACATGCTTCGACTTGGAAAAGAAGAAGAGTACAAAAGGAAATTTCGATTTGATAAATATTTATTTACTTATTTACTTACTTACTTATTTCGTGGCACTGGGGATTGAACCCAGGAGCATTGGACCTCCGAGCTACACATCCAGCCCTATTTTATTTTTATTCGGAAATGTTTTAGACAGTTAATGAGAGTCTATTTGCTGAGGCTGCCCTCAAACCTGCAGTCCTCCTGTCTCAGCCTCCCAGGGATTACAGTGGTGGCCTTCACACCCGCCTTCTATTTGACTGAAAATCAGCAAGTGTTGGTGATTTTTAGGTTCCCTCAAGCTTCCGTAATACGTGATTTGCCTCGTGTTGAAGGTGAGCACAGTTCTGAAAAGAGCGAGCAGACGAGAAAGGGCTTCTCCTGGGCTGCTCGCTTACCGCTTGGACATGTCCCAGACACGGATGCTCTTGTCCTCGGAGTTGCTGAGGATCAGCTCCTGGCGAGGGTGGAAGACGGCACAGGAGACGTTGTTGTAATGGCCTCGGCACGTGTCCACCTCCCACGCCTTGGACTCTGAGGACAGAAGGGGTGCACCGTCACAATCCTCACCACCGTGACTGGCCACCAGACCCAAGCACCTGACGACCTGCAGCCCCGACATGCTCTTACTCCAGTGCTAGGTCCTACTTCAAAAGACTAGACTAGCCGGGCGTGGTGGGCAGCTCGTCATCCCCGCTTGGGAGGCAGAGACAGGAGGATCGCGCAGGTTCGAAGCCAGCCGCACTGGCTTAGGAGACCCTGTTTCCAAATAAAAATATAAAAATAGGTCTGGGAGTGTAGCCTGGAGGTAGAAGGGTTTCCAGGAACCCCAGTACCACCAAAAAAAAAAAAAAAAAAAAAAAAAAAAAAGGACTAGACTAGGAACTTTGATTTTGTGGTACTAAGGATTGAACCCAGGGACATTCTACCTCTGAGCTACACCCCCAATCCTTTGTGGTTTTTTTGTTTGTTTTTTTGTGGGTCTGGGGATGGGACCCAGGGGCATTCGACCTCTGAGCTACAGCCCTGCCCTATTTTTTATTCTTTATTATGAAACAGGGTCTCACTGATTTGCAGAGGGCCTCATTAAGTAGCTGAGGCTGCCCACGAACCGCGATCCTCTAGTCTCAGCCCCCCCGAATGCTGGGATTACAAGCATGTACCATGACACCTGGCCCCTCAATCCTATTTTATTTGTTTGTTTTTACACTACTGGGCTTTTCTACCTCTGGGCTATACTCCCAGCCCTATTTTATATTTTATTTGGAAACAGGGACTCACTAAGTAGTAGCTGAGGCTGTCCTTGAACCCAGTCCTCCTGTCTCAGCCTCCCAAATGCTGGGATTACAAATGTACGCCATCACACCTGGCCCCCAGCCCTATTTTCACTCTTTATTTCAAAACAGGGCTTCACTAAGTACCTGAGGCTGGCTGCGAACCTACGATCCTCCTGCCTCAGCCTCCCAAATACTAGGATTACAAGTGTACACTCCCAGGCCCAGCTTCTAACTTAGCAACCTAATAGGGTAATTCTCCTCCCCGCTCATTCTCGCTCTGCTCTGTCTGCGGTGTCCTGTGATGGAACCCAGGGCCCGGCACATGTGGCACACACTCTCCCACAGGCTCTGCCCAGCCCTGTGATAGGGCACTGTCTTCCTGTGTGCCTGCCCCTTTCTTTCATCTGCACTCTGGCAATGATACCACATCTGCTCCATCATTCCTTAGGCTTCTAGCCTGTTGTATTCATCCTGCTAGCATGCACCCCTGACTGCCATTTTAGGACAAATACAAACTCCGTAGGACGGAGGATGCTTTCGTGGGCTCAGCTGGGCCTGGACCCACAGCCTGCTCAGACCAAGCGAGCACTAGCCCACGAGCCGCCCTCAGCCCAAGACAGGCTGTGCTGCTTCAGCCGGCCGCCGCTAGAGCCTGAGCAGCATCGAGCACAGGGATGTCCGTGAATGCTTGTCAACTGCACAGACGGAGTCTCACGCTTAACTGCGTCCGCATTCCTCAGTCACGGTATCCACACGGGAACGGGGCAACGTCTACGCTCACAGGATCGGCGTTGGGGAGGAAAACAGCACAGCGGAGCCGGCTAGCCTACGATGCGGTCAGAAGACACCTTCCCGACACCTGACCTGCTCACCGTTCATGCGCCAGATCTTCACCTGCCGGTCATCTGCCCCTGACACGATGAGGGGCATCGTTGGGTGAAAGGCAGCCCAGTTCACGCCACGGTCATGACCCTGGAGAGGAAAGAATTTTTTCCAAAACAGCTTCATAACCATTACTTAAAGCAAAGGAATGAACCACACTAATCAATAAAAATATATCTGATTTCTGTTCATGTGAAAAAGACCTAGGGATTATGCCAGTTTAGAACATTAGAATTAGAATATCAATCTACCCAATACTATTGCAAATATCCATGGGAACTTCCGGATGTTTCTACCCCAAATTCAGCTTCATTCACACTAGGCTGTTCTGCCTTGGGTTCTGTGTGTGTGTGTGTGTGTGTGGGGGAACCAGGGGCTTTTCTACCTCCAGGCTCTACTCCCAGACCTATTTTTATACTTTATTTGGAAACAGGGTCTCACTAAGTTGCTGAGAGCCTCACTAAGTAGCTAAGACTGGCTTCGAACCTGCACAATCCTCCTGTCTCAGCCTCCCTAGTGCTGGGATTACAAGCGTCCGCCACCATGCCCAGCTACTGTGCCTTGTTTTGTTTTGTTTTTTTGGTGGTACTGAGGATGGAACCCTCTACCTCTGGGCTACACTCCCAGACCTATTTTATATTTTTATTTGGAAACAAGGTCTCCTAAAGTCAGCCCTGCTGGCTTCAAACCTGTGTGATCCTCCTGTCTCTGCCTCCCAAACACGGGGATTATAAGCGTGTGCCACCACACCTGGCTTCTGCCTTGTTTTTTTGTTTGTTTGTTTGTTGACATATACCTTATTTCCCCAACTATTCTAGTTAGGTTGATGGAGTGTGCTTATAACCCCGGCTACTGGGAGGCTAAAATAGGAGGATTGAAAGTTCAAAGCCAACCGGCACAAATTAGTGAGACCTTGCATCAAAATAAAAAATAATGAGAAAAGAGGATCACAGTTCATGGACAGCCTTAGCTAAACTTAGCGAGGCCCTTCGCAACTCAGTGAGACCCTATTTTAAAAGTAAAAAAAGACTAAAAAAATAGGGCCGGGATGTAGCTTGGAGGTACAATGCCCCTAAGTTCCATCCCCAGTACTGCACATAAATAAACAAATAAACAAACAAACAATCAAATGGCTGGGAATATAACTCAGAGGTAGAATGCCTCTGGGTTCAACCTCCAGTATCAAAATAAGTAAATAAACTTAAGACTGTGTCTCAAATTCAAATTTATAAAGGGGGGGGGGGTCCTGGGGATGAAGCTTAGTGCTAGAATACACTTGGTATTAATCTCTAGTACCACCAAAAAAAGTAACTCTCGAAGCTGGGTGTGGTGGCGCACGCTTGTAATCTCAGTACTTGGGAGGCTGAGACAGGAGGATAACACAGGTTTGAAGCCAGCCTCAGCTACTTAGTGAGGCTCTCAGCAACTTAATGAGACCTGTTTCCAAACTTAAAAAATATAAAATAGGTCTGGGAGTGTAGCCCAGAGGTAGAAGGCCCCTGGGTTCCATCCTCAGCACCGCAAAAAAAAACAAAAACAAAAACAAAAACAAAAAAACCCACAAAACTTAACAACTGCAAATTTTAGGATATCCTATACTCCGTTTAGATAGTTGTATTCTGTACTGTGACAGAATCATACATAAAGCTGTTGTGACTTAAAAGTATTCTAAGTGGTTAAAAGTAGCTGGGTTTTTAGAGTCAGGCCCAAATTAAAATCCTAGTTTTTTCATTTACTATATACATGTGAGCTGGGGTAAACCACTCAATTTTTCTAAATCTCATTTTTTGATCTATAAAATGAGGTTCATAATACCTCCGCAGTCAACAGCCTGGAGGATTAAACTAGCTATTTTTTATTTTAGGAAAACTAGTGTCCTTCTGGGCTTGGCCTCTCCCCGCTCGCGCACGGTGTACTTCGCAGCTCTGAGCTTCTTCCTGGTGCCCTTGCGAGGGACCGCGGGCCCTGTGCTAGCTTTCCTCCTGGCTCCCCGCTGAGTCTGCCGGGAGGCCTGCACTCCCAGAGGACAGAGTAGAAGGTGAGAGTCAGCTCACCCGCACCTCCTTCCTGTGCCTCGGACAGTGCCTGGCTGGCACATCAGAAGTGTTTGTTGAATGAATAAAAATATGCAGAGCATGCTGCGACCTGCCCGCGACAGTCCCGGCAGCCCGGCCCGTGTGCAGAGACGAGTACCTCCAGGACATGCTTCACCACCGCGTCCGTGGTCCCGAACAGGTCGACCCCCGTTATTCCTCTCACGTCCGACTCCACCGCGCCAGGGGACAAGTTCTTTTTCCTTAGACCTTTGAAGGGGCAGGGAGAGGATGAAATCTGCAAACATCATGTCCTCAACAAAGATGCAAAGGCAGGGGCACAGAAGGAACAGCAGCAGACGAGCATCAGGAAGGGAGCGGAGACTCGGGCTGAAGACAGGAGAGCCCTACGGAGCACCTGCCTATTTCTAGGAATGCGCAAAGCTCTACATCCACCCAGTTCTCTTGTACTCCCCCAACTGGGATCTCCTCTGAGCAGGCTCTCGACTCCCAAAGCAGCCCACTTGCACCTGCCCACGTCCCATTCTTCTGTGTTCTTGACATGCGGCCTTGAGGGCAAACACCAATGCATGGTCAACTGCACAAAGCCCGTGACAACATTCTTCCTCCTCTCAAAAATATTTTGAAGAAAAGACACCTGGGGAGGCCACAGCTCAATGTGTCTCAAACTAGAAGCTTTGAGGCCATAATGGGGAAGTTACAGTGGCTTCTAGGAACAGACCTGGCCTATGAAGGACAAAACAGCTATCTGTCCAGAGGATAGTATGGAGCATCCTCTGCAGAAGAGCCTTAACAAGAAGCCAGGAAGAGCTGTACTTACGCTCTCTACTTGACTCTGGAACAGAGCTTGGGATAGTTAAAACTTTCACATCCTTTTAAGTTTTTGCTTAAAAAGGCTGATTCTAGATCTGAAAATGTATTTTGTATGTATTTTGCCATCTTAGGACAACACCTTACATTTGAGAAGCACTTTGTGGTTTTCAAAGCACTTTGATTCTGATAACAACCCTTTGAGGAAGACAAGCAGGTATAATTATACCAGTTTATAATTGGGACTAAACTCCCACCTCTTGAAGTATTTTTTTGGGGGAGTAGAAGATGAAATTACTTAGCACTTATAAAAATAAGACAACAATCCAGAATTCGGGGAAAATAAAACCTGAGTAGTTTTAAGCCTAAATCTTGGCATCTATAGGAAACCATGAAAACTTAAGTTTAATGAGTGTATCCTTACTTATTATTTTAAAAATGTATCTTTAGCCAGGCGTGGTGACGTACACCTGTAATCTCACTACTTGGGAGGCTGAGGACAGGATCACAGGTTTGAAGCCGGCCTCAGAAACAGTGAGGCCCTCGGCAACTTAGTGAGACCTAGCTTCAAGGTGAAAAAAAAGGTAAAAAACAGTGCTAGGGTGCAGCTTGGAGGTCGAATGCCTCTGGGCTCCATCTCCAGCACAAGCTCCACAACAAACAAGTATCTCCCCTGCTACAGTGGCACCTCAGCTCCAGCCCTAGGGAAGCAAGAACTCGAGGGCCGTGAGGACTGGAATCCTCTGCCCATGTGCACGAGCACCTTTGGACCACAGTGCCAAGACATCCAGACGATGTTGTACAGATGCGCGCCCGCGAAGCTCCCACCACGACTGCGGAGCCCCTTCCGCCTGCCTCACATGTCCCTTTAATGGGATCTGTCAACTTTTTCTAATGAGCCTGGTGTATGAGACAGATTGAAGGAAAGACAGAGACAGCGGCGAGGAACTTCACCTCCAATCAGCTTCAACAAACACGCTGGAGCAAAGCTGGGTGACAGAATGGGAGCCGTCGCACTGTGTGATGGCCCGGGAGAGGGGAGGGCCAAGGAGACAGATGAACAGTGACAGGCAGCGAAAGGACAGGCAGAGAAGAGCCCGTCGCACCCTCGAGGAGCCACTCACTGGGACTGAACGACAGATGGAAAATTTCTACAGCAGCTACCCAAATCCAGAGGGAGACGAGAACACTTGCAGAGTGGACCAGTTCTGCACGCCGCCCAGTGGGACCGGGGGAGCAGCAAAGACAGAAGGATGAGGACAGGACTTGGCAGCTTGGTAATAGCTTTTTAGTAGTCATTTCAAAGATTGAGCTGAATTACATGGGTTTGACATGCAAAGGCGTAAACACATTAGAAGAATTGAACTGTCAGTTTACTTGGAAGCGCAAGCTAAAAAGTGACCTATCTTCACACGTGGGCTGCAGAATATTCCCTTTTAAACATAGTTTCTGCCAGGCTAATACAAAAGACCCAGCTACACTGGGCCCGTGGAGCTCAGCCTTCATGGAAGCGGTACCAAGGGACAGCTTTCCCTTTTGAGACTTCTTCATTTTCTTGGCGCCTATCTAGGAGCTCAGAGTGTCCCTTCAAAAGCCGGTCACAGTAATCAGAACTGTCACCGGGTCTTTAAATTTGGGGGTATGTATTGTCTGGATTCAGAACTAACTTTTTCCTCCTGGCAATACCAGCCCCAGCCCCTAACAGCTCTGAAAGCTAATTCCTCTTCCTGCGTTCAGAATTATTTCAACCAAAGCAAAGAAGAATCCCTTGAAAGAGGATGCTGCTTTCTAGAAAGCAAAGTGTGAGTGCCAGAGTCCAACCCCAAAGCCCGGTCCACTCGGTTAAGCACCAGAGCATCTCCTTCTAGTGTGGTAACGGGTTATAAAGTCAAGAGGATTGGGGGAGAGAAAAACACTCCAAAAGGGTGAGGAAGGCACGAACATTATTAGTACAGCAGGTTAGCACGAGGTCCTCTCTCGCAAACGCAAAGTGCAGCACCTGCAGTGTGACCGTGCAGAGCCGTGCGGTCCACACAAGAGCAAGTGGAGAGCCCGCCTGGGCTCGCAGGCCCCCTCTCTGCGCTCATCTAGGGCCCTTGGTTTCCAGGCAATCATGATTTTTCCTTGGTCAGGACTATTTCATGGTCACCAATGAGAAGCCGACCCCCCGGCTGCCCCGACCTGTGTGCGGGAGAGCAGAGGGAAGAGGCTGCTGGGGCAGGAGGCCGTGTGCTGAGTGGAGCAGTGACCTGCCCGCCTCAACCCCGTGTTCTGGAAAAAATGAAGCCCTTAGGCCTAAAAGCATCCATCTAGCTGTGGAAACAATGAACTTCTTTATGATCTGCAATGGTATTAGTGGCAGCAATCCCGGAAGAACTGAGATACAGTCACTCCAAGGACCCTGTGAAGCCCTTCATCTTTTCAGTCTGGGCTGGGAGACACTACTGTACATCGCCCTGAGGACTGCGGCTGCGGCAGCCGGCACTCAGCCTGTATCTCGAGCCAGAGAGGGTGCAGAACGCGTGCGGTGACAGGCATGGAGGCCATGGCTGGGTTACTGGCAGAGCTGAAGCGAAGCCCCCGGCTCTGGCAGGAGGAGAGGGCACGGGCTCAGAGCCCATGCCACCCGCCTCCCACCGGCATGGCTGGTCACGTCTGGGTGTACTCCAAAGGGCTCCATCGGTCAGGAGAAAAACTGCAATGGCAAAGCCCCAGAGAGGGCACGAGCACCCTGCCTCCAATACCCTCTCGTTGACACCGCTCCTTCTGTTCCTAGTCCTTCAGTTTCGGCAAACATGGCGAGACCTGGCTTCTACTCTCCGAGCCCTGCCTCCTGGCTTGCTCCTGGGCTCCATGAACCCTAAATAAGGGCTACTGCAACGGGCCAAAGCCGTGTCCGGGAACCAAATGTCTGACTTGCTGTTCAATAACGGCTGGTAAGAAGAGCGAGTACCACCCTGCCCCACCCAGCAGGCCACAGAGGAGCCGGGTAAGTGACGCCTCGGCAGGACAGTGCAGGCGACTGCCACAGAAGCCAGCAAGACCTGGGGGCCTTCCTGGCACACAAGGAAACGCTACCTCGCAGCCCAGACACTGGCTTTGCATAGAACTCAACCTCTAGGAATTTTAAGGTAACGCAAACAATACAGCCAGGGAACAGTACAGTAAGTGTTCCCCGGCAGAGAAGCACAGGCTTCAGTCTCACTCCCTAACACAAAGCTCTTCTGCCTCATAGCTTAGTCCTCTCGGACCACTTAAATTCTCTGGTCAGCAACTTCTTAAATCTCTGTACAGCACCAAACATTTAAATCTTATCTC
This sequence comes from Muscardinus avellanarius, assembly GCF_963383645.1. NCBI lineage: Eukaryota > Metazoa > Chordata > Mammalia > Rodentia > Gliridae > Muscardinus > Muscardinus avellanarius. The sequence goes on along the minus strand of NC_137788.1, from coordinate 110,678,328 downwards.
AAAAAATACAAGCTATGAAAGGATGAATTATCCCCAACAGTCAAAATCTACAAATTATTTAATTTCTTGTCCTAAAAGTATACCTACTAAAAAGTGTGCTAGACAAAAAGAATCACAACTTCTTTTCTGCCCCCTGCTCTTTACACTCAGAGAAATCTGATAGAGGGGCTTCCCTATTTCTAAATAAGGCAGCAGGACCTAAGAGTCCTGTTTCCCTGCATGTAATCTATTTTCAAAATGTCCTCTTGCTAAATATGTACTCTTTCTTGTCTGAGTGGAAAGACTGATTCATAACCAAATACCCCAAAGATAATGTATTTCAACTAAAAACTGATGTAACAAAAAAAGTTAAAATTCACTCGAATCGAATCAAATGAATTTTCTCAACTAACCAGTTCTCATAGACACTACGTCTACCATGAAGATCCACCAATACAGATTCAATACTCTCAGAAATAAAGATGCTATTATGGGGGACAGGATATTCTAACATTTCCTTCTCCAAGCTAACTCCCCTCATCTTGAAGCGATTGCAGTTTTGCACCAGACACAACGAGGTTGTCCCCTGAACTTGGGTAGCTCACCGGAAATATCCCAAACGCGCACAGTCTGGTCCAGGCTGGCTGAGACAACCAGGTCTTCCGAGGGGTGGAACTGCGCGCACATCACGTAGTGATTGTGCCCCGTCAACACACTGCAACGTAACAGAGACAAGCTACGTTAGAGGCGGAATCAACAGACCCCTGAACTAAGCATCCTTCTTCATATTCAAGAGGTACTTATCCAATTGTGCTTTGATGACGACAAAAGTAGGTCGTCCTAATAGTTCTGAACTAATATCAGAAAGTGAGGTCAAGGTCACTTGTTTCAATAGCTCTCTTCCTCACTCCAATGCTTTAGTACTTAAATATTATTAATCTCAGCCAGGTGAGGTGACACATGCTTGTAACTGGGGAGCATTCCTCAGCATTAGGGAGGCTGAGGCAGGAGGATCACGGTTCATGGCCAGCCTCAGCTACTTAGCGAGGCCTCTGCAACTCAGTGAGACCCTGTTTCAAAATAAAGAATAAAATAAAGGGCTGAAGGTGTAGCTCAGAGGTAGAATGCTCCTGGGTTCCATCCCCAGTACTGCAAAATAATAATAATAATAATAATTAATTTCTACAAAACTGAGATTATACAGCTTTTCTCTCAGGTCAAAAACTTTTGTGTATGTGTGTGTGCGGTGCTAGGGAATGAGTCCAGGGGCGTCTACCTCAAAGCTATACCCATCCCTTTTTATTTCTTATTTGGAAACAGGGCTTCGTCACATTACTGAGAGCCTCACAAAGTCACTAAGGCTAGCTCTGAACCTCCTGTTTAAGCCTCCCAAGTACTGGGATTACAGGCATGCGCCACCGTGCCTGGCCTAAAAGCATTCTAAGACAATGGAAATGAATGGGATCTTAGTCATTTATGCTAAATATTATCTGATAACTTTAGCAGGGTTTTCCTAAAGATGTCATTTGAAATGGTCCTCCCTCTTCACAGAGTTCTATTTGCGCTCAGGCTCCAACCACAAAGTAAGACTCATGCAGAGCCTGACTGGGACCGGCCGTGCCTCAGTGTTAGGAAACAGCACTGAAGAGCAGCTCAAAGTGCTCGAAGCCCGCCTCTACCACCTCTTCTTCCTGGTAAGAAGTTACCAGGACAGACCCAGACCTGACTCTGGGCTTATTACTTGAAACTTAAAACTAAGCATCCACAACATAATGGGTTTCATGGGCAGACAGGCAGCTGCCAGGGAGGCTCATTCTTCTGAAGCTGCTGTGGGGACCAGGGAAGGGCGAGGACTCTTTCAGAGGCTTCTGCCTCCTGCTTTACCAGACGCAGGTTCTGGATTGCCAGTTCCACACCCGGATGGTCTGATCGTCGGAGGCACTCAGAATCCAAGGGTACTCCTGAAAGATATTTCAGACAAACGCTGTGAACATCCAGCAAAGTGTGACTGTTGTCCGCTTTGGGGGCGCACGGTACCACCTATACCCAGCTGTCTTAGCGGGGGGCTGCTTCTGATATCAGTCAGCTGTCTTCCTACTCCAACTCTACCAGCTTTTCCCAACCTGGGCACTTTCTCCAAAAAGATTTAGGAATGGAAGGAGGACAGAGACAAGAGCCACCTGCATAGGCAGGTGGTATAAAACCCATTTATATTTACTTTGGTGTGTTTACATGTGTATTTCTATTTATACACGGTTAATCTTCTAAATAAAGACCCAGTGGCAGGCTCCTCTCCTCTTTAATTCTAGAATAGAAAGACTGTTTCAGTCTGACATCTCCCTGTCAGGTCAGACACTTTCAAAAATTCCCATGACTCAGTAGGCAAAAGAACAAGTAGATTACAGGCAACTTAACCTATTTGGAGTCTATAAGATTGTATTTTTTATTCGCAGTTATTTTTCCAGTGTAAAGCACCAGGCATGGCAAACATAAGACTCATCAATATTTATTGAACCAAGCCAGGCGTGGTGGGCACGCTTGTCATCCCAGCATTCAGAAGGCCGAGACAGGAGGATCGCAGTTCACGGACAGCCTCAGCTACTTAGTGAGACCCTCTGCAACTCAGACAGATCCTGTTTCAAAATAAAGAATACAAAATAGGGCAGGGGATATAACTCAGAGGGCGAATGCCTATAGGTTCCAATCCCCAGCTCACAAAAAAACAACAACAAAAAATACTGAACCAAAACCAAAAAATATTGAACCAAAAACACAGCAGCTTGTTGTAGGCAAAGGTCTTTAGCAAGTGCGTTACTACACTGGCAAATAGTTCTACCAAATACACTGTCTTGCTGAACAGCTATCATTCACAAATGTGTCAGTTGTAATTTTCCCTTCTTTCTCTTTTGTTTTTGGTATTGGGGATTGGACCCAGAGATATCTGACCTCTCCGTTATGTGCGTGCCAGCCCTTTTGATATTTTGAAACAAAGTTGTGCTAAATTGATGAGGGTCTTGATAAGTTGCTAAGGGCCTCATTAAGTTGGTGAGACTGGCCTTGAAGCTGTAATACTCTTGTCTCAGCCTCCCAAGTACTAAGATTACAGGTGTGCATCACTGTGCCTGGCTCAGTTATAATTTTCTCTGTCATTCTCTCCTATCTATTATAAAATTCTTAAATTTTTAAAAAAGAAAACAAAGTATATTCAATCAGCAAATACTAGTTTATTTCATTATATCATTCATTTATTTTTTTTAATTTTTATTTATTTTTATTTTTTTTTTTAATTTTGAGGTGCTGGGGGTGGAACCCAGGGGCATTCTACCTCTGAGCTCCACCCCAGCCCTATTTTTTATTCTTTATTTTGAAACAGGGTCTCACTGAGTTGCAGAGAGCCTCACTAAGTAGCTGAGACTGTCCGTGAACCATGATCCTCCTGTCTCAGCCTCCCAAATGCAGGGATTACAAGTGTGCGCCACCATACCCGGCTCATTATATCCTTCCTTTCTTTCTTTCTTTCTTTCTTTCTTTCTTTCTTTCTTTCTTTCTTTCTTTTTTTTTTTTTTTTTGTGGTACTGGGGGTGGAACCCAGGGGCTTTCTACCTCTGGGCTATACTCCCAGATCTATTTTATACTTTATTTGGAAACAGGGTCTCACTAAGTTGCTGAGAGCCTCACTAAGTAGCTGAGGCTGGCTTTGAACCTGTGCGATCCTCCTGTCTAAGCCTCCCAAGCACTGGGATTACAAGCGTGTGCCACCACACTCGGCTTATATCCTTTCTAACTAATTCAAGAGATATAGTTTACTGGAGTCAAAGAGTAGAAGAACATAATTGTTTTCTGTTTATTCATTTATTTACATATTCATTTATTTATTTGTGCTAGGGGTTGAATCCAGGGGCATTCAACCTCTGAGCTACACCCTCAGCCCTACTTTTTCTTCTTTATTTTGAAACAGGGTCTCACTAAGTTGCAGAGGGCCTCACTAAGTAGCTGAGGCTGGCCATGAACCTATGATTTTCCTGTCTCAGCCTCCCACGTACTGGGATTACAAGCATGTGCCACCATGTCTGGTGAAATAATTTTAATTACATAGAATTATAGAAAGATCAGCCAGGTCGAGAGTAGATTAAAACATTAGGAGTCTCTAGTCTGTAAATCACTGACTAAACATACCATGATACGTGACAGATTAAAGAAGCCAACATCCTAAGTGAATAAGCTCCAAGACCCCAAAATCCTACAATAGAGCTGGGCGTGGTGGCGCACGCTTGTAATCCCCGTGCTTGGGAGGCTGAGACAGGAGGATAGCGGAGGTTCGAAGCCAGCCTCAGCTACTTAGTGAGGCTCTCAGCAACTTAGTGAGACCCTGTTTCCAAATAAAATATAAAATAGGTCTGGGAGTATAGCCTGGAGGTAGAAAGCCTCTGGGTTCCACCCCTAGTACCACCAAAAAAAAAAAAAAAGAAAAAAAAAACCTACAATAGAGGAACATGATTATAAATAGTTCAAAGCTTTATTAGCTCATCAAAATGGCATCTTAGCCAGGCATGGTAGCCCACACTTGTAATCCCAGTACCTGGAAGGCTGAGACTGGAGGATCGCAGGTTCATAGGTTCCAGTACAGCCTCAGCAATTTAGTGAACCTCTTAGCAACCTAGTGAGACCCTGTTCCCAAATAAGAAATGAAATCAGTTTTGGGATGTAGCTCGGTGGTAGAATGCCTCTAGGTTCAATTCCCAGTACCACAAAAAAATAAACAACAACAACAATAAAAAGAAAAACAGCGTCTGCACTTGACTTTCTGCCAGGCATACCCACTACTTGCTAATAACACCCAGCGTGGGATCAGCCTGCACACTTTTGTTTGCGAGCCATACAACAAACCTAAAATAAAATCCCTACTTTTCCTGACCAAAGACACAAAACACAAAACTTCCTCATAAAGTCCATTAAACCCAACTAAATTAAATTTAACCTCAAGTGCTTCCATTACAGAAGCAAGCAAGCAAAAAAGTCCATACTCCACAGATTCTAGAAGAGCCACAGCAATAATGTAAAACTTTTATCAGTACGTGGAACCAAGTAGATTACTACGGACAAACCACAGAATGTTGCCTAGGGACATCCATCACGGCTACTCACATGGTGGAAAAATGTCGTGCGGATATAATCCAAGTGGCCAAGCAACGTGAAGAGACAGCGCCGCAGCTTGTAATTCCAAACCTGCAACAACAGAAATCCCACTAAGGAAGAGGACACGGGGTCTTAAGGCTGAACGTGGTGCACGCTGGCAATCCTCACTACGACCCGCCTCGCTGAGACAGCAGGATCGTAGTGGAAGGTCAGCCTGGGTAGTTAATCAGACTCTGTCTCAACATAAGAATAAAAAGGGCTGGGATGTGGAGTGTTGGCCCAGCACATGTAAGAGCACAGATGAAAATATAGGTCAGCTAAACACTGTGGGGTGGAGGGACGAGGAGGTGCAGGTTAGGGGAAAACTAAAGGCCGGGCGTGGTAGTGCACACTTGTAATCCCAGCATTCAGGAGGCTGAGACCTGAGGATCACGGTTCGAGAACAGCCTCAGCTACTTGGTGAGGCCCTCTGCAACTTAGTGAGACCCTGTTTCAAAATAAAGAATAAAAAATAGGACAGAGGGTGTAGCTCGGAGGTAGAATGCCCCTGGGTCTCATCCCCAGATCTGCAAAAAGAACTAAAGTTATAAAAAGGGAGCCAGGGACTTAACTCAAGTGTTTAAGCACTTGCCTAGCATGTGTAAGGCAGTGGATCCAAGCCCCAGCACCATGAAAACAAACAGATTAGGAAAAGGTCATTTCTTTTCTTTCCTTTTTTGGTGTGGTTCTGGGGAGTAAACCCAGGGGCATTCTACCTCTGAGCTATACTTCCAGCTCTATTTTATTATTTATTTATTTATTTATTTATTTATTTATTTATTTGTTTATTTTTGTGTGGTGCTGGGGATTAAACCCAGGGGCATTCAACCTCCTAGCTACACCCCCTGCCCTATTTTTTATTCTTTATTTTGAAACAGGGTCTCACTAAGTTACGAAGGGCCTAAGTAGCTGAGGCTGTCCGTGAACCACGATCCTCCTGTCTCAGCTTCACGAATGCTGGGATTACAAGTGTGTGCCACCACGTCCAGCTATTTATTTATTTATTTTGGTGGTACTGGGGGTGGAACCCAAGGGCTTTCTACCTCCGGGCTATACTCCCAGACCTATTTTATATATTTTGTCTGGAAACAGGGTCTCACTAAGTTGCTGAGAGCTTAAGTAGCTGAGGCTGGCTTTGAACCTGTGTGATCCTCCTGTCTCAGCCTCCCAAGCACTGGGATTACAAGCATGCGCCACCACGCCCAGCTTTTATTCTTTATTTTGAAACAGAGTCTCACTAAGAGACTAGGCTAGTAGCTGGGGCTGGCTGTGATCCCAGATCCTCCTGTCTCAGCCTCCCAAGTGCTGGGATAACAACACGCACTGCGGTCTTGCTAAGTTGCTGAGGGCCTCACCGGATTGACAAGCTGCTCCTGAACTCTTAAACTCCCTGCCTCAGAATCCTGGGTCGCTGGGATCAGGGGCGCATGGCGCTGCACTCTGATGGGGTCTTCTGGCTGAACCCTCACCCTGAGCACCATCTCCCACGCCTACGTTGGCCCCCTCTTCCCAATGCTAGCTCCAGAGCAGCCACACCTCCTCCCGACTGGCCCAGGCACCCTGAACTCAGCAGAGCAGGACACAGCTCCCGATCCACCCCCCAAATCCAGACAACTGCACCCTCTTACTGTCCCTTTCCCAGCTAACGATGTGCCCTTTAGCCAGTGACCTGCACTCGGCACCCGCAGGCCACCTCACTTGTTTCCTCTTATCACTCTCCATGATCCAGCCGACAGAATCGCTTCACCTCCGCAAGCTCTTGCCTCCTTCTCCCTCCAGTTCTTTTTTCTTTTTCTTTTTTCTTGGCTGTACTGGGGATGGAACCCAGGGGCATTCTACATCTGAGCTACACCCCCAGTTCTATTTTTATTCTTTATTTTGAAACAGGATCTCACTGAGTTGCAGAGGCCTCACCAAGTTGCTACGGCTGGCTTTGAACCTGCAAGCTTCCGTCTCAGCCTTCCATCTTTCTTTTTAATTTTTGAGTTTGAAATAGAGTCTGGCGAAGTTTGTGAGGCTGGTCTAGAACCATGATCCTCCTGTCTCAGTCTCTCAAGTACTGGGATGACAGGCATGCACCACTACACTCGGCTTATTTATTTTTGAATTCCCAAAACGGAAAAGTATCTGGCCCACAGTAAGCAGTCAGTGTTTGTGGGTGAGTGCTCAAGACAGCGCTTAAGCCTAGCTCTGAGTGAGCGATCCTGTCCTCTATCCCCTCCCGTAATTCCCAAGGCTTCCCCAGCCTGGTCAGGACAGACCCTCTGTACCTTAATCTTATAGTCGTCTCCTCCAGAGACGAACAGCGGCTGCTGCTTATGGAAGTCGATGCCGCGCACTGGACCTAGGAGCGAAGACAATGGTGGACATCAGAGTTACTCCTTCTCCTCTCTATGGTGACTGCTATTCAGAATTTTGTAGTTCTATCCTTTCTACTTTGGTTACCCCTAGAGGAACCATATCAAATAGGTCTAAACTACCCTGAGGACAAGGCACACTCCTCCGTGTTAACGCGCTCCTAGGATCCATCTTACCATCGTGCTCGTCAAACTTGTCGATGAGGGTGCACATCCGATAGTCCCACAGCTGGATGACCCCATTGTGCAAGCTGGTCAGGATCCAGGGTCTTTTGGGGTGAAAACTGAGCCCTAGGGGAAGAGGACACACAATACAGTGAGTTAGGTGAGGCCTGTGCCATGCTCTTCTTCCAGTCCTGAAGAGGAAAAGGGAGCAGGAAGTTTGCTATGAGGTTCTTTTATTCAACATGACTTGTGCTGGGCTTCTGTTATGTCCTTTAAAGATGGCTGGGCTTTGTTCTAGGATGGAGTTAAGTTGCTTGGAATCAGCTAATGGTCTGAGGCTTGCTTTAACATTTTATTACAAGGGGTCCACAGCCTTTAGTCTAGGTGTAATTTAGAGCCACTCTTAAGATAATACCTACCTGAGGGCTCCACGATGCTCTCTGACATCAGAAAGTCTTTGCATGCTGGCTAGGAGGGACACACATTCTTCCCGGTTCTCACTTTTTCTTTCCAATGGTTCCTAAAGTTTTGTTTGTTTGGTTTTTGTGGTACTGAGGATGGAACCCAGGGGCGTTCTATCTCCAAGCGACACCCCCAGCCCTATTTTTATATTCTTTATTTTGAAATAGGGTCTCACTGAGTTGCAGAGGGCCTCAGTAAGTAGTTGAGGCTGTTTGTGAACCGCCATCTTCCTGTCTCAGCCTCCCGAATGCCGGGATTACAAGTGTGTGCCACCATGCCCAGCGGTGGTTCCTAAATTTTGGATAATTTTCTCACATGCACAAACCGATCGTGACTCCCAATTCTAGAAGGACCCCCTGCAGATCTCCAGAGCTCAGTGTAGCTCTCGCTTCTCTGGTTTTTGCCCAGAAAATTTTCACCATCTTGGCCCTCCCAAATTCTCAAGTGTGTCTCCTCAGCTAGTTCATAGGACTCGTCCCCATTCCTCCGCTGCGGCCTGGAAACTCACCTTAGGTCCGAGCCAAAACAATAAGGACTCTCCATATTTATTTCCACTCTCTCAAGAACCACTCTCCTGCCTGGCCTGTTTCCCAAAATCTGAAAACCTCTGTTTCGTATGCTTTGTTCAGTTGTGTAGCACTTAAAAGTGGGAAGGTAGATCTGGTCCTTGTTACTCCATCATATCTACAAATGGAAGTTCCCAAAGGTAACAACTGTGACAGTGTGATGTGTACCTTTCAGATTATTAGTGTAGTTATGCTTAAATACAGGCCTCACTATTGTGTGAAAGTGGAAATTATAGCTGGGCGTGGTGGCGCACGCTTGTCATCCCAGCATTTGGGAGGCTGAGACCAGAGGATCACGGTTCACAGACAGCCTCAGCTACTTAGTGAGGCCCTCCACAACTTAGGGAGACCTTGTTTCAAAATAAAGAATAAAAATAGGGCTGGAGGTATAGCTCAGAGGTAGAAGGCTCCTGGGTTCCATCCCAGTACCACAAAATGTATATATACACATAAGTATGTATGATATATATATATATATATATATATATATACACACACATACATACATACACACAAATACATATGATTCAGATCTTTTTACACTTACACACACATAACATTACCTTGTTCTTTTTTAACACCAACAAGGAACAAATGCACCACGCTTTTATTTATTGAGCACTGGGGATTAAACCCAAGGGCCTTCTACCTCCAAGCTACATCCCCAGCGCTTTTTCACTTTTTATTTTGAAACAAGGTCTCACTAGGTTGCTGAGAGCCTCACTCTGTTGCTGAGGCTGACCGTGAACCTGTGATCCTCTTGTCTCGGCCTCCCAAGTACTGCTATTACAGGCATGAGCCTGTACACCCAGTTGTGCCACACTTTTAAATTATCCTGAAAAGATGTTTAAAACTTTCCCTAGTTTCTTTTTGTTTTGGGTAGTACTTACAGAAACTCCACAATCAATATATAGTCTCATCAAGTATACTAAGGCACCCATTTTGCATGCGTTGGCTAACACAAAATGCTATCAATTATTTGCTGTTTTTGTCTGTTTTACTAATCCAAATATTATCTAACCTTTTGTTTCTTTAATTACTAGTAAGATGAAAAAAATGGTTTTGTTTTTTTCCATACTGAGGATGAAACCCAGGGGCATTCTACCTCCAAGCTACACCCCTAGCCCTATTTTTTTTTTTTTTTTGAAACAGGGTCTCACTGAGTTGCAAAGAGCCTCACTAAGTAGCTGAGGCTGTGCTCAAATCACAATCCTCCTGTCTCAGCCTCCCAAATGCTGAGATTACAAGCATGAACCACCACACCTGTTAGAACTATTTTCATTCTTTTTTTTGTGTGTGTGTGGTATTGGGGATTGATTGATCCCAGGAATATTCTACCTCCAAATTACCCTCCCAGCCCTTTATGTTTTTGTTTTAAAACAGGGTCTCCATAGGATAGGTTGCTTGAGAGTCTCACTAAATTGCTGATACTGTCCTAAGACCTATAATCCTCCTGTTTTAAAAGAAAACCTAAAAGCTGGGCGTGGTGGTGCACCTTGTAATCCCTGGGAGGCTGAGACAGGAGGATCGCAGGTTCCCGGCCAGCCTCAGCAACTTGTGAGGCCTTCCGCATCTCAGTGAGACCCTGTTTCAAAATAAAGAAAAATAGGGCTAGGGGTGTAACTCGGAGGTAGAATGTCTTGGGTTCCACCCCAACCACACACACACACACACACAAAAAAAAAAAAAAAAAAAAAAAAAAAAAAAAAAACATAAGAAGGGCTTGGGGTGTAGCTGGGAGGCAGAGTGCCTGAGTTCAATCCCCAGTCCCACAATAATACTTCCAGTGGAAGAAGCACTCGATGTTGACATCGTGCAGAGTGGCCGCTCCCTATGAGAAGCAGCCAGGGCTCCTCTTCGGAAAAGCTACTGTGACCATCCCTGGGGCCACTCCATGTAACAAAAGGCTAACGGGTCACAGCCCTTGGGAGCAGAAGAACATCGGGGGCACAGCCCCCAGGAAGGAGGAGAGGTTCGGGGCAGGAAGCAGGACTAAGGGACCCCCAGGGTTCCACAGGTGGATCAGAGCTTCAGGACACACAGAAGACTCAGCGACTGCAAAGCCGCCCGCCAGGCTGAAGTCCCTCCGGGCTCCCACCTCCGGGCGGGCCCGCTGTCCACCCATCCCCCTTGGCAGTGCCACCCAGCCCATGTCCTCCCTTCCCTCCGCTTCCCTTCCCTACTACCTTTGACCCGCGCGCTCTTGGTCTCGAATTTGGTGAGCATCCTTCAGGCCTCGGACTCCGCCGTGCGATCGCCCAGCGCTCACCGCCGCCCTCCGGCCGCCTCCACGTCAGCTCCCGGGCCCCGGCTCCCGGAAGCGCCGCCGAGCGCGCACTTCCGGCTTCCGGCGGCGGACCACCGAGACGGCGGCGCCGGCGCCTAGAGAGGCCGCTCCCTGGCTGGGGCCGCTTCCGCTGGGCGGAGAGGCAAGATGGCCACGGCTGGCCGGGGAGGCCCGGGGCTTCTCCGCCTTCTGTTTGTCTCCGTCCTGCTGGCAGGTGAGGCCTCCCCGCCCCCGAGCTCCGGCAGGGGGCCTGCGGGCCCGGCCTCCGCCGGCGCCGGCGCTTCCGCGCTGGTCCCGCGGCCCTCCGTCCCCCCGCCCCGCGAAACCTCCTACTCTTTCGTTCCCACGACAGAAGTTCCCCCCGGCCGGGACCTTCAGCTCTGGGCCGCCGAGCCCCGCTCCCAAGCCCCTTCCCGCGGTTCCAGCCGGCTTCGCTTACACTTTGACCCCCTGGCTGCGGCCTCCCAGCCACTCCGCCCGCCATGAAAAGGGACAGGGGCCGGAGCGCAGCGCTGTTTCCTCCCCTTGGGGAGACTTTGTGAGACCCAAGCAGCCCTGGTCTCGGGTGCTGTGCGGCGCTGCGAAGGCAGATCCGCCTGTCTTCCCCTGTGGAGCACCCCATAGACTCATGACCTTGCGTCTTGCCTCAGTTTCATCAGGAAAGTGAAACTGAGGTCGGTGACGGGTGCTCTTAACTGTCAGGACTCTGAAAAAAAAAAAAAAAGATCCAAGGAACTGTAGACTTTTATCATTTAAAGTACGTGTTTGCTTACAAGCATTTGTTTTCTGGTATATGGCTTTCTACTTGGTGGCGCTCCCAAGTGCAAACGTACCTATACGTCAATTCACTTTTTTTTTTTAAAGACACTCCCCCAAAGGAGAAACGAGTTGCCCTGCGCACTAAATACTTACTAGCGACTGACTGTTTTTAGATTAACTGGACAGGTGCATGGCATCAAGTTTCTCGCAGTTCTGTTCAGACTCCTAGAAAAAGTCTCAGAAAGATGGATGTTGTTGTTAATATTCTATATTCTTAGACCAGTACTCTTTTTTTTTAACTAATTAATAATGTATGTGTAGGATAGATAAGCAGAAGTATGGTCACCCATGCAACCAGAAAGGCACACCTCAGGCCAAACACCTTTTCTTTGACATACCGAGTTTTCTCTTAAGTTTCACCGCCATTGCTCTTCCTGGAGTTTGTAATAACCTTTTGCGACACAGAGCTGGGTGCTTTGTAGTGCATTTATCTGGTCCAGTAATGACCCAAGAAATTAGTAGAATAAGCCGAGCGTGGTGGCACACGATTGTAATCCCAGTACTGGGGAGGATGAGACAGGAGGATCGCAGGTTCGAGGCCAGCCTCAGCAACTTAGTAAGGCCTTCCGCAACTTGGTGAGACCTTCTGTAACTTCACAATAAAAAATAAGATAGGTCTGAGGAATGTAGCTCAGAGGCAGAATACCCCTGGTTTCAGTCCCCAGTAACACACACACACACACACACACACACACACACAGTGCGAAGAATGTCCCTTTTTTTTTTTTCGGTACTGGGGATGCAACCTAGGGGCATTCTACCTCCGAGCTACACCCCTATTCTTTATTCTTTCTTTTATTATTATTATTATTATTATTATTATTATTATTATTATTATTTTGGTGGTACTGGGGTTTCTGGAAGCCCTTCTACCTCCAGGCTACACTCCCAGACCTATTTTTACATTTTTATTTGGAAACAGGGTCTCCTAAGCCAGCGCACGCTGTTGGCTTCGAACCTGTGTGATCCTCCTGTCTCTGCCTCCCAAGCGCGGGGATTACAAGCGTGCGCCACCACGCCCGGCTTTATTCTTTATTTTGAAACGATCTCCCTGAGTTGCAAAGGGCCTCAGTAAGTAGCTGAGGCTGGCTGCGAACCCCAATCCTCCGGTCTCAGCCTCCCCAGTGCTGGGATGACAAGCATGCGCCACCACGCCTGGCTCCGTTATCCCATTTTTAAAAGTATAATAAAGAATGATTAACCCGGGCCAGGAGTCAATCTAATGACATGCTAAAGGCTACTACTAGAGTCTCTCAATTTCTTCTAACACATTTTATCTTCCTATCAGGTTTGTGCAAGGGAAACTCGGTGGAGAGGAAGATCTACATTCCTTTAAATAAAACAGCTCCCTGCGTCCGCCTGCTCAATGCCACCCATCAGATTGGCTGCCAGTGTAAGTTGACATTGGGACTTGTGTTTGTGGGCACCGGTCTTTCAGTTTGCGACCTGGATACTCAGAAAAACCCACGGCCTGCTTAGGAGTCTTGGCACTTAGATGCCGTGGGCATGATGTTAGAGAGTCATCTGTCAAACCAAGCAGCATAATCAGTGAGACCTAACACATGGCGAGTGCTGCTCTCCAGACTCTTTACACGTGCGTTTCATTTGATCTATTATTATTATTTTATTTATTTATTTTTGCAGACTGGGGATGGAATCCAGGGGCATTCTACTTCCGAGCTATATCCGCAGCCCTATTTTTTATTTTGAAACAGGGTCTCACTGAGTTGCAGAGGGCCTCACTAAGTAGCTGAGGCTGGCCGTGAACCGCAATACTCTTGCGTAAAGCTGAAAATCAGGCCGGGTTTGGTGGCGCATGCTTGTAATCCCAGCATTTGGGAGCTGAGACAGGAGGATCGCGGTTCACAGACGGCCTCAGCTACTACTTAATGAGGCCCTTTGCGACTCAGTGAGACCCTGTTTCAAAATAAAGAATAAAAAATTGGCCGGGGGGGGGGGGGATAGCTTAGAGGTAGAATGCCCCTGGGTTCCATCTCCAGTACTGAAAAAAAAATCAAAATTGTCCACTGCGGGAGCATTCATTTGACCCCTTCTGTTCTGGCAGCTTCAATTAGTGGAGACACAGGGGTTATCCACGTTGTAGAGAAAGAGGAGGACCTGCAGTGGGTGTTGACCGACGGCCCTAACCCCCCATACATGGTCTTGCTGGAGGGCCAGCTCTTCACCAGGTAAGATCCGGACTTGGCTGCTGGGAAGAGGTATCCAGAGAGAGGAAGTTCGTGGTGACAGGCCTCGCTGGTATTGTGGGGCCGCCCTGGTCTGGGCGCGGGGGCGGTTTTTGGAAGGGAAGAGGGACCAGCTAAGGGAGCCACCTTGATGGTCCTCGCTCCCTAGAGCAGAGGGCAAGGACCCGGGGAGGAAGGGCTCCCAGGAGGACTCTGGGACGAGGTCGACGCCATGGGCTTGGCACTCAGATTGGGCCTGACTGAGAGCTGGGGGGCGAGACTGAGCGGACGGTGTGGTTCCCTCAGCCCTCGTGCTGGTCTCCAGCCCAGAGGGCCGGGTCCCGGGCTGTTTATTCATGGCAACCCTCCCTGTTCCAGGGACGTGATGGAGAAGCTGAAGGGGAGAAGCAGCCGGATCGCTGGGCTCGCGGTGACCATGGCCAAGCCCAGCCCCCGCTCGGGCTTCTCCCCGAGCGTGCAGTGTCCAAACGATGGTTTTGGTAAGTGCCCCAGGGACGAGGAGGGCCCCTGGGCTGGCACCTGGCTGGCACCCGAGGCACGTAGCTGCTGCAGGCTCCTGGTGGGCCGTGTGCACGTCGTCTCGGTTGTGAGCCCGACTCCCAGACAGAGGCCGGCACCCTCTTGCCTTCTGTCATCCCTCTCTGCCAGGTGCTCAGGTTCCTAATCTGTCTCCTGGCATCTCTATGGCAGTGCGGGTGGGGATGGATTCCTGCCTGCCTCTTTGAGCCACTGTCAGCTTTTTGTTTTTTTTATTTTTTGTTTTTGTCGTACTGGGAATAGAACCCAGTGGCATTCTACCTCCAAGCAACACACCTGGCCTTATTTTTTTATTCTTTATTTTTTGAAACAGGGTCTCACTGAGTTGCAAAGGGCCTTACTAAATAGTAGCTCAGGCTGTCTGCGAACCACGATCCTCCTGTCTCAGCCTCCCAAACACTGGGATTGCCACGCCTGGCTTCACTGCCTGTGTTTGAACTCTTTTTTTTTTTTTTTTTTTTTTTGTGGATCTGGAGATGGAGCCCAGGGGCATTTGACCTCCGAGCTACACCCCCTGCCCTGTTTTTTATTCTTTACTTTTAAACAGGGTCTCCGTGAGTTGCAAAGAGCCTCACTAAGTAGCAGAGGCTATCCGCGAACCACGATCCTCCTGTCTCAGCCTCCTGAATGCTGGGATTACAAGCCTGTGCCACCATGCCCAGCTGCCAGGCCTATTTTTGATTCTTTATTCTGAAACAGGGTCTCACTGAGTTGCAAAGGGCCTCACCAAGTAGCTGAGGCTGTCTGCAAACCCAGATCCTCCTGTCTCAGCCTCTCAAATGCCGGGATTACGAGCGTGCACCACCATGCCCAGCTGGGCTGCCTGTGTTTGAACTCTTAATCTCAACTCTGCGATATCCTCCCTCACCTGGCCCCTAAGTCCCTGGCTCCCCAGCTCCCTCCTTTCCCCCTCCAGGTGTGTACTCCAGCTCCTATGGGCCTGAGTTTGCTCACTGCAAGGAGGTGCTGTGGAACTCTCTAGGCAACGGCCTGGCTTACGAAGACTTTAGTTTCCCCATCTTTCTTCTTGAGGATGAAAATGAAACCAAGGTGATCAAGCAGGTAATGGCCGCGCCAATTCCCAGCAGATCTGATGAGGAGGAAGGGCTCATCATTGCTGCCAAAAAAGAACCAATGGGTTTCTTTTTTTTTTTTTTTTTTTTTTTTTTTGGCAGGTCTGGGGATGGAACCCAGGGGCATTCGACTTCCGAGCTACACTCCCAGCCCTATTTTTTATATTTTATTTTGAAAGAGGGTCTCACTGAGTTGCAAAGGGCCTCACTAAGTAGCTGAGCCTTTCCACAAACTGCGATCCTCCTGTCGCATCCTCCTAAATGCTGGGATTACAAGTGTGCGCCACCACACCCCCCCACTAGTCTTAGAATCTTTTTTTTTTCCCCCAGTACTGGGAATGGAACCCAGGGAGGATTTTACCTCCTATCTACACCCCCAGAACTATATTTTATTCCTTTTTGTGTGTGTGTGTGGTACTGGGGATGGAACCCAGGGGCATTCTACCTTCAAACTAGACCCCCCAGCCCTATTTTTTATTGTTTATTTTGAAACAGAGTCTCACTGAGTTGCAAAGGGCCTCACTAAGTAGTAGCTGAGGCTGTTTTCGAACTCAGATCCTCCTATCTCAGCATCCCGAATGCTGGGATTACAAGTGTGCTCCATAATGCCTGGCTCAAGAAGAATATTTGAAAGAATCACATGAAACAAGTTGTTCAGTCCTGGTAAGAACCAGATAAAGCCAGACGCGGTGGCTCAAGTCTGTTTATCCCAGTACTTGGGAGGCTGAGAAAAACAGAAATGCAGGTTGGAGGCCAGCCTCAGCAAGTTAGTGAGACCCTGTTTTAAAATAAAAAAAATAAAGCCAGGTGTGGTAACACACACTTGCAATCCCAGTACTTGGGAGGCTGAGACAGGAGGATTGCAGGTTCAAAGCCAGCCTTGACAACATAGTGAGGCTCTCTGCAACTTAGTGAGACCCTGTTTCCAAATAAGAAATAAAATCGGCCTGGGGGTTTACCACAGAGGTAAAAAGCTTGGTGTCTCTTACACACACACACACACACACACACACACACACACACACAATACATATATGTATATATACACACACACATATAAAAAAGCCTGGGGATATAGCTCAGAGGTAGAATCCTTTTAGGTCCAATTTCCAGCACCAATAAATAAATTAATGCCAAATAATAAGAGCTCTGTTAGAGCTGGGCGTAGTTGGACACACTTCTAATCCCGGCATTTGGGAGGCTGAGTTAGGAGGATCGTGGTTTTGTGGACAGCCTCAGCTACTTAGTGAGGCCCTCTGCAACTCAGTGAGACCCTGTTTCAAAATAAAAAAAAAATAGTGCTGAGGGTGTAGCTCGGAGATCGAATACCGCTGGGTTCCATCACCAGTGCTGCAAAAACAAAACAAAACAAAAGAGCTGTGGTCTAAGAGTTGAGGATTCAGTTCAGTAATATCCAGGTCTTCTTTAGTTCTGATAGGCTCTATTTGCCTTTCCATTTTACACCCAGAACAGTTAAAAGATGTGTCCGCAGCTGCAGGGAGAGTTGTGTCTGAGCGGCCTCCATCTTGATCTTGCTGTGCAAGGTGGCGCACGCTTGTAATTCCAGCATTTGGGAGGCTGAGACAGAAGGATCCGGTTTTGCGGCCAGCCTCAGCTACTTAGTTAGGCTTTCCTCAGCTTAGTGAGACCCTGTTTCAAAATAAAGAATAAAATGGGGCTGGGGACGTGCCTCAGAGGTAATATGCTTCTGGTTCAATCGTTCAATCTTCAGTACCGCAAAAAATAAACGACTCTTCTCTATCTGCAAGTCACTCTTAGTTCCGGATGGGGCCGGGCCGATGGGACGGGCAGAGTCTGTCACTGAGTCTGTGCCGCCTTGCGCCTCTCAAGGCGCTTTTCTCTGTGACCTTCTATGTCATGGTTGTACCAGGACACCCATAGCTCTTCTCTGTGACCTTCTGGGTCTTGTGGCTGTACCAGGACACCTGTAGCTCAGGGGCAGGTGTTTCCCATGGGGGCGTGGCTTGGGACGGAGCAGGCCTTCCGCCTTGGGGGAGGCGAGGGCCCCAGGCCGGCTCTAAGTGGGTCTGTCGTCCCCCCCCCCCCCCGCAGTGCTATCAAGATCACAACCTGGGTAAGAACGGCTCGGCGCCCGCCTTCCCACTGTGCGCGATGCAGCTCTTCTCACACATGCACGCTGTCGTCAGCACGGCCACCTGCATGCGGCGCAACTTCATCCAGAGCACCTTCAGCATCAATCCAGGTAGAGCAGCCGGGAGGCAGGACGAGGGAGGGAGGCGGGACGGGCGGCCATGTGAACCGTGTGAGCCGCTGGCGCCTCGGGATGGCGGCAGAGAAGCCATCCTGGGACAGTCAGAGGTGGGGATGCCTCAGAGCCCGCTGGCCCTGGTCACAGAGGTCTCAGGTCCTTTTTCTAGCCTCACCTCCCCAGGCCTATTGACTTTTGTTTATGTTTTTGTTTTTTCAGTACTCAAGATGGAAGCCAGGGCATTCTACCTCTGAGCTACATTCCCAGCCCATTTTTTATTTAGTTATTTATGTTTTTATTTTTTTTATTTTTGCACTACTGGGGATGGAACCCAGGGGCATTCTACCTCTGAGCTACATCCCCAGCCCAATTTTTTTATTCCTAATTTTAAAACAGGGCCTCACTGAGTTGCAAAGGGCTTCACTAAGTAGCTGAGGTTGGCCTTGAACTGCAATCCTCCTGTCTCAGCCTCCCAAATGCTGGGATTACAAGTGTGCGCCACCACGCCTGTCCCTATTTTTTATTCTTTTTTTTTTTTTTTTTTTTTTTTTGGTGGTACTGGGGTTCCTGGAAGCCCTTCTACCTCCGGGCTACACTCCCAGACCTATTTTTACATTTTTTAAATTTTTATTTGGAAACGGTCTCCTAAGCTAGTGCGTGCGGCTGGCTTCGAACCTGCGCGATCCTCCTCTCTCTGCCTCCCAAGTGCAGGGATTACAAGCATGCGCCACCACGACCGGCTTATTCTTAATTTTGAAACTGGGTCTCACTGAGTTGCACAGGGCCTCACTAAGTAGCTGAGGCTGTCTGCGAACAGCGATCCTCCTGTCTCAGCCTTCCAGATGCTGAGATTCCAAGCGGATGCTGGGATTCCAAGTGGGCGCCCCCCACGCCTGGCTTGCCTGTTGACCTCTTAACTGTTTGTGTCTTGCTCAGAAATCGTCTGCGACCCCCTCTCCGACTACAACGTGTGGAGCATGCTTAAGCCCATCAACACGTCTGGGACCTTGGGGCCTGAAGACAGGGTGGTGGTTGCCGCTACCCGGGTGAGTGTTGGCCCAGCGTGTGGGCAGGGCTGGCAGGTAAAGAGCCGGCAGCTTCCTTCTCAGCTTCCCCAACTTCAGCATTGCCACTTTGGGGAGCCTGGGATGGAGAGGGAGGTGGGGTCCTCCATTGCTCCCCCCATGTATTCTCGGCCCTGACTTCCCATTTAAAGCGTGCCTCCCGCCCTGCTGCTCGCAGCTGGACAGCCGGTCCTTCTTCTGGAACGTGGCCCCAGGAGCCGAGAGCGCCGTGGCCTCCTTCGTCACTCAGCTGGCTGCCGCTGAAGCTTTACAGAAGGCACCTGATGTGGCCACCCTGCCTCGAAACGTCATGTTCGTCTTCTTCCAGGGGGTGAGGGCATTTCACGGGGGCGGGGAAGGGGCGACATTTGGCGGGAGCGGCTGCTGGTCTGGAAAGCCTGGGCATGCGCGGCTCTGTGGAGCAGCACTGGGCTTTCAGATGTGTCTCCTTGTAGTCTCCCTTTGTAGTCTCCTTGCTGAAGACGTCTCCCTGCCCTGCACCCCCACTAACAGGACTGTTCAGAGCCTCGTTCTTTCCTATCTGCTGTCCTCACCCAGCCCTCACAGGAGGGAGCGGCAGCCAGGGCCAGCCAGAGGAGGGGGAGTGTCTGTCGGCTGATGTTCTCCCGGGACCCTTGGCCAGCTGCTTCCTGTGCTTCTGGGCGTCAGAAGTCCTGTGAGGGGCACCGTAGGCATCGTCCCAGCTGGCAGGAGATGAGACTGGAGGCACCCAGTGGCGGACACACCCCAGACAGTAGCCCTTTTGTGTGTGTGTGTGTGTGTGTGTGTGTGTGTGTGTGTGTGGTACCAAGGATGAAACCCAGGAGCATGCTACCTCCAGGCTACACCCCCAGCCCAATTTTTTTTCTTTATTTTGAAACAGGGTCTCACTGAGTTGCAAAGGGCCTCACTAAGTAGCTGAGGCTGTCTGAGAACCGCCATCCTCCCGTCTCAGCCTCCCGAATGCTGGGATTCCAAGCAGGCGCCGCCACGCCCGGCTCCACCATAGCCTTCCTGCCTCTGGCCCTGGTGAGCTGAGCTTTCCCCACTGTGTCCGCCCCTCAGGAAACCTTCGACTACATCGGCAGCTCCAGAATGGTCTACGACATGGAGAGGGGCAAGTTCCCCGTGCGGTTGGAGAACATCGACTCCTTCCTGGAGCTGGGACAGGTGTGTGGCCCCGTCCGTCTGTCCTCCGCCTACTCTTTTCCTACTCAGATTGTCCCGCTCTAGGATTCTGGGCTCCCTGCTGTGGGTGCTGCCCTCCCCTTCCTTTCTCTGGACTGCTCTCCCTGCGCGTCCAGAACCAGAGACCGTTCTATAAACGCTGCCTCTCCCTCCTCCCCGCAGGTGGCCTTGAGAACGTCCCCAGAGCTCTGGATGCACACTGATCCCATGTCTCAGAAAAATGAGTCTGTGCGGACTCAGGTAACCCAGCCACAGGGATCATGACCCCACACCCTAACCTCTGCCCAGGGCCCCCCAACCCCAGGACCCTGACATGAGCAAGAGACTAGAGAGGGTGGGTGTTGGCTAAGGAGTGGCCACCACGGCCCTTGGTGCTCCTACCACAAGAGGTGGAGGATTGCTGTCTACTTGACTTTTGGCATATGGGCTTTTTTTTTTTTTTTTTTTTTTTTTTTGCACTACTGGGGATGGAACCCAGGGGCATCCTACCTCCGACCTACATCCCAAGCCCTATTTTTTATTCTTTATTTTGAAACTCAGTCTCGCTGAGTTGTAAAGGGCCTCACTAAGTAGCTGAGGGTGTCCTCGAACCGCGATCCTCCTGTCTCAGCCTCTGAAATGCTCGGCTTGCGTACTGGCTTTTTATTATTCTCTGCGCCTTCCGATTCTGTACGACACATAGTGCCACCCTTACTGGGTGGAGAGCTGAGTCCTGCGGGCAGTGAAGTTTGCCTGTAAACAAAAAAGCACATACCTCTTCCTCATGCCTTGGTTTCTTCACTCAAAAGAGTCGTGGGAAGCCAGGTGTGGTGGCGCAGGCTTGTAATCCCAGCATTTAGGAGGCTGAGACAGGAGGACCACGGTTCGCAAACAGCCTCAGATATTCAGCAAAGCCCTTCACAACTCGGTGAGATCCTGTTTCAAAATAAAGAATAAAATATAGGGCTGGGGGTGTGGCTCGGAGGTACTATGCCTCTGGGTTCCATCTCCAGTACCGCCAAAAAGAAAAAAAGAATAAGCCAGGTGTGTTGGCGCACGCTTACAATCTCAGTACTTGGGAGGCTGAGACAGTAGGGTGGCACAGATTCACAGCCAGCGTCAGCTACTTACTGAGACTCTCAGCAACTTAGTGAAACCCTTCTTCCAAATAAAATAGGTCTGGGGGTTTAGCCCAAGGGTAAAAGGCCCCTGGGTTCCATCCCCAGTACCACAAAGAAAGAAAAATAAAGAAAGAAAGAATAAAAAAAAAAAAATAGGGCTGGAGGTGTAGCTCAGGTAGAATGCACCTGAGTTCCATCCACAGTACCCCAAGATTAACAACATCAAAAATTGGTGGGAGCTACAGGAGACCCCGAGAGTCTGGGCCTCCAAAAGTCAGAGGATTGTGAGTCCGGGCAGGCAGGGCGTCCTGCCCCTGCATGCACCCACGGTCCCCTGCCCGCCGCAGGTGGAGGAGCTCCTGGCCACACTGGAGCACAGCGGTGCCAGCGTCCCTGAAGTCGACCTCAGGCGGCCCAACCAGTCCCAGCCCCTCCCGCCATCCTCTCTGCAGCGTTTTCTGAGAGCTCGAAACATCTCTGGCGTCGTTCTGGCCGACCACGCTGGAGTCTTCCTTAACCAGTAAGCATTGTCGGCCCCAGACCTCGGGCCCTTTGTTTGACAGCTTGCGCACATCAGACCTGGTCCCCATGACCGTCCGTCCAGGGAGTCGCCCTGGCCCTCAGCCCTTGCCTCACAGTTCTGCTCCTTCCAGGTCCTCCAGGGGCCCAGCTCCCCAGGGCTCTGCCAGCAGAGGGCATCGTTTCAAACCAAAGCATAGGGCGGGTGGGGCTCCTCGGCTGGAGGACGGGACCACCGGGGCGCTCCTCGGTCCACTTGGCAGCTGGTGCACAAGGTCACTGTCCAGGGCCTCCGAGGATAGGCGAGTGCTGTCAATAGGGCTGGGGGTGTAGCTCAGAGGGAGAATACCCCTGGGTTCACTCTCCAGCACCAAAAAAGAAAACTCCTGTGGCTGGAGGAGCTTCAGGCTAGACCCTCTTCTGCCTCACCCAGCAGGAGGCTCCCTCCCTAGCCCCCCCACCTCCTCCCACCTCCCCATCCCCACTGCTTCAGTAGTGGATCCGAATCCTCTCCTCTTGCTGGACCTGAGCGGGAAGGGGCCCTGGCCCCAAGCGGCCAGAGCTCACGCGGGCTTTCCCGACAGCTATTACCAGAGCATTTACGACACCGCGGAGAACATCAACATGAGGTACCCGGAGTCCCTGAGCCCCGAGGAGGACCTGAACTATGTCACAGACACCGCCCAGGTAGCCAGCCCAAGCTGGGCGGGGGCCGGTGGGCGGCAAACCAAGCACAGGCGGCCAGGAAGGGCCCGGGCAGGGCGCAGAGACCAGCCCCTCAGCCCTGTCCCCGCCTGCCACAGGCCCTGGCACAGGTGGCCACCGTGCTGGGACGGGCCCTGTACGAGCTCGCAGGTGGGACCAACTTCAGCAACACGATTGAGGCGGATGCCCACACGGTAAGAGCATGCGGGCCCCTCCGCGCTCGCCGTGTAGCCCGCGGGCTGCCCTGTCCTTCGCGCCCTCCCGCCTCAGGATTCAGCATGCCTGTTTGTGCCGTGGGGGGCAGGTCCCCAGAGCAGCCTGGGGCTTCCTATGCAGCACGAGCGCTGGCCCTCTCCAGCCCCGAGCCAGGCACGCAGCACTCGCTGTCTCCAAGTTTTCTCTCTTGCTGTCCCAATGGCAGGTCACCCGCCTGCTCTACGGGTTCCTGGTGAGAGCCAACAACTCATGGTTCCAGTCCATCCTGAGGCAGGACCTCAGGTCCTACTTGGGTAAGCACCGCGCTGGCCGGCCGGCGGGAGGAGGGGCGATGGGGAAGGCGGGTCTTCGCGTAGCCCCCTCTCTACCCCTGGCCCTCCTGGTGTTTGTGGGTGTCTCCCTCCTGACCATCTGCCTCCCACCACCCACCGTCCACCGTGACCTCCGGCTGTCTGTGTCCCTCCTGCCACCCTCCCTCCGTCCCCCGTCTGCACGCAGGCGACGGGCCCCTCCAGCACTACATCGCAGTGTCCAGCCCCACCAACACCACCTACGTCGTGCAGTACGCCTTGGCAAACCTGACCGGGCAGGTGACGGGCCTCACCCGTGAGCAGTGCCAGGACCCCGGCAGAGTCCCCCAGGAGAGCAAGGATGTGAGTGGCACTTGGACGCCGGGGTGGGCTGTGACCTTGAACCGGGGGACCCCAGACTGCCCAGAGTGGGCTGTGAGGGGTGGGCTCAAGGTGACCCGCCCGTTGTCCTGTGCAGCTGTATGAGTACGCATGGGTTCAGGGCCCGCTGAGTCCCAACGAGACAGAACGGCTGCCCCGCTGCGTGCGCTCCACCGCGCGGCTGGCCAGGGCCCTGTCCCCTGCCTTCGAGCTGAGTCAATGGGGCTCCGCTGAGTATTCCACGTGGACCGAGAGCCGCTGGAAAGACATCCGTGCCCGGATATTCCTCGTTGCCAGCAAGGAGCTCGAGGTGAGGGGAGCTAGAGACCCACCGGCCTTTGTTCTTCCATTTGCCCCAGATGTGCAGGGAAAAAAAAGAAACTGAAGCCGGGCGTGGTGGTGCACTCCTGTAGTCCCAGTACTCGGGGCTGAGACAGGAGGATCGCGGTTCATGGACATCCTCAGCTACTTAGTGAGGCCCTTTGCAACGCAGTGAGACCCTCTTTCAAAATAAAGAATAAAAAAATAGGCTGGGGGTGGAGCTTGGAGGTAGAATGCCCCTGTGTTCCATCCCCAGTACTGCAAAAAAAGATAAGAAAGAAAGAGAGAGAGAGAAAGATGGATGCACATCTCGCCATGGCACGCCAGCAAGTCCCTCTCGAGGTTCCCCTTGCTTGTGGAGCGGCCATTTGCTCATTCTGAGGCCGGCCTCGAACCTGCAACCCTGTCTAGTCCTCCCAAGTCCTGAGATCACGGGCCTGCGCCACTGAGCCCGGCCGGCTGCGTGTTCATTCTGGAGAGCCCCAGAAGTTCTCCCGTGGCCCCTCTTCTGCCTGGCGCAGTGGGGAGGAGTCAGGCCCGTGTTTACAGAGCTCCTGTCTCTAGTAGTCAGGAACACAGGTGCCAGAGAGAATTGGAGCCCTCCAGCCTACCTCCGAGATGCTCCAAATCCGAGTCACGCCAGGTGGAGCCGCACAGATGCCTCTTGAGAGGGGAGAGCCACGTCTGCAGACTGCGGTGTTGCCTAGGATGGCACCCGCGTTCTCGGGCCCATCTTCTCTTTTTTTTGCGGTACTGGGGATGGAACCCTGGGGCATTCTACCTCTGAGCTCTACCCCCAGCCCTTTTTTAAATCTATTTTGAAACAGGGTCTCACTGATTTGCAAAGGCCTCCCTCACTAAGTAGCTGAGGCTGGCCATGAACCCAGATCCTCCTGTCTCAGCCTCCCAAGTACTGGGATTCCAAGCGTGCGCCACCACGCCCGGCTCCCATGTCCCATCTTCTAATCCCCGTTCCCCGAGACGGCCCTGAGGCTGAGAACACCTTTCCCCCGCAGTTCATCACCCTGATGGTGGGCCTCGGCATCCTGCTCTTCTCCCTCATCGTCACCTACTGCATCAACGCCAAAGCCGATGTCCTCTTCGTCACTCCGCGGGAGCCGGGCGCCGTGTCCTACTGAGGCCCCCGGCCCTGCCTCCCGCTGTACTTCCTGCACCATTTGCCCTGCTGGGAACAAACCACTAGTTTGTCACTAGAACTTCTCTGAGCCTGTCTCAGCCTGGGACTCCCTGTCCAGAAGACACAGAGATGAAGAGCTGCCTCCCACCCCGGCTCCCCCTTCCCGCGTCCTCCTCCTCCTCCCTGCAGGATTCTGGGTTATAATTGAACTTCCTGTTCCCCTTGAATTCCCAGTTACCCTCTGTCGCCCCAGCCCCGTCCCCATGCCCGACCCCCTCTGGACCAGGAAGAAGGACTCGAAGGGTGGAGCTTCAGGATCCAGCTGCAAGGACCCAAGCAGGAGGTCAGGGCTCCTGTCCCTTCTCCAGGTCCACAGATGGCCGCCGGGGTGGGTGTGCTGCCGGGTGGTATTCCGCCTCCCGCCCACAGTGCTCTGTTGTACTTTTTATTAAGCCGTAATATCTATTTTTGTTGGAAATTTTTTCTTTTTGTAAATATATAAATAGTGAATTTCATTAAACTAGGTTATCCCACACAGCTTGCGCTGTTCCCGGGCCTTCTTCCCAGACCACAGTGTTCATGGCCTTGGGCTGGAAGCAGCGACCTTCGCTGCCTCCACCTTGGTGTCCAGGCCGAGGGCTCAGGCCGCACCAGGCGTAGTCAAGAAGGCTCTTTGTAGCTGGGCGTGGTGGCTCACACTTGTCATCCCAGCATTTGGGAGGCTGAGATGGGATCACGTTTCACAGACAGCCTCAGCTACTTAGTGAGGCCCTTTGCAACTTAGTGAGATCCTGTTTCCAAATAATAAAAAATAGGGCTGGGGGTGTATCTCGGAGGTACAGTACCCTTGGGTTCCATCCCCAGTACTGGAAAAATAAAAAATAAAAGAAGAAGGCGGCTCTTTGTGGGGTTGCGCTTCTCACAGCGACGTTGGCCCGTTTCTCCAGACTTGGCTCCATCTGAGACCTGGCTGGGTACGGAGGTGACATGGCCACAGCCCTTGCCCTTCAGCACGCCACAGCGGGCAGCCACGTGCCTGTAACCCCACAAAATGAGCACGGGGCGATGTGCAGGCCATGGGGTCACCTTCAGGTGGGGGCACAGCTGAGCAGAGGCCCAAGCCACGTTAGGGAACAGGAGTTGCTCACAGTAGCTGAGCCATGCGTGTCCACAGGAGGTAGGCTGGGGCCAGACCACAGGCTCTGGGTGGCACAGGAAGACCTTTGGGCCTTCTGCCGGTGCTGGGCTTCTGCTGCTGCCTCCTCCCCTCCTCTTCCTCTTCCTCCTCTTTTTCTCCCTCTTTCTTCCTCTTCCTCCTTCAGCTTCCTTCTTTGTCCTCCTTTTTTTTCTGTGATACCAGGGATTGAACCTGAGGGCACTGTACATCCTGAGCCCCTTTTGAATTGTATTTTTGGGGCAGGGTCTCGATAAGTTGCTGAGGCTGGCCTTGAACCTGCAGCCCCCCTCCCTCAGCTTCCCAAGTCACTGGGATGACGAGGGTACCGTCATGCCCTGCGAGGATGGGCTTTTTGTAGACCAAAACGAGGGTGGCTTGGGGCTGCTTCAGAAAGACTCACAGTTCCCAGCGGAGGCTGTCATTCCCCAAGCCTCGCAGAAGCTGAATTCTGGAGGACAAGGGACCTGCTAAGCAATCGTCGTCGTCGGCACTGGCTGGGTCAGCCGACCAGAGAGCCTAAGGCCTGGACTTCTATCCACACTGCCTGCCACCTAGAGGCTGTTTTTTTGTTTTTGTTTTTGTTTTTGTTTTTTCAGGTCTGAGGATGGAACCCAGGGGCATTCAGGCATTCAACCTCTGAGCTACACCCCAGCCCTATTTTTTATTCTTTATTTTGAAACAGGGCCTAAGTAGCTGCAGCTGACCTCGAACCGTGATCCTCCAGTCTCAGCCTCCAGAATGCTGGGCTTACACGCTCATGCCACCATGCCTGGCTGAGAGGCTATTTCTGATGTGCCTGAAGACCATTCTGGGAAGAGCGGTCTTGCTAGAGGCACATTTCCACAGGGCTCTCTCCATATTTCCCAGATGGGGCTATTTGCGTTTTCAAATCCCACTAAGAAGAGGTGTTGTTTCTTCAGGGTTCTCTCCAGGTTCCCTGGGGCGGGCGGGAGGTGTGTGCACGTTTGGGGTTCTGAGGCAGGGAACACACCCTGCTGCTCCACGCCCGCCCTGGCGTTGCCACAGGCCGAACTAGAGAAGCGGGTGGCGCAGGCGCAGGCGCTGGCGGGAGCGGGCGCAGCTGCCTCCACTAGGCCTCCCCCAGCCAACAGGTCTCCCAGCGGGCAGAGCAGTAAACTCCCTCAGCCTGCTGGCAGCTTCAGGAAGCGGGACGTGGCTGGGTACCAGGAAGGGGGCTAAGCGGGGAGGCGGAGGCTTGGGCAGAAGCCGGGATGCTCGAGGCTGGGTGCGGGGATTTTCTACCCCTGTCTCCTGTGCCTGGGAAGAATCCTGCGCACACAGGGGCCTGCTCTCCTGCCGTGGCTCTGGGTGGCTCTCTATGGCTTCCAGGCTTCCAGACGCACTCTCTAAGGCCATGCCGCCGGTGTCTGATGTCTCCAGCGCTGTACGCTATACATGAGGAGCCGCCAGCAGCCTGCAGACCATCACTCTCTGGTTTCCTTCCTCCTCCACCGAGGCCCTTCTCTTTCCCTAAGACTACCCTTTCCCTTCCAACCCACGTGGCATGCTGAGAACCAAGTCCTCCAACCCAGCCCGCCCTCCTACCGTGATGCCTCATCCCTCCAGACTAACACTGAAGGCTGGCTTGCTTTTTTTCTTTTTTCTCTGAGCTACATCTCCCGCCCTATTTTTTATTTCTTTTCTTTTCTTTTCCTTTTGTGTGTGGTGCTGGGGGTGGAACCCAGGGGCTTTCTACCTCCGGGCTATACTCCCAGACCTATTTTTTATATTTTATTTGGAAACAGGGTCTCACTAAGTTGCTGAGAGCCTCACCAAGTAGCCAAGGCTGGCCATGAACCTGTGATCCTCCGGTCTCAACCTCCCAAGTACGAGGATTACAAGTGTGTGCCACCACGCCCGGCTAATGAGCAGTTCTCCCTGCAGCCCATCTGAGTAAAGTATAACACTTTCTATTTCCAATTTAAGGGTCACTGTTCCCTAAGACACAGGCCAGCAGAATGTTTTGTGGTGGGAGTAGTACTGGAGGTTCAATCCACGAGTGCTTTATCTCTGAGCTACGTGCCCATCCTTTTTTTTTTTAAACAAGGACTCAGCTGGGCATGGTGGCACACACCTATAATCCTAGTTCTTGGGAGGCTGAGACAGGAAGATTGCAGTTTTGAGGACATCCTCAGCAAATAGTGAGATTCTCATTAACCTAGCAAGACCCTGTTTCAAAATAAAAAATAAAATAGGGCTAGGGGTGTAGCTAGGAGGTAGAATGCCCCTGGGTTCAATCCCCAATGCCACAAAAAAAAAAAAAAAGATGGAAGGAAGGAAGGAAGGAAGGAAGGAAGGAAGGAAGGAAGAAAGGAATGAATCTGGGCTTAATGGCACATACCTATAATCTCAGTACTTGGGAGACTGAGACAGGAGGAGTACAGATTCAAGGACAACCTTAGCAGCTTAGCAAGGCTCTCAGCAACCTAGTGAGACTTTGTTTCCAAATAAATAAAAAACTGAGCTGGAGATGTAGCTTGGAGGAAGAATACCTCGGGTTCAATCCAAGCACAAAAAAAGAAAGAAACAAAGAAAGAGAGCGAGAAAGGAGGGAGGAAAAATGCCTCGGGTTCAATCCAAGCACAAAAAAAGAAAGAAACAAAGAAAGAGAGCGAGAAAGGAGGGAGGAAAAGGAACGGATTCCCTAGGTCCTGAGGCTGGCCTCAAACCTGCAATCCTCCTCTCTCAGCTTCCCAAGTACTGGATTACAAGTACCACCATGCCCCACTGATTTTTTTTTTTTTAAGTCTAGATTCTGGCATTCTCTACCTTGATCTCACCTTGGTCAGTAGGACTTTGTTTCTTAGAAGGATTTTTTTTTTTTTTTTTTTTTTTTGCAGTACTGGGGATAGAACCCAGGGGTGTTTACCTCTGAGCTACACCCTCAGCCCTATTTTTTATCCTTTATTTTTGAAACAGGGTCTCATTGAGTTGCAAAGGGCCTCACTAAGTAGCTGAGGCTGGCTGCAAACCTGTGATCCTCCTGTCAGCCTCCCAAATGCTGGGATTATGAGCGTGCACCACCATGCCCAGCTCTAGAGGGAACTTTTTTATAAAAGACCTTGGAGATTGTGTAAGTTCTAACTCATTAGATAGGGGTGGAGGAGGAGCCAGCCCAGAGGAGAGAGGAGGCCAGTCTGGGTTCACACAGTAAATAAAAGGCAGAACTGGGACTCTGTCTTCTTTCTGCACAGGTGGCCACAGCAGTAATAAACATGTCTCCAGCATGGCGGTAGGCAAGGCGCTCTGTTGCAGCACTGTTGAAGGGTGAGAGGACCGTCTTTCCTTAGAGACTTCAAATCTGGAGCCTAGGTGGTGGGGGGGGGCAGTAAGTAACCAATAGGGCCATGTGTGACCAGTGCCCGAG
This sequence comes from Muscardinus avellanarius, assembly GCF_963383645.1. Taxonomy (NCBI): domain Eukaryota; kingdom Metazoa; phylum Chordata; class Mammalia; order Rodentia; family Gliridae; genus Muscardinus; species Muscardinus avellanarius. Next base: position 110,648,984 of record NC_137788.1, on the reverse strand, counting down.
ACGCTTGTACCCACATCCAGCAGACGGAGGGTTCACTGATGCCAGGCGAACAGTGAGGAAGAGCCCCGTGTTGTAAAAGAGCTCAGATTTTCCAGCCTGCCGCAGATGCAATATCCCCCTCTCTCTGGGCCTGTGTTGTCGTATTATTATTATTATTATTATTTATTATTTTGGTGGTACTGGGGTTTCTGGAAGCCCTTCTATCTCCGGGCTACACTCCCAGACCTATTTTATATATTTTTATTTGGAAACAGGGTCTCTTAAGCCAGCACTTCTGGCTTCGAACCTGCGTGACCCTCCTGTCTCCGCCCCCCAAGCGCTGGGATTACAAGCGTGCGCCACCACCCCAAGCGTGCGCCACCACGCCCGGCCTAATGTTGCCACCTTTAAAAGTGTGGGCTCAGCTGGGTGTGGTGGCACACACTTGTAATTCCAGGATTCGGGAAGCTGAGACAGGAGGATCTCGGTTCATGGACAGCCTCAGCTACTTAGGCCCTTTGCAACTCAGTGAGACTCAGTTTCAAAATAAAGAATAAAAATAGGGCTGGGGGTGTAGCTCTGAGGTGGAATGCCCCTGGGTTCCTTCCCCAGTAAGTCAATAAAAAAAATTAAGTGTGGGCTCACGTGAGGCTGCTGCCTGAGGTTCGCCTAGCTGTCTGTGTGTTTCTGTAGGGGACAGCTGGAGTTGTGGCCTCACACTACCCCCTCCCTTCACCCTCAGCTCCTCGGGGCAGGCCATTTGAAAGGCTGATCAATTCATGAACTCTCTAAAGCAGCGCTGGGTCAATTTGAGGGAGGGACGCGTGAGGGACAGGAGGGATTTGGAAAGGCGTGATGTAAGGAGGTGAAGTACCGGGTCCTGCATTCAGCATCCCATCCTTAAAAGGGAAGAAAAAGCTGGGCAGGAGTTGAGCTGGGCGGGCGTGGTGGCGCACACCTGTAATCCCAGGACGTAGGAGGCTGAGAAGGGAGGATCTCAGGTATGATCCTTCACTCATAGGAAGTCTCATCAACCTAGTGAGACCCTTTTTCTTTTTCTTGGTACTAAGATTGAACCCAGAGGCATTCTACCTCCAAATTATACCTCCAGGCTGATTTTATTGCTTTTTTTTTTTTAGAAACAAGGTCTCACTAAGTTGGTGAGGCTGGCTTTGAATCTGTGATCCTCCTGTCTCAGCCTCCCAAGTGCTGGGAATACAAGGGTGCACCACACCTGGTTTGAGGCCTTGTTTCAAAATAAGAAAATAAAATAGGGCTGGGGGTGGAGCGCAGAGGTAGGATGCCCTGTGTTCAACCCCCAGTACTGCAAAAGAAGTTGAGCTGAGGACAGGGAGGCAGAGACTCCTGGAAGGCTGGGGTCACAGAAGTCCTCTAGAGGGATTTTGATTCCTTCCTGAATTCAAACTCAGAAGGTACGGGAGCAGCTGGGCGTGGTGGTGCACGCTTGTAATCCCAGCATTTGGGAGCCTCGGCTACTTAGTGAAGCCCTCCACAACTCAGTGAGACCCTGTTTCAAAATAAAGAATAAAAGATAGGGCTGGGGGTTCAGCTTGGAGGTAGAATGCCCTGGGTTCCATCCCCAGTACCATAAAAAAAAAAAAAACCAGGTACAGCAGTTCCACACTGGGGGGGGGAGGGGGGACTGTCACCTGTGCCAACCAAGGGGACCAGGAACGGGGTGGAGGCCCCTCAGGAGGCCCCAGGAGCAGCCATCCCACTTAAATGATGCAATCGCATGCCAGTGTTACAGCCTGCCGCTGGGGCTGGTGATTTCTCAGGGGTGGGGGGTTTGGACCCCAGAGGCCCTTCTCTCTTTCTCTACTCACAATTGAGGGGGACGAGGGGAGCTAAGGAGAAGGCAACCCTAAGACACCTAAGAAGGTATCCAGCGAATACCTTCTTGGGCCCCAGAGGAGGAGGAGGACTTTGGTGAGCAGTGGAGATGCAGAGGTGGGGAGAGGGCCGCGAGGAGGAGTCCGAGGGGAGAAGGGCGGGCGTGGCGAGGAGGGGAGTGGGCCCCGGTGGTGGGAACAGATGGGTGGACACAAAGAGGGGAGCTTCAGGGAAGACAGATGGGCGGGGGAGGGGCGCGCAGTGGTCGGGGCCCTAATGAGATTGGAGATGGGCTGGGAGCTGAGGAGGAGGAGAGGGGAGGCCACCCTGGGAGACAAAGGCCATCAGGCCCGCAGGGGCTCAGGGACCTGCCCTGCCGGGGGAGCAGCCTGGCTGGCGGCAGACAGAGTGACAGATTGTGTGGATAGTCAGAGCGGAGACCCGCTGTCCCCTTCCACGGGAGAGGTAGAGAAAGACAGACAGACAGACCCACGGAGCCTGGGTAGCTACGGTTAAGGAAACCCCTTAACGAGTTGGGGCCTGCTCCAAGACGCGCCTGCGACTTCCCTGCATCACAACGGCCCTGCCCAGGCTCCTCCGGCCGGCCCCCTTCATCCAGGGACCCCCCAGATACCACCAGCATCTTCCAGAACACCACCCCAGCCACGGGCCACTCCTGGGGAAGGGTCAGGCAGTGTGGCGCGGAAAGGGTTAATGCAGTCTGCTCCCTCTGCCAGCCGCTCGCCTGGTTGGGTCCCCAGGGCTCCCTACATATGTCACCCCTCTCCTGCCAAACCCGCTGCTTCCCGGCTCCTCCAGGCCCTCCCCCACCAAGGCCTGGCCCGGGTCTTCACTGCCCCAGCCCGACAGCAGCCCACCTCCGCACGAGAGGAGGACATCTGTGAAGTGCAGGCTGAATGAAGATTCATGCTAAGCATAAACCACGAAGGCGTAACTGTCCTCCCCAGCCCCGAGCCAAGCCGTGCTCCTCCTTACAGTGAAGACCCCCCACACACACACATGCGCACGCGGGACACCCAGCAAGCCGAGCTGGCCCCACAGCCCAGCCCAGTCATCCTGCTTGGACACTGGGACGTGTGAGACTTCTCGCCACCTGTAAATCAAGGCACCAATGTGAGGGTCTCAGATGAGCCCTTTACAGTTTGCATACGTTGTACCTGGACATCACAACAGCACTGTAAAGGCAGCGTGTAGAAGCTGGGCACGGTGGCGCATGCTTGTAATCCCAGTACTTGGGAGGCTGAGACAGGAGGATCACTGCTCGTGGACAGCAACTGAGTGAGGCCCTTTGCAAATCAGTGAGACTCTGTTTCAAAACAAAGAATAAAATATAGGGCTGGGGGTGTAACTCAGAGGTAGAATGACCCTGGGTTCCACACACACACACACAAAAAAGACAGCAATGTAATCTTCATTTCACTGGTGAAGTAAGGCTCAGTCCAGGCTAGTCACCGGGACTTGGACCAGGATCAGTAGAGGTAGCTGTCCGTCCGCTATTTCATGCTTTGAGCTAGTCTTTATCAACCATGAGTACATTCCTTTTTTGGGAGGGGGGGTTGAACTCAGGAGCATTCTATCTCTGAGTTACACCCCAGCCCTATTTTTAAAAATTTTGAAATAGGGCCTCACTAAGTTGCTGAGGCTGGTAGTAAACCTCTGATCCTCCTGTCTCAGCCTCCTAAGCACTGAGATTACAGGCATGCACCACAATGCCCAGCAGAGTTCAATATATATATTTGCGTATGTGTGTGTAGTACTGGGGGTGGAACCCAGGGGCTTTTCTACCTCCGGGCTACATGCCCAGACCTATTTTATATTTATTTGGAAACAGGGTCTCACTAAGTTCCTGAGAGCCTCACTCAGTAGCTGAGGCTGGCTTCGAACCTGTGCGTCCTCCTGTCTCAGCCTCCCAAGCGCTGGGATTAAAAGCATGCGCCACCACGCCCGGCAGTATATTATTATTATTTTATTATATTTTATTTTTCGTTCTGAGAATTCAAATCAGGGATGTTCTATGTCCAAGCTACCGTTTGATTTTTAATTTTTTTTTTTGAAACAGGATCTTGCTAAATTGCCGAGGGTCTTGCTAAGCTGCCAAGGCTGGCCTTGAGCCTGCAATCCTCCAGACTCAGCCTCTCAAGTACTGGGATTCCATGTACGCGTCACTGCACCCAGCTGAGAACGTCCTTCTTAGCTGCTCCCCTAAGGAGCAGAACCTGAGCCCCAGAGTGAAGCTGGGGGCCCAGGATCCATCTTGACAGGTGCAGAGGAGGAGGAGGAAGGGGTCCCCTGCGCCTGTTCTCTCTCCCCTCTGCCATCAGATGCAGGGCTCTGGGGGTGGGCGGCTGTGGGGCTGAAGCGTCTGGCCTACTGGTCTACCAGAAGGGGCTAGCCACTGGGGTTGGCTCCTCCCACAGCCATTCCCCTGTGGCTCCTCTCTGCTTCAAGGCTCTTTCTCAGTTCCTGCATCCCTCCAGGCCTGTCTCCCTTCTGCTCTGGGCTCTCCCTGGGACACCTCCGAACCAGATCTCCACTGGAAAGGTTTCTGCACTGGCACTTCCCCTGCGTCCCTGACAGTCTCCTGCTCTGTTCTGGTCTCTCCCGACATCTCTCGTATCCCTGAGTCTTGGCAACCTGGCCATCCTGCCTCCATCCTTCCCCCTCTTTTTTTTCCTTTTCTTTTTAAATCTGTCTCCCGGGGACCGCACCTCCCATCTCTCTGTGCCCCCCCCCCCTTAACAGTTACCCAGTGACTCGGGTTTCTCTCTTTTTCTTTCCCCTCATCCCTCATGGTTTCTCCCTCCAGCAGCCTGACGGAGAGAGCTCTCTCCCGAGGAGTCCCTGGATGGGCTCCGGGGCAGGGGGGTGGGGGTGGAGCTGTTGTTGCCGGGGGCTCATTAGGTGGAGATTGGTTTTTAATCGGCACCATGGCAATGGTGACGTAATATCGAAGATGCCACCTGATCCCCTGCCTCCCTCCGGCCCCCCTCCCCAAGTCTCCATTCCCCTCCAGCTCAGCCCATCTGCTGGAGCCTGGGCACCTGTCTGGGCCTGCCCAGGTGGGAGTTGGCACCTCCCAGACCTGGGGGCAGGGAGCAGAGGGGGAGCTCTGGGAGGAATTATGGGATTCCCCTAAGGGAATGCTTCAACTTGGAGAAAGCTCAGAAGAAATTGACCAGCCACGGCAAAGGACCAGATCCCTTCTCTGACCTGAGGGTCCCGCTGGGCCTGGAAGGGGGCACGGGTCTTCACACTTGATCACCACAGCAACCTAGGAAGCTGCCACACTTAACCCTGCTTTCCAGAAAAAGACACTGAGGGTCGGGCATCAGCGCACACACCTAGAATGTCAGAGGCTGAGGTGGGAGGATCACCAGTTCAAGGACAGCCACAACAACTCCAAATATCGAAAAATCAAAAGGGGGTGTGGGGGTGTGGCTCAGATGTAGTGTGACCCTGAGTTCCGTCCCCAGTACCACGCAGTCACACGACAAACACAGAAGCTCCGGGGGCAGCGGGCACGGACTGGACCTTTCTGGCTGCAGCACCTTGCCCCAAGTCCTCACTGGTGGTCTGGGTTCATTCTAGAGACTCACAGAGATTCCAACAAGAAGCCAGGCATGGTGGCACACGCTTGTAGTCCCAGCCTTTGGGAGGCTGAGACGGGACGATCATGGTTCTCAGACAATCTCAGCTACTTAGTGAGGCCCTTTGCACCTCAGGGAGACCCTGGGTCAAAATAAAAAATACAAAATAGGGCTGGGGGTATAGCTCAGGGGTAGAATGACCCTAGGTTCCATTCCCAGTACTATAAAAAAAAAAAAAAAAGATTCTAGCAAGACATTGCATTGCACAGCTGAGGAGGGAGAGAACTGACCCACTGAGAGCTGGCCCACCGCCTCCTGGCTTCCTTCGGCCCCAGCGCCAGCTCCCCTCTCTCCCACCCTGACTCCATGCGCTGGAGTGGCCAAGCTCCTGACGTGAACTTGGTCCGTGAGCATCTGCACAAAACATTGGATCTGTTTTCCTCGCTGTTCACTTGAAGCGCTGCCTGCTGGGAACCAGCCTGGGCTATCCTGCCGTCCTTTCCCGGGCCCTGCCCTCGTCCCTCCTCTCGTCTCCGCCCTTGCCCCTTTCCCCCTCAGTGCCCCAAGTTCCCAATGGGTGACATTGGGCTGACCAGCCTAGAGGAATTCCTTGTGGGGTCTGCTTCCTGAATCTGACCCGCCCCTGGGCTGGGAAAGGGCGTGCTGGGTAAGAAGGGGTCGGAGCTGGAGGCGCCCTGGGTCCCCGCTTTACTGAGGGCATAGTTAGGGCAAGGACTCTGGGTCCTCCTCTGACTTACAGTGCCCCCCATTTTCTCCTTGCTACCTCTCCCTGTTCTGTGTGTGTGTGGGGGTACTGGGCATTCTACCTCTGAGTGACACCCCAGACCTATTTTTTTTATTATATATTTTGTGGTACTGGGGATGGAACCCAGGGGCATTCTACCTCCAAGCTACACCCCCCAGCCCTATTTTTTATTCTTTTTTTGAAACAGGGTCTCACTAAGTCGCAGAGGACCTCACTAAGTAGCTGAGGCTGGCCACGAACCTTGATCCTCTCGTCTCAGCCTCCTGAATGCTGGGATTGCAAGTGTGCGCCACCACACCGGGCTCCCTGTTGGTTCTTTAAAGACCCTTCTCAGAGAAAAGGAGATATGGGGAAAGAGCCCTGAGACCCTCAGACTGGGACCCCTGGCCCTTAGCCCCAGCTCTCCGTTTGGGAGCCCGAGGGGTTGTCGGTGGTCCTGCCCTGGCTCACGCCCCAGCCCCACCCCTTCCCCTGCTCTCTAGTCCTTGCTTATGAAATATGCATGAAGAACAGATGTCCCTGCCCCCCCCCACCGCCCCCCCAGGGCCAGCCTCCGCCCCAGCTCCCGGGGGGGTTCCCAGATCCCTCTGCCAATGGCTGCCTGGCCTGGTTATTTAATATTGATGAGGGGGGTGCCTGGGCCAGCCAATAGAGAGCCAGGGGTGTGTGTGTCTCCATATATATGCACAGGACCAGGCCCCGCTCAGGTGTGCCTGTGTCTCTAAGTGCCTGTGAGCCTGGCCGGCCCATCCCTTCCACCTGGCCCTAGAACATCACCATGTCTACTTCTTTTATCAGCCCCGAAGCCTGTACAGCCACGTCACGCTGCCCCCAAGGGCTCTAGGAAGCTGGGCGCTAACTTTGCAGACGGATGAGCCCCGACTGGCCAGAGGAGACTGGGGCTCTCGACGCCAACCCCCGCCCTGCCGGCTCGGATCCCTCGACAGGGTCCTCCTAGGTAAAGAGGGAACCTCTCGCGTCCATCGCAGCCTCCCTGTGTCTCCCAGTCCTCTTTGATTCTTTGTGACTGTCTGTCCTCCGTTCGGTTGCGGGCAGCAGAAGTAGCTTGTGAAGTGGCCTCTGCCACGCCCCAGCCTCTGAGTCCCGGGACTCCAGGAGCAGCCACGCAGCGGTCGGGCTGAGGGCTGGACAGCAAAGTGGAAGCTGCTGCGGGGGCTGGACTGGGGATGGTGGGGCCGGGTGGGGCGCGCAGAGTGGGAAGGGGCAGGTCAAGTGTTCAGGGATGAAAGAACATGGGGACCATCAGAGAACTGGGCTTTGATCGTGTGCTGGGAACCCGCGCTGGACGCCCAGTCCCCACCCTCCACGCTGTGGGGAGCTGGGGCACTAGGCTGCACTGTGAGACGTCCCCACACAAGCTCACCCTGTTGCTACCCCTTGATGTTCTGAAACCCGAGAATATGGTGTATTTTTTCTTTCCTTTTTCTTTTCTTTTGGTACTGGGGCTTGAACCCGGGGGCACATTGCCTTGAAGCCACACCCCTGCTGGCCCTTTTTCAAAATTTTAAACCAGAGTCTCCCTAAGTTTCTGAGGATCTCACTAAGTTGCTAAAACTGGTCTCAAACCTTCAATCCCCCTGTCCCAGCCTCCCAAGTCCTGGAATTACAGGTGTGAGCCTTCATATCTGGCTTGGAATATAAGGGTATTAGGGATTGAACTCAGGGGCATTCCACCTCTGAGCTACACCCCTAACCCTATTTTATTTCTTTAATTTTGAAAAAGGGTCTAAGTTGTGGAAGGCCTTGCTAAGATACTGAGTCTCGCCTCAAACCTGCGATTCTCCTGTGTCAGCCTTCCAGGGACTAGGGTTACAGGTGTGTGCCGCCATGCCTGGCTTGGAGTACGCTCTTAATTTCAGCACTGAGCACCTCTGGTGCCATGCCTCGGTTCTGTGTACCCATCTTGCCTGCCCGCCGACGACCCAGCACCCCCAGAGCTTAGGAGCATTTCATTTGAACCTGTTTTCTGGAGAGTGGGGCAGGGTGAGTTTTGCAGATACTGTGAAGGAGCCAGCCGTCTTGCTTCTGTTTCTGACTCTTATCTGAGGTGGTGAGCAGCGCCCTGTCCCCCCAACACTTCCCCCGAGCAAAGCCCTTTCCCAGCTGTTCCGGGGCCGTGTTTCAGCTAGCTTTGCCCGATCCGGGGACAAGCAAACCTTAGCCAGACCTTGTAAGGGCAGCAGCCCCAAGAAGCTGTGCATGCCCTGGTCGGCAGGTCAGGGCCGCTCTGCCTTGGGCTAGGGCAGGGCGTGTGGTAGAAGAAGGCTGAGTGTGTCTCTTTCCCTGAACTTTCTTGCAGGGCCTCCAAAAGGATCAGGGAAGGGCTGATCTCAGGGTGCAGAGGGCAGAGCTAGAGGAAGGTGCAGCCCTGTGCAGGGAGCTGGGCAGCTATCTTCCCCTGGTCCTCATGGGCAGGGTGTTAGGACCTGCTGTCTAGGGTCGGGGGGACCGGGAGGACTGAGCAAGGCTAACCGGGTCCATATGTCAGTTTGTGTGTTTACCTCCTCCACCCCAAGCAAGGGTGCACAGCCCAGACTTGGCAGTTCTTCCCTCACAACTGGGGGAGGTCTAGAGTCGCAGGGCCAACCTCCCTGGAGCTCTCCCTCCAGTCTGGCTCCGCTGCCCCACCCTTGTTTATTATTATGGAGAAAAGGTGGAGCACAAAGTCTACCCATATGTAGGGGCACAGCTCAGCGGCGCTCAGGGCGCTAACTACTGTGGACCAGAGCTCCAGAACTTCCTCGTGGTGTAACTGTGAAGCTGTCTGCAGGCAGTAAACGATCCCTCCCCGCCCTCCCTCCAGCCCCTGGCCGCCACCATTCCATTTGCGTTCTCTGTGAATTAGACGACTTTCCACGGGTCATCTGTCCTTTGTGACTGGCGCACTGCACTTAGCATAATGTCCTCAAGGTCCATCTACGTTAGCGGTTAACGCGTGAGATGGGACTCTTCTCCTTTTAAGACCAACAGCCTGGGACACATGTGCAGACCTTGTGACGTTTATCTATTCTGCCGGATGAGCAGGTGAGCTGCTGTGGAGGGTGCTTCTGAGAGAATGCAATGTGCACAGATCTGAGACCCTGCTTTATCTGGATAGATACCCAGAGACGAGAGCCAGCGCTGCATCTATTTTTTTTTTTTTTTTTGCAGTACTTGGATGGCACCCAGGGGCATTCTACCTCCGAGCCACACACCCCTATTTTTTTTAATTCTTTATTTACAGGGTCTCTCTGAGTTGCAGAGGGCCTCACTAAGCAGCTGAAGCTGTCCTCAAACCATGATCCTCCCGTCTCAGCCTCCCAAATGCTGGGATTACAAATGTGCACCACCACGCCTGGCTTTGCATCATTTTTAATTTGGGAGGAACATTCACTCCGTTTTCCCATATAGCAATTGCATGGATGATAGTCCCACTGACAGGACAGGGGGAGCTCATTTCTTTACACCTGTGGAACACTGGTTTTTGTCCTGGGTGTGATTTTTAACTTCAGAGTCGGCATCCCTACTGGGTGTGAGCTGGTGATCCCCGTGGCTTTCATTTGCATGTCTGCGATTAGTGACATCAGCGTCTCGCCGCGTGTGCTTGCTGGCCCTCTATACGTTATCTTTGGAGGAAGGTCTCTTTGAGTCACCAGCCCCTTTCTCGTGGGGTTATTTGATATTTTTGAGCCTAGCTTGTGGGGATTCTTAGGTGTTCTGGGTATCAGTTCTCAGTCAGATGTCTGGTTTGCAAGTGTTTGCTCTGTTCCTGAGGTTGGGCTTTCACTCTGGTGATCGCATCCTTCAAGGCACTGAAGTTAACTTCCATGTGGTCTCATCTTTGTGTGTGTGTTTTGTTGCATTTACATTGGGTATCAAATCCAAGAAACCATTGCTAAGTCCAATGTCATGAAGCTTTCCCCCGGGTTTTTATTTTTTTTTAGGGATTTCATAGTTTTGCGTCTCTAATTCGTGTGTGTGTGTGTGTGTGTGTGTGTGTGTGTGTGTGTGTTACTGGAGATTGAACCCAAGGATATTTACCTTGGAGCCCTATTTTACACCCCAGTCCTAATTTATTTTATTTTTTGCTTTTTTATTTTTGGTACTGGGGGTGGAACCTAGGGGCTTTCTACCTCCAGGCTATACTCCTAGACCTATTTTGTATTTTATTTTTTGCGGGTCTGGGGATGAAACCCAGGGGCATTTGACCTCTGAGCTACACCCCCTGCTCTAATTTTTATTCTTTATTTTGAAACAGGGTCTCACTAAGTTGCAAAGGGCCTTACTAAGTAGCTGAGGCTGTCTGCAAATCAAGATCTTCCGGTCTCCACCTCCCAGAAGCTGGGATTCAAGGGTGCGCCACCACGCCTGGCTTTTATATTTCATTTGGAAACAGGGTCTCACTAAACTTCTGAGAACCTCACTAAGTAGCTGAGGCTGGCTTGTAACCTGCGTGATCCTCCTGCCTCAGCCTCCTAAGTACTGGGATTATAATCATGGGCCAGCACACTGGGCTGTATCTGGCCTCAAACCTACCATCCTCCTGTCCCAGTCTCCCAAGTACTGGCCACCGGGACCGTTGATATCAAGCCTCTGACTCAGTTTTATACCATCCTCTTTCCTCTGCCTGTTACTTTCCGCTTCCTTTCCTTCTCACTATTTTCCCTCTGCCTTCTTCCAGGAGCCCCCCACTCTGGGTTCCAGGCCGACCGCACTTCCCCAGCCCGCAGCCGCCAGCTCCTCCCTCCCTCCCTCCCTCTGCCCCTCATAATTAATTATCCTTTCTTTTTTAGGCTTGTCTGAGCTCCTGACCATGGAACCCTGAGTGGCTGGGCTTCCCGGAGCTCCGCGGCAGACCCCAGCCCTTCCTGCCCCTCCCGCAGCCAGAGCTCCAGCTCCAGAGGGAGGGGTGGGGAGGGCGCCCCCACCGCCCGGGGCGGGGCGGCTTACACCACGATGCTCAGCTCGGACCCCATGGAGCTGGATCTGCCTCCCAGCCACTCGGAGACCGAGTCTGGCTTCAGCGACTGCGGGGGCGGGGCGGGCGCGGGGCCCGGGGGTCCCGGCGCGGGCCAGGCCCGGGGCTCGGAGCCGGGGGAGCCAGGCCGAAAGGACCTGCAGCACCTGAGCCGCGAGGAGCGCAGGCGCCGGCGCAGGGCCACCGCCAAGTACCGCACGGCGCACGCCACGCGGGAGCGCATCCGCGTGGAGGCCTTCAACGTGGCCTTCGCTGAGCTCCGCAAGCTGCTGCCCACGCTGCCCCCCGACAAGAAGCTGTCCAAGATCGAGATCCTGCGCCTGGCCATCTGCTACATCTCCTACCTGAACCATGTGCTGGACGTGTGACCCGCAGCCCCTCTCCGTAGCCCTGGCCCCCAGCAGCCCGCCAGCCTCCCGTTGCTAATGACAACCGCATCGGCACCCAGGCCCGCCTGAGCCCGGGCCCAGTCAGAGTGGCCCCTGGCCTCAAGGGTCACCTTCTTTACCACCCTAACGCTGCCCCCAAGGGGACGTCCTCTAGCAGGGCGGCGCTGGCCACATCTGGGATGGAGTCCTTGTCTGGCCTACCTAGCACCTGCCTCTTCCTCCCCGAGCCCACATTTGCAGAGCTCCCAGGCCTGGGGGAGCCCTCCCCTCGGTCCCAGCTTGCCCGTGGTGGGGATGGGTCTCAGACCAGAGAGTGGAGGGAGAGACAGCTGGGGCTTCTCCCAAATCTGCAGGCTTGAGAGGCTGGAGGTCCTGAGCTATGTAGACCCCCCACCCCTCCTCCACCCCCATCACAATGTTCTCCTGGTTTGTTTCAAGAGAAAGGCAAGCCTCCACCCGGGGACAGTGGAGGATATCTCCAAACAGCACGGGGGTGGGGGGTGGGGGGGACCTTCTGAACTGTGCCCTCCTCACTGAAGAACCCGCGGGTCAGATGCAAAGGGAGCCCTAGAATAGCCCGCGGAGGGGCGGCCGTTGGCTCTCGTGGCCTGGAAGGGGACCTAGTCATTACACCTTTTCCACCCTTGAGCAGGGGAGACGCCCCCAGCCCCCGCCTGCTCTGGTGGGGATGAGTGTAGACAAGCCTAGAAACCCTACAAGGATTGGGCTTCCTTCCTGCCTGCCTTCTTCCTTGGGTCCCTGCACCCCACCCGGCCTCCCAGCTCTGCACGGTTATTTATTTATGTATGTATTTATTTATCTATTTATTTATTTATAAATATTGCTATTTATTGCCGAGTTGTGCACTTTGGGGAGTGTGAGCCCCCCTTCCCCAGCAGCTCCCGCAGGCTCTCTCTGGCTCTCTCCCGGTTAAGTTCTTCTCTTTTCTGGCTTCTCCAATTCCAGGAGTAGACTTGGAGAAGCCAATTGGGACCCCCTGGGCCCCACACACCCCATGATCCTTCCTCTGTCCATCCGCCCCTTGGGCAGTGCCCTACTCCTCCAGCTCTGGGGTAGCAGAATGTCCTCCTAGAATCCCTCCATTCTCCGGTCCCAGCTACCTCTTCTCTCTCTCCAGCCTTCCCCCTGACCCTCACTCCCCCTGACCCTCACTCCTGCCTAGTTCAGCAAAAAGCAAGCTCCCAGGGTCCGTGTCCTGTGTCCGGGTGCGATCCTCTCTTCTTGCCGTCCCAATTTCATACAAAAAGAAAAATTAAAGTGACCTCGTTCTAGCACCAGACCTGACTGTGGCTCAGTGGACGGGTCGAGGAGCTGGCCAGCCCACATCGAGGGGCATAGAGTTCAGTCTGGGGGATAAGTGAAGAGAAAGAGAAGGGGCCGCAGGGTAAAGGTGAGGGGAAGGTGTAACCTGGAGGTCCCCGCCTCCCACCCGATGGCCCCATCTGGGCATGCATCAGTGACACATCTCACTCCCTGCTTTCTTGGGGCTGAGGAGAGGCTCAGTGTCCCAGCAGCACCCAGGTTAAACACGTGTCTGTGGCCACTGGCTGCGGGGCAAAGCCACAGCAGCATGCAACGAGGCACCGCTCTCTCCTGCCTCTAGGAGAGGCCAAAATCCGTCCAAGCCTCAGCCCTTGATCTGTTTTGCATCTCCGAACCTTGGATACTGGGGAGAGGATGATGGAGCAGCTGGGACTGAATGAGAAATGGTTAAAAAAAAAAAAAAAAAAAAAAAGAAAAGAAAAAGAAAAAAAAAAAGGGCCATGCAGACAGCAAAGTCATTTTGGAAGACAGCCTAGAGTCAAGTTCCAGACACAAAAGCTATAGACCAGAGGGAGCAAAGGCCTGGCCCAAGGTCTCACAGGGAATTGGGGGCCTGGCTAAGAATCAGACCCAGTTTTTTGTTTTGTTTTGTTTTGTTTTTCAGTACTGGGGATGGAACCCAGGGGCATTCTACCTCCGAGCTATACCCCCAGCCCTATTTTTTATTCTTTATTTTGAAACCGGGTCTCACTGAGTTGCAAAGGGCCTCACTAAGTAGATGAGGCTGTCTGCAAACTGCGATCCTCCAGTCTCAGCCTACCGAGTGCAGGGAGAGACTGGGCATCTTCTCTTCCCTGTGAGTGTTAAATGAAATATATTCAGCCCAGAGCCTGGCAAGACATGGGGGGGGGGTCCCAAGACCTGGGTCCCATGCTGAAGAGGGCAAGAGTTGGGAGGGAGAATGGAAATCACTGAGTCACACACCTGTTTTGTGCATGTGTGGAACCCAGGACCTCATGCATGCTAGGTAAGTGCCACTGAGCTATGCCCCAGCCCTTATTTATTTATATATTTATTTTTGTGTGTGTGGTACTGGGGATGGAACCTAGGGGCTTTCTACCTTCGGGCTACACTCTCAATCCTATTTTATATTTTAAAATTAATTAATTGATTTATTTATTAATTTATGTGGTACTGGGGATGGAATCCAGGGACTTTCTACCCAGAAGCTGAGACAGGAGGATGGTGCAGGTTTAAAGCCAGCCTCAGCAACTTAGTGAGACCGTGTTGCCAAATAAAATATAAAATAGAATGGGGTGGGAATTGGGTAGGGGATAAATGGGTGATGTGTACCTGTATGTCCACACAAGTTTTTTTTTACTCCATTATGATGTATGAATATGCCACCATACCTGGCGTATGAATATAATTCCCCAATAAAAAAAAAATAGATCCCGGCATGGTGGCACATGCTTGTAATCCCTGTATTTGGGAGGCTGAGATAGGGAGATCGTGGTTCCTGGCCAGCCTCAGCTACTTAGTGAGGCCCTGTGCAACTCAGTGAGACCCTGTTTCAAATAAAAAATAAAAAATAGGGCTGGACGTGCAGCTCAGAAGTAGAATGCCCCTGGGTTCCATCCCCAGTATCACACACAAAACTACCTGGGTACCAGGCGTGATGGCGCACGCTTGTAATCCCAGTACTTGGGAGGCTGAGACAGGAGGTTCTCAAGTTTAAAGCCAACCTCAGCAACATAGTGAGGCTCTTACCAATTTAGCAAGACCCTGTTTTAAAAATAAATAAATAAATAAATAAATAAATAAATAAAATGGGCTGGGGGTGTAGTTTGGAGACAGAAGGCCCCTGGATTCAATCCCTAGCACCATGCACACACACAACATTTTGTTTTAATAAGTCAATAAAAGCTGGGCATGGTGGTAATCCCAGTACTGGGATTACCTGCGTGCGGAACCACACCTGGTGCCCAGATCGTTTTAAACTTTTGAAATAGGGTCTCCCTGAGTTGCCAGGGCTAGCCTTGAACTTGGGGTTCTTCTGAATCAACCTCCCAGTCTCTGGGAATATAGATGTGCAGCCAGGATGGTGTCGGGGCTCCCTGATGAAGGACTGGGGCCGAGCCCAGCCCTCTGCGTGGCCCCCGGGGCTTTGTGCTGATGGTCATGGTGCTGACCCGCCCACCCGCCTCTGCTGGGGAGCTGGTGTCCCTCAGGGCCAGGGTGGTGAGTGGGGCAGCTGCCGCGGGTTCCTTCTACCTCCGAATTTCTTCAGATAATCAATTGGCCTCGGCTTCCCGCTCGGCTCTGCAGGACAGGGACGAGGTGGGGGAGGGAGCGCACGGGCCCTGCAGCAGCAGCAGTGTTCTGGGGAGATGTCTGGAGCTGAGGGGACCCTGAAGGCTCGGACAGTCTTGGCCAGGCTCCTGGGCGCGGGGCGGGAGGGGCGTCTGGGCCAGGTGGCTGAGCCTCCTCCCCTCTCCTCCCTCCTGGAGCTCCTGTCATGGGGGTGGGGGGCGGCCAGCTGTCCATGCCTCCTCCCTCTGACCTCTGGGTCTTGTCCTTCATAATTGCCCTCTAACTCAGCACCCCTCACTGCCAATGGGGGAGCCCCGAGGGTCAGAGTGGGGGGGGGTCTCTGAGCTAACACACACACACACACATACACACACACACACACACACTGTTGCTGGCTGCAGGCATATGGCCCCTTTGTGGCTACACAATGCCGGGCCTGTCCGCCCCTTCCCAGGCTGGGGTGTCTCCCCTTCTGCCAAGCCTCTCCCTCCTCCTCCCTGTACCCCAGGCCCACAGCCTTTTCTGTTTTTCTTTTTCTTCCTCTTTTTTTTTTTTTTTTTAATTTTTATTACTGGGTATGGAACCCAGGGGCATTCTGCCTCAGAGCTCCACCTCCAGCCCTATTTTTTATTCTTTATTTTGAAACTGGGTCTCACTGAATTGCAAAGGACCTCACTGAGTAGCTGAGGCTGGTCACAAACTGTGATCCTCCTGTCTCAGCCTCCCAAATGCTGGGATTACAAGTGTGTGCTACCAGGCCCGGCTACTCTTTAATTAATTAATTAATTTTTGCAGTACTGGGGATAGAACTCAGGGGCATTCTATCTCCTAGCTACACCCCCAGCCCTATTTTTTAATCTTTATTTTTGAAACAGGGTCTCACTGAGTTGCAGAGGGCCTCACTAAGTAGCTGAGGCTGTCCGCGAACGGCAATCCTTCTGTCTCAGCCTCCCGAATGCTGGGATTACAAGCGTGCCCACCACGCCCACCCAGCTGCTCTTTATTTTGAAACAGGGTCTCACTAAATTGCAAAGGCCTCGGTAAGTAGCGGAAGCTGTTTGCCAACCTGCAATCTTCCTGTATCAGCCTCCTAAGTACTAGGATTACAAGCATGCACCATGGCACCTGGCTCGAAAATTATGCTTTTTTTTTTTTTTTTTGCGGTACTGGGAGGGCATCCTACCTCTGAGCTACACCCCCAGCCCTATTTTTTATTCTTTATTTTTGAAACAGGGTCTCACTAAGTTGCGGAGGGCCTCACTAAGTAGCTGAGGCTGTCCTCGAACCCAGATCCTCGGGTCTCAGCCTCCTGAATGCTGAGATTACAAGTGTGTGCCACCACGCCTGGCTTATCTTGGTTTTGAAACAGGATCTCACTAAGTAGCTGAGTAGCTGAGGCTGTCCTTGAACCTTGGATCCTCCTGTCTCAGCCTCCCAAGTACTAGGTTTACAAGCATGCACCACCACGCCTGAGTAAAAAATTATGCTTTTTATGAGAGGACCAGTGCCCCGGCTGCAAACTCACCCTTTCTGTTCATGCCACAATGAGCAAAACCTAAGCTCCCTCTGAGTGTCAGCTTCCTCGTAGGTAAGACCACGGGAGCCTGGCTGTGAAGGTGGTGTACACCAGTCATCCCAGTCCTTGAGAGCCGGAGACAGGAGGATCGCAGATTTGAGGTTATCCTCAGTGACTTAGTGAGACCCTGCTTTCAAATAAAAATAAAGCTGGGCATGGTGGTGCATCCCTGTAATCCCAGCATTGGGAGGCTGAGACAGGAGGATCGCAGTTTGTGGACAGCCTCAGCTACTTAGCGAGGCCCTCTGCAACTTAGTGAGACCCTGTTTCAAAATAAAGAATAAAAAATAGGGCAGGGGGGTGTAGCTCAAAGGTCAAATGCCCCTGGGTTCCATCCCCAAACCCGCAAAAAAAAAAAAAAAAAAAAAAAAAAAAAGAATAAAAAATAGGGCTGGGGGTGTAGCTCGGAGGTAGAATGCCCCTGGGTTCCATCCCCAGTACTTGGAAAAAAAGGTGTGGGGTGTATCCTGCAAGAACAACGCCCTGGGTTCGATTTGAGGGAAGAGAGAGAGGGAGAGAGAGAGAAAATAATGAATGTAGCCCTTTCCAGGGTTTCTGTCCTGTTTCATATGGGCTGACAGGAGGCTGAAAGAAAATTATTTGTTGTTGAACAGTGCCCCCTGGTGGCCACTTCTCCCTGTCTAAGAAGGTAAGTTGGGTGTGACTGTGGCTTCCAGAATTCTGTTCTCTGAGGCAGAGCTTCCTGGGATGTGAGGAGGGTTGGTTGCTGACTAAGGATAAAGCGATACTGGGATTTATCAGTGCTTCATTTACAAACAAGAATGGTCTCCAATGTGCTGACTGTTTTGTTTTTCCTGTCCGGGCCTGTGCCTATTTCATTTGTTGTGTGTATTCCTGAGTGTTTGTGTGTGTGTGTGTTTGCGTTGTGTGTATGTGTGAGTTCTGAATTTGGGGATGCTTCCCTCATTCCGGGGTTTTTGCACATGGCTGCATCTGGTGTTGTTGTTGTTGTTGTTGTTGTTGTTGTTGTTATTATTATTATTATTATTATTATTATTATTATTTATGCTGAGGATTGAACCCAGGGGCATTCTACCTCTGAGCTACACCCCAGCCCCATTTTATTATTTTATTTTGAAGCGATCTCACTAAGTAGCAGAGGACCTCACTAAGTTGCTGAGGCTGGCTACGTACTTGCCGTGCTCTTGCCTCAGCCTCCCAGGTATATATATAAGCATGTACCTTATATATATAGGCCCTGCTGTGCTTGTTTATTTATTTATTTACTTTTTTGTAGTATTCAGGATTGAATCCAGGGGCATTCTACCTTTGAGTTACACCCACAGCCCTGTTTTTTTTTTTTTTATTCTTTATTTTAAAACAGGGTCTCACTCAGTTGTGGAGGGCCTCACTAAGTAGCTGAGGCTGGCCACAAACCCGGATGCTCCTGCCTCAGCCTCCCTAGTACTGGGATTCCAAGCATGCCCACCACGCCCAGCTACTTACTTACTTACCTTTCGTGTCCTTCTTTCATGTAGGAACCTGAGTGACAGCTGTCAGGGAGGAAGACAACAGGGGACAGGAGGCTGTTTAGTTCCTTCTTCCCCCGCAGGTCTTTTAAATTTTTTTTTTTTATGCGGGTCTGGGGATGGAACCCAGGCATTTGACCTCCGAGCTACACCCCCTGCCCTATTTTTTATTCTTTATTTTGAAACAGGGTCTCACTGAGTTGCAGAGGGCCTCATTAAGTAGCTGAGGCTGTCCGTGAACCGTGATCCTCCAGTCTCAGCCTCCCGAATGCTGGGATTGCAAGCGTGCGCACCACACCACGCCTGGCTGTCTTTTCTTCCCTTTAGTTTTTCCTGCTGCCTTTCTGCCTCATCAGCCACAGGGTTGTTTGCAGGTTACAGTTTTTGTCCAGCTTCTGCCCCACTTTAGCCGCCCAAAGCTTAGAGACGTGGTCCTCTCTAACCTGTGTCTGGGGCCTCCCAGGTGAAGAGGGAAGAGGGCCCTGAGATCATGGTCCAGCGTTAAGGCCCAGCCTCCCCGCTCATCGCCGTTTTGCTTTCTGCTTCGGTGATGGACTCCACTTTACTTGGTGTACTATGCACTTACTGAATAGCCAGGGTGCCCCAGCCACTGTTTTGGGTTCTGAAATGCAGGCTCAGCCCCATCCCCACCTGCCTGGGAACAGGGTAGGAAGAAAGACATGCCCAAAACATGGACTCCCCAACAGTGATTGTGCAGGAAATAGGTGGCGTGGGGAGGGCTGTGGCTAACCCGCAGGGTGCTGGGCAGGGAGGGAGGCGGCGGGCAGGATCAGCATCCACGCTGGGCTTTGAAGGCCAGCGGAGGCTCTCCAGGTCTGCGAGGGTGCTGCCAAGAGGCCTCTTCAGAGACCCCACACCCTGTGCTGAGTAAGACTCTCCTTTCCTCGCCGTGGGATTGTTGGCTCACAGGTGAGTCCCTCTCCAGGCCTTGCTTTTGAGGGAGAAAGCTCTCTCCCTAGGGCTGTGTGCATGCAAGGCTGGGTGGTGTGGGTTGCAAAGTCCCAGTGCAGGGACAGGACGGGTCCTTCCATTATGAAACCCTGTGGAACCACCGATGGGACCAGACAGCTCTGCGGCCACCGCACTGTGTCGTGGCTTCAGTCTGTCTAGCCCAGCCTCTCTCACACCTAAGCGTGCTCCCATGGCTGCTCCTGGCAAGTCTTTCTGTCCAGGGCAAAGAGTAGACTCCCCTTCCCCGGGAAGCCTGCCCAACACAGTGGCACCCCAGTAGAGGGCGCTGTAGATATGCGAACATGGAGCCAGGGCAGGTTGCCGGAGCAGTTTAAAACTGTTGGGACAGAAATGCCAAGGAACCACTACTGAGTATCTTTCCAAAGACAGCAATAAACGCATACCCACGTTCACAATAGCCAAACTATGCAACCAACCTAGGTCTCCATCAACAGCCGAACGGATCATAACGCTACGGGAAAGACACACGATGGAATTCTACTCAGCTATAAAAGAAAATAAAATTACATCATTTGCAAGAAAATGGAAGGACCCGGAGAAGATTATGTTAGGTGAGGTTCGCTGATCACAGAGAGTGAAGGGTCATATGTTTTCTTTAATATGTGCAGGACAGGAGTAACTGGGATACAAGAGGGACTCCGGATGATGAGGAGAAACCTCAGGGGAGCCAGGGAGGAGATCTAAGGGTGGGGAGGAGGAAGACTGAGGTTCATTAATAGAAATACGACCATAGACACCAGGCGTGGTGGCGCATGCTTGTAACCCCAGCATTCGGGAGGCTGAGACCGGAGGATTGCGGTTCGCAGCCAGCCTCAGCTTTTACTTAGTGAGGCCCTTTGCAACTCAGTGAGACCCTGTTTCAAAATTAAAGAATAAAAAATAGGGCTGGGGGGTAGCTCAGAGAATGCATGCCATGAGCTCAATATCCATGTGTCTCTGTCTGTCTGTCTGTCTGTCTGTCTCTCTCACACACACACACAATAAACAAATGAATGAATGAATGAATGAATGGAGGCAAGAAAGGATGGGGCTATCCTGGATTATTAGTTCTGGAGGGCTTGGTCCTACACAAGGGAGATGGGGAGGCATTTATTCTTTCCACAAAAGAGAAAGAAAAAAAAAATTTAATTCAGCAATTCTTTTTTTTTTTTTTTCTTTCCCTTATAGTACTGGGGCTTGAACTCAGGGACAGGCTCCTACTGAGGAGCCTTTTTTTTTTTTTATTTGGAGACAAGGAGCCCTTTTTGTTTTATTTGGAGGCAAGGTCTGATGAAGTGGTCCAGGCTGGCCTGAAACTTGTGATCTTTCTTCCTGACTCTCCCAGGATGCTGGGATTCCAGGCCTGTATCACTGGGCCCAGCTTAATTCAGCGATTCTTACACTAAAATTGCTAAGGTAACTTAAAAACCATACCAAGCCAGGCATGGTGGTGCACACCAGTAATCCCAGTACTCGAGAGGCTGAGACAGGAGGATCGCAGGTTTGAGGACAGCCTCAGCAACCTAATGAAACCCTTAGTGAGACTCTATTTCAAACTAAAACAAAACAAAACAAAAAAACAAAAAAAAGAAAGGGTAGGACTTGGGGTGTAACTCAGAGGTAGAATGTGTCTGGGTTCAATACCCAGTCTCTCTCTCTCTCTCTCTCTCTCTCTCTCTCACACACACACACACACACACACACACACACACACACACACCAAAACAAACAAAAATAACAATAAATAATAAATAAATAAATAAAATCGATGCCCATAGTTGGGACACACCTTGGAAGTTCCTGGCTTGCTTGGTCTGGGCTGGGTCCTGGGCATTTGTATATTTCAAAGCTTCCCAGCTGATTAAAATCTGCGGCTGACTTGGAGAAGTACTGGCTTAATTTGCAGGTAACTCTTTAGATTGGTGATAATGGGACTGCATTTAGGGAAACACACACTAAATAAAGGGTGGATGAACAGAGGGTGGTGAACCTTTGGGACAGATGAGAAAGAGAAGGAAGTCAGAAGGAAAGAGAAATAATACCAGCCTCGTGACTTTTAAGTTGCTGCTGTTGTTGTACCGGGGGTTGGACCTGGGACATTCTACCACTGAGCTTCACACCTTTTCCTTTTTATTTTATTTTTGCTTTTATTTTTAGTGGTACTGGGGATGCAACCCAGGGGCATTCTACCTCCTAGTGAAACCCCCAGCACTATTTTTTATTCTTTATTTGGAAACAGGGTCTCACTGGGTTGCAAAGGGCCTCACTAAGTAGCTGAGACTGTCCACGAATGCTGGGATTACAAGCATGTGTCACCACGCCTGCCTTATTTTTTAATTTTGAAACAGGGTCTTGCTAAGTTGCAAAGGACGTCGTTAAGTTGCTGAGGTTGGCGGTGAACCTGCGATCTTCCTGTCTCAGCCTCCCACGTCCTGAGATTACAGGTGTGCACCACCACGCCGGCCGTATGGATATACTTTTGTAAACCATGAGAGTGACTTTTCTAAGGAAGGTGGGTGCTGGATGGAGCTCCAATGATCACCATGGATGGAACCATCCCCAGGTTCATTAGCAGAGCTGCAGAAAACTGGTGACTGGCCTGGCTTGTGGGTACATCACTGTGGATACCACATGTGAGGGGGGCTGTGCTGGCTAGTCCTGAAGCTGGCTGGGTGCAGTGGCTCACTCACCCCTATAATCCCAGTTGTGAGGGGCTGAGACAGGAGGATCACAGGTTCGAGGCTAGCCTCAGCAACCTAGTGAGACCTACTTCAAAATAAAAAATAAAAAGGGCTCGGGATGTAGTCGGAGGTAGAGTGTCTCTGCATTTAATAAAAAGGGGAAAAAATACTTCATGAAGCTTTTGTGTTTTGGTGTGTGTGTGTGTGTGTGTGTGTGTGTGTGTGTGTGTGATACTGGTGATTGAACTCAGGCATTCTACCTCCAAGATACAATTTCAGCCTTGTTTGTTTGTTTGTTTGTTTATTTATTTATTTATTTATTTATTGTACTGGGGATGAAACCCAGGGCATTCTACTTCCGAGCTGCACCTCCAGGCCTATTTTAATTCTCTTTCTTCTTTCCTTCTTTCTTTATTCCTTCCTTTCTTACCTTCTTTCTTTTTTTTTTTTTTTTTTTTTTTGTGGTACTAGGGGTGGAACCCAGGGACATTCTACCTCCCAGCTCCACCTCCAGCCCTATTTTTTATTCTTTACTTTGAAACAGAGTCTCACTGAGTTGCAAAGGACCTCACTAAAGTAGTCGAGGCTGTCCTCCAACTGCAATCCTCCTGTTTCAGCCTCCCAAATGCTGGGATTACAAGCATGTGCCACCATGCCTGGCTTTTTTATTTTGAAATAGGGTCTCACTAAGTAGCTGAGGCTGACCTTGAACCTGCAATCCTCCTGACTCAGCTTCCCAAGTACTGGGATTACAAGCGTGCATCACCACACCTGGTTAAAGTGTTTGTGTTTGAGCAGAGGTACTAAGGCTTCCCTGTTCTCAAAACAGGGTTGTAAAAAAGGCCCTACTTAGCTGGGTGTGGTGGAACATTCCCGGGAAAGCTGGACAGGTTCGAGGACAGTCTCAGCAAGCAGTGAAGTCCAACTCCTTCCCAGGGCAGCAGACCTAACGTCTGCCTTTCTTTCCTGGGATTGATCTCCAGTGTGGCTTCTCTGGAGCTGTGGTGAGAGCCCTCTGCCCAGTCTTCCCCACCCCCAGGGCTCCTGAATGTGGCTTCCTTCCCTGCTGCCATGAGCTGGCAACATTTGAAAGAACTTTGACTAGCCCGGGTGTGGTAGCACATGCTTGTAAATCCCAGCATTCCAGAGGCTGAGACAGGAGGGTCGTGGTTCACAGACAGCCTCAGTTACTACTTAGTGAGGCCCTTTGGAACTCAGTGAGACCTTGTTTCAAAATAAAGAATAAAAGCCGGGCGTGGTGGCGCACACTTGTAATCCCAGTACCTGGGAGGCTGAAACGGGAAGATGGCAGGTTTGCGGGCAACTTCAGCTCCTTAGTGAGGTCCTCTCTGCAACTTTGTGAGGCCCTGTTTCAAAAGAAAGAATAAAAACTGGCTGGAGATGTAGCTCGGAGGTTGAATGCCCCTGGGTTCCATTCCTGGTATGGCAAAAAAAAAAAAAAAAAAAAAAAAGAAACTTTGAGTGAAGACTGATTTTGGCTCAGAAATTCCTTCCCTGGGTAAGACTTCTGAAAGAACTGGGAGTTCCCTAAGCACCAGAAAGGGGGAGCTGGGACTAGGAGTTGGCTGTGGGGTGTTAGGGTCACCTCATGAATCCTGTTTATACAGATGGACTTCTGAGGGCTTCTGCGTAAGGCACACTGCCACCACCAGGTGAAATGCTGGGCATCTTGCAACCTGGTTTTCTCACTGAGAAGGTGAAACAGAAGCCCCCACTCATCTTGGAACAGAGAACAAGGAACCAAGCTCTTTCCCTTCCCCTGCCTGGTATTTGTTACTCTTTTATTTTATTTTATTTTATTTTACTTTTTGCAGTACTGGGGATGGAACCCAGGGGCATTAGACCTCCGAGCGACACCCCTTGTCCTATTTTTTATTCTTTATTTAGAAACAGGGTCTCACTGAGTTGCAAAGGGCCTCACTAAGTAGCTGAGGCTGGCGGAGAACCACAATCTTCCTGTGTCAGCCTCCCGAATGCGGGGATTACAAGTGTGCGGCACCTCGCCCAGCTCGATATCTGTTAGTCTTGAAGACTCAGCTGCTGGCATCCCGACTTAGATTTCAAGCTTGGAGGTGAGGGGAGGTAGGGGGTCCAATGTATAGAATTATTCTACTTCTGACCTCAGAAGCTTTTTTTCCCCACTTCTTTGGGCCCTTCTAAGGTCTGTGAAACAGGCACATAACTCAGAGGAAACCTCTGTAGTCAGACATCTCTCAGGGCAGGCCACGGACACTCCTGCCCTCCCAGGTCCCTTACCTACCGCAGCTCTGTGAAACAGGCACATAACTCAGAGGAAACCTCTGTAGTCAGACATCTCTCAGGGCAGGCCACGGACACTCCTGCCCTCCCAGGTCCCTTACCTACCGCAGCTCTCCTGCCTCTATCCCTTATCCGCCTGGTTGAAGTGTTCCCAGTGCTCCCAAATGCTCCCAGTACCTAAGTGTTCCCAAGTGCTCCCGGTACTGGCTCCAGATAGGCACAATTGATTGGGGTCCCTGAGAGGATGAGTCTGGATTTCCTGTGGTCTTGGCGCTAAGTCACTGCCTGCCCACAGATGGGGAAAAGGCCTGCGGAGTGAGCAGCAAGGGTGTGGGCTCAGGGAAGAGGAAGCACTTGTGATCCCAGCACTCGGGAGGCTGAGTCAGGAAGATCCTGGTTCACAGCCAGCCTCAGCTACTTAGTGAGGCCGTCTGCAACTCAGTGAGACCCTGTTTAAAAAAATAAAGAGTAAAAAATAGGGCTGGGGGTGTAGCTCGGAGGTAGAATGCCCCTGGGTTCCATACCCAGAACTGCCAAAAAAAAAAAAAAATGAATAATTTTTTTTTTGGAATAGGCACTTGCAGGCAGAGAACACCGGTGTGTCCTCGTCTTGGGGTGGGTTAGAGAGCACACAACCAAAAGATTGAGACTGACTCTGGGAGGGGTAAATATTCATCAGGGGGGGAAGCACACTTTCCCAAGCAAGTGAGGGACAGGGGCTGGAAGTCTGAGTCTGTCCCATCCCAGGGATTTCTTAATCACAGGGTTGGGAGGGCAGGCATCCCAGTGGGAAGCTGGATGGGCCGGGGTTGGGAGGGCCTTGCCTGGCTTGGGAACTTTTGAAGTGGTACTGTTCTAGGTAAGTGCAGGTTAGACAGCAATAATACTAGCGCAGTACACTAGCCCGGCGGCTCTCCCACAGGGAACCGGCTCCCCACAGCCAACCCTGGGGTGGGCGGCGTCATTCTCGGTGGGCCCAGATCTCTGCCCACTTCATAAACCCTACAGGCTTCTTGGTGCACTCAGGCTGAAATGCACCCCAAAGTGTGAGGTATTCGGAGATAACCCACAGTCCTTGTATAGTACAGTACCCTCAGCTCTAAATTATGGGGAACTCCTCCAGTGGAGACTCCTGTCTGCTTGGGCTTAGGCACCTGACTGGCCAAGGTATATTTACTGCCGCAGGTTTTCCAGGCACAGACCCTCTCTCCCGCACTATCCAGGCTCGCCAGCACCCTCGCGGGCCCCCTCCCTCCTACCTCCTCCAGGGCAGGGCCTCTTCTGTAATTAATCCCCACACTCAAACCAGGCGGGAGAAAAACGTGCTAATGAGGGAGGTCCCAGGCTGACTGGGAGGTCGCTGCTCGCAGCTAGAACACAGAGTAATTAAATTATTTCTGAAGGGGGGTGGGATATGGTGATATACTGTCTGGGAAATCCCCGACTGCACGGGAAACGGGGCAAGTCGCTTGCCACTAATTAAAATCAGGGCTTACCCGTCCTTCTTACAGCTTGGGGGCTGCGGTGATGGTGATGGTGGTGGTGGTGGTGGTGGTGTGTGTGGGAGGGTGGGAGTGGGAATCAGTCCTCCCAGGTTTCAAATTCTGGAGGATTTCAGTCAGGTTTGGGGTCCTAAAGAAGAGAAGACAGCCAGCCCTGGGGGTCTGGAGGCACTGTCTTCCCCAGGACCATGGAGGAGGCAGTATGGGGTGTGGAGAGGGTCCAGGGTTGTGTGCTGGCCAGGTTGCTGCCCGCAGCGGGTGCCCAGCCTTACCGAGTATCCTGGGCACAGGGCCAGGTTGGTGGCCTCGCTGTGCACTCCCAAGATCACCGGGCATCCCAGGGCGCAGGGCCACCGGGGTCCCAGCTTTGCCATGCATCCCAGGGTGCAGGGCCTGGGTCTCCCTCTCCTTGCATCCCAGGGTGCAGGGTCTGGGTCTCCCTCTCCTTTGATCCCGGGGCACAGGGTCAGGGTCCCAGTCTCACCATGCACCCCGGGGCAAAGGGCCTGGGTCTCAGCCTAACCTTGCATCTCCGGGCTCAGGGCTGGGGTCTCAGTTTTGGCATGCATCCCGGGGCTCAGGGCCTGGATCCCAGCCTCGTCATGCATCCCGGGGTGCAGGGCCAGGGTCCCAGCCTTTCCATGCATCCAGGAGCGCAGCGCCAGGGTTCCAGCCTCGCCATGAATCCCGGGGCTCAGAACCGGGGCCCTAGCCTCGCCATGAATCCCGGGGCTCAGAACCGGGGCCCCAGCCTCGCCATGCATCCCGAGGCGCAGGGTCGGGGTCCCAGCCTCGCCCTGCAACCCGGGGTGCAGGGTCAGGGCCCCAGCCTCGCCATGCATCCCGGGGCGCAGGGCCGGGGCCCCAGCCTCGCCATGCATCCCGAGGCACAGGGTCGGGGTCCCAGCCTCGCCATGCATCCCGGGGCGCAGGGTCAGGGCCCCAGCCTCGCCATGAATCCCGGGGCGCAGGGCCGGGGTCGCGGCCTCGCCCTGCATCCCGGGGCACAGGGCCAGGATCCCAGCCTCGCCATGCATCCCGGGGCGCAGGGTCAGGGCCCCAGCCTCGCCATGCATCCCGGGGCGCAGGGCCGGGGCCCCAGCCTCGCCATGCATCCCGAGGCACAGGGTCGGGGTCCCAGCCTCGCCATGCATCCCGGGGCGCAGGGTCAGGGCCCCAGCCTCGTCATGAATCCCGGGGCTCAGAGCAGGGGGCCTCAGCCTCGCCATGCATCCCGGGGCGCAGGGCCGGGGTCCCAGCCTCGCCATGCACCCCGGGGCGCAGGGCCGGGGTCGTGGCCGGTCGGGGCCTCCTGGCGCATCCCAGGGCGCAGCGCCGGGGGAGCGGCGGTTCCGGGAAGAGCGCGGCCGCAGACAATGGGCGACGGCGGGAGGGGCGGCGGCCGCGGAACAGCCGGGAGGCGGCGCCGGGAGCGCGCTCCCGCCCCCGCCCCCCTCCGAGAGCCTGCCCCGCGCCCCCTCCCCCCGGCGGCGGCTCGGATCTGGTTCCCGATCCCGATCGCCGGATCCCGGTCCCGCCATGGGAGCCTGAGCGCGGCGCCTGCGCCCGGGCCTCCGGGGGACGCGGCGAGCAGCCTGGGCGGAGCGGTGGCCGGCCGCCGAGCCCCTCGACGCCCCCCGCCGCCGCCGGGAGCGCGGAGTCCGAGGACCCGGCGCTGCGGATACAAAGGCGCTGGGCCGAGCCCACCCGGCGGCTCGCAGCGGCGGTGAGTGCCGGGCCCAAAGTTTGGAAAAAAAAGAAAAAGAAAAAAGAAATAAAGAAAGAAAGGAAGGAAGGGAGGAAGGATGATCTTGAAAGGGCCAGGGGTACCCGGCCCTGGAGCTGGCGGGCAGGCGGACGGAGGAAAAGGGTAGCCTCCTTCCGGCCGGGCTCCCACCGCACCGCGGGGTACCCCCAACTTTGGGGAGGGGAAGGGGCGCGTGGGGAGGGGGCGGAGCCCAGGCCTGGAGAGCCGGGGACTTTCCTGGGCCCGGGCCCGGGCGGGGGCCTCTGATCCCTGGGGAGCCGGTGGAAGCTGGAGCCCGGGACGGAGCTGGGGTTGGCGCTGGGAGGGGCAGTGGTGGGCTGGGACTGTGCGGGTCTTGGATGCAGGGGTGCGGGGAGGGCCGGGCAGGTATGCGTGGGTCCGGGTGTAGAGTGCAGCGGAGAGCGGCCGAGGCACTAGAGGGGGTGTGTGTGCGGCTGGGGATGGGGCTGGCTGCGGGAGAGCGGCCCGGAGTACCGACCTGTGTGTGTATCCTCCTCCAGACCCGTGTACCCGCCCAGGGAGCTCTGCCTTAGTGAGTTGTAAAGGGTCAGTGGAGGAGCAGTGTGCATGATTCTTTGTGCATGATTCTTTGTGTGTGTGTACACACACACACACACTCACGCATGCACACACGCAGGGATGTGCTGCGTTCCTGCAGGTGGGCCCCAGGGTTTGGATGTGTAGGTGTTTTTCTGTGCTTGACCATGAATCCATTGTGTTTTGATAGAAATTGGTGTGTTTACACAGGGGAAGGTGTGTGTGTGTGTGTGTGTGTGTATGTGTGTGTGTGTGTGTGATAGGTGTGTGCACCTTGGTACCGCATGCTTGGGAGCTAGGAGATCTGTGTCGTCTTGTGTGGCCTGTGTTGAGGATAGGTGGGTCTCCGTGTGCCTGCGGAGCTGGATGTGTGTTTCTGAGTGTGTGTTGGGGGACCTCTGGTCTCTGCAGGCTGGTTTTCCTGGTGGAAAGCCCACAGGAAGGTTCTGTCTGCCCGATCCTGAGGCTTTCCTAATGGCCCTGCCAGAGACGGGGTAGAACCCTGAGTGTCTGGTGTTGATGGCAGAGGGAGCAGGCTGTTTTATGGGGGAGATGTTTTTTTTCTCAAAGAGGGCGTGTGTTGTGAGGACAGTGGGTGGGGTTCTGGTGGTAGTTCTGGCTGAATCTGGGGGTCAGAGGAATCAGGAAAAAGAATTAAGAGGAATGCTATCCCCAGGGTTCTCCAACCTTGTGTCGTGAAGAGGACACAGGCTTGGCTCCACTCTTGAGGAGTCTGGATTTGGGTCTGGGATGGACCAAGACAGGAGGCACTCCGGGAGGGGTGAGAACTTGCTGGGAACCACCTGGGGCCCCTCCTTGGGGTTGGGAAGGCTGCAGAGAGAGGCTCCTTCAGGGGTTCCTTCAAGGGTGTCTGTGGTTATCACCTGCTCCCTCTCCCTAATCCCCACCTAGGGCCAACACAGAAGCAGGCCAGATGAAGCTGCCTGCAGAGCCTGGGAGAGGGGAAGGGTCTGGACTCATCCCCACTATAGTCCCCTGAAAGCGGATGCCCCTCTCCTTTCTGTCCTTTTAATGTTTTCTCTTTGGGGTGGAGGGGAGAGGGCCAGGCATCTTCTTTAGGATGCAAGCCTGGATCCCTCAGCAAATTCCTTCTTGCTGTCAGAGGTCAGGTCAAGACACCCAGCTTTTTTCTCCCCATCTTGGTGGGGATGGAACCCAAGGGCGTGCTACCTCTGAGCTTCACCCCCAGCCCTGTTTATTTTTAACTTTGAGATAGCATCCTGTGAAGTGGCCCGGCTGACCCCGAACTTGCGATCTTCCCGCCTCAGCCTCCTCAGTTGCTGGGGTTACAGGCCTGCACCATCGCACTTGGCGGGACACAGTGTTAAGGACTGAGGCTGTGTTGGCCTGGGCCCAGCAGCGTCTCTGGGCAGCTGGAGCGTCAGAGTCTCTGCTGAATACGTGCAATGGGAATGCACTCTCTTCAGCCCTGAAGGTCTGGGGACCAGGGGACCTAAAATTGGACATGTTGGGACGAGTGTTAGGACGAGTGACAAGACAACCAAGGAGGAAGACTCTCTCTCTCTCTCTCTCTCTCTCTCTCTCTCTCTCTCTTCGGTACTGGGGAACTGGGGATGGAACCTAGGGGCAGTCTACCTCTGAGCTACACCCCCAGCCCTGTTTTTTATTCTTTATTTTGAAATAGGGTCTCACTGAGTTGTAGAGGGCCTCACTAAGTAGCTGAGGCTGGCTGCAAACCAGGATCCTCCTGTATCAGCCTCCTGAATGCTGGGATTACAAGCATGCGCCACCACGCCCAGACAAAGCGGCCTTTTAGAAAGGCCTCCAGCCTAGGGGCCTGTGGCCACCTGCCCCTCCTGCCCCACTGTCTTTTTTCCTTCTTCTCTTTCCTATGATCTCCCCAGCAGGCCTCTGCTGCCCCCGCCCCGTGCGCCATCTGATTCTTTTGTGTCTGGGGAAGGGGTGCTGCTCTGGGTCCTGAAGCAGCACCCCCTTGTCAGGGCTGGGATCTGGGCCTTCCTTGCCCCTGAGTTTTGGGGGCTCCAGTCTCCTCTCTTGCTTGTCTGTTCCTCCAGGGCTTCCCAGGCTCTGTGGCCCAAGGGAGGAGCTAGACAGTTGGTTGGAATTAGAACTTAATAGCAGTGTCTCCTTGGGGGAGTTATTAAGCCCCATTCCTCAGCCTCTTAGGTGCCTTTTCTTTTCTTTTCTTTTTTTTTTTTTTGATAGTACTAGGGATTAAACCCAGGGGCATTCTATCTTCAAGCGACTCCCCTAACCCTATCTTATTTTTATTTTAATTTTTGCAGTACTGGGGATGGAACTCAGGGCATGCTACTTCCGAGCTGCACCCCCAGCCCTATTTTTTATTCTTTATTTGGAAACAGGGTCTCACTGAATTGCAAAGGGCCTCACTAAGTAGCTGAGGCTGGCCGTGAACTGCGATCCTCCTGTCTCGGCCTCCCAGATGCTGGGATGACAGGCTGCACCACCACAGCTGCTCTCTAAGCTGACTTAAGTTACCATCGCTCAAGTCCAGATTCATCCTGTCCACAAGGAGTCCCAGGAGCCCCCCCCCCCCCCGCATAACTTTCGGAAGCCTAATCTGTTAAATGGAGTTAAAGATGGGTCCCATCTTTTAGGGTTATGAGGACAAAATAAAATATTCTAGAAAAGCTGGGCGTGGTGGCGCACACTTGTAATCCCAGCATCCGGGAGGCTGAGACGGGAGGATTGCAGGTTTGATGCCAGCTCAGGTACTTAGTGAGGCCCTCTGCAACTTAGTGAGACCTTGGAGGTAGAATGCCCCTGGGTTCCATCCCCAGTACCACAGGGGAAAAAAAAAATACTCCAGAGAGAGCCCCTTGGTGGTGCCCAGGACACAGAAGGCTTTCCGTAAATGCGAGGTGAGTGGGTTGGGTCCGATGGGTGGATGTTGCGAGTGGGGTAGGTCTGGGGGGTGAGGCAGGAGACCGAGGGGGACCATACCAGGCACTGTCTGCTCTCTGTCAGGCATGCTTAGAAGCTTGGGGCCGAAGGGGTGAACAAGACAGGCTTTTACAGGGGAGACATGCAGCAACATGTTGGTTCTCCATGACCCAGCGGGTGCTGTGTGGGAGTGTGTTCCGGAGGCCACTGGAGCACGGAGGAAGAGTGCTTGGCCTTGGGGTGGGTTGCCAGGGAGGATTCATGGAGCAGATGTGTCCTTAGCTGGGTCCCCCCAAAAAATATTGGAGGTGAAATTCACATAACATACAATTAGCCATTTGGAAGTAATTCAGCCGGGTATGTTGGTGTACGCCTGTAATCAGTACGTGGGAGGCTGAGATGGGAGGCCAGCCTCAGCAACTTAGCAAGAGGCTGCTTCAAAATAATAATAATAACGCCGGGCGTGGTGGCGCACGCTTGTAATCCCAGCATTTGGGAGGCTGAGACCAGAGGATCGCGGTTCGCAGACAGCCTCCGCTACTTAGTGAGACCTCTGCAACTCAGTGAGACCCTGTTTCAAAATAAAGAATAATAAAAAAAAAAATAGGGCAGGGGGTGTAGCTCGGAGGTCGAATGCCCCTGGGTTCCATCCCCAGACCTGCCCCCCCCAAAATAATAATAATAAAAAAGGTGTAAGGGTGCAGCTGAGAGGTAGAATGCTACTGGGTTCAATCCCCGGTGCCAGGAATAATTAATAATAATAATAATAATAATAATAATAATAATAGTAATTTGGTGATACTTAGTGCATCCACAGCGTTGCACAATTATTACCCCTATTCTAGTTCTAGAATTCACCATCCCAGAAGGAGTCCCAGAGCCACTGAGCTGTTGCTTCCAGCTCCCCCATCCCTGGCAACCGCTGATTTGCGTTCTGTATCTGAATATTCATATTCATAGAGTCACAGTGTGTGACCTTTACGTGGCACGGTCCTTTCAAGGTTCATCCACATTGTAAAAAGTAGCAGGAGCCGGTGTGGTGATGGCGCACACTTGTGAATCCCAGTTCTTGGGAGGCTGAGACAGAGGATTCTATTTTGTGGACAGCCTTAGCTACGTAGTGAGGTCCTTTGCAACTCGGTGAGACCCTGTTTCAAAATAAAGAATAAGCCAGGCATGGTGGCGCACGCTTGTCATCCCAGTATTTGGGAGGCTGAGACAGAAGGATCTTGGTTCGCGGACAGCCTCAGCTACTTAGTGAGGCCCTCTGCAACTCAGTGAGACCCT